>NC_069500.1:1112870405-1113227905 GCF_027579735.1 Bombina bombina
TGAGCTACATAAGGATAAAGCTAATTCATAGTCTGGAAGCCAGGTTAGAGTGAGAACCAGAAGATAATCACATCAAGGGGTTGATTTATCAATGGCTTCGCAAACCTTTCAACCCCATACGACTGCAGGTTCTCACAAGAGAACCTGCACACCGTATTTAACAAGCAGCAGTCATCAGACCGCTGCTTTTCTAATCTTTCGCCACCTCTAAAGTGGTGAATTTCAATATACCCGGTATAGTCCGACTGGGGAGATTGACAGTTCTTGCCCGCGCATGATCGGTGCGGGCAGGGGGCGGGATTGCATGTGACCGCAAATTAGCGCTTGTGTGCAATGCTGAATTCCGCCAGGGACAGGGGCGCGTATGTGTGCCCCTGTCTGCCTCAGCTTGATAAATCTCCCCCAAAGTGTCAAAGGAACAGGGCCAATAAGAAATGTAAAGGTCATAAAACACTCCAGAAGTATAATTAACTGAATACGCAATAATGAACAGAATGGGGACTGAAGGTATGATACAGGAAACAGGAGGTCCAAGAGTTCTTTGGAAGAAGCCCAGGGACAAGGTCTTCATACATAAGTGCAGCAGAATACAAACACAATGACAGAGCCAGGTCATGAAGATTGTTACAGTAGTTTCAAGTAAATTGCAGGAACGTTTGCATCAGAATTGGAGAATCATTTCAAAAAGTAAGGATGCAAATTTAACAACCTGAGTGCCAGTAACCATACGTTTCTGAAAATCATGCAGGATATTTTCCATGACTTGAAACATTGACAATACCCAATAAATCTATAAAAAGGAAAACTATGAAAGACTCATGGGCCCATATTTATCAAGCTCCGAATGGAGCTTGAAGGGCCGTGTTTCTGGTGAGTCTTCAGACTCGCCAGAAACACAAGTTATAAAGCAGCGGTCTAAAGACCGCTGCTCCATAACCCTGTCCACCTGCTCTGAGCAGGCGGACAGGAATCACTGGAAATCAACCAGATCATGTACGATCGGGTTGATTGATAGCTCCCTGCTGGCGGTCAATTGGCCGTGAGTCAGCAGGGGGCGGCGTTGCACCAGCAGCTCTTGTGAGCTGCGGGTTCAATGTTAAATGCGGAGAGCGTATTGCTCTCCACATTTAGCGAGGTCTTGCGGACCTGTCGGATCAGGTCCGCAAGACCTTTGATAAATAAGGGCCATAGACAAAAATATCAACCAGTTGTTTATCAGCCAACCAACTTGTGTTTGTTTCAAGGTGTACTGTCCATGAGGGATCTTGCTATCCATATAACAAGAAAAGTATACAAAGAGAATACTAATGGATTTTTTTTTAAAATGGAATTGAAGTGACAGGCATTTTCTTATTTCTAATGTGAAAGAATATAAACAATTGAATAGCATTAAATATTCTGTGGTCCATGTACAAAGCAACTTAAGCTGCTCCGAAGCAATTGCGGGGCAGGTTAGCTCATGCGATCCTGCTTCTCGTAATGAAAGTAGCAGCGGTCATTAGACCACTGCTTCATAAACTTTTCTTCACCTCTGAGGTGGCGAAGAGAAATCAGAGAGCATGTTCGATCTGGGTAATTGGTCGTGTGAGAGAAGGGGCGGACTTTACACACTAACTTAAGCGTGTAATCATACATCCCGGGCCGCTGATCTTTTTCTTCATCTGCGTGTTTGCATTGAAGATGAGTGAACAACTTCTCAAACCAAAAAGTCCAAAAATCCTTTGGAAAAACTCTTATGGAATGGAAATCAATAATGACTTGTCACAATGCAAGGCGTAGGAGAACAAATGCTCATGAAAACCCTGCAACATGCTATACAAATGCATGCTACTCTGGTGAAGAGGAAAAGACTCAGAATGATAAATATTGTCACATTTTAGATATTTGTTTTAATGTGTAGTTATAATAACTAACATATTTTTTTATATAGTTAAATTGCAACGTGATAAAAACTATAGGCGAGATTACATATGTGGTGCAGGCTTCAGCGCAACTGCCGAAATCAGGGAATCACATAAACCCCACCGACAGTTCATAAAGTGCCGTAAGTCGGATAAACTAGCGATGTACAGAAATGTGCGTAAATACACATTTCCTGGAGTCGCCAGTGACTTACGGGACTTTAGAAACTGCCGGCGCCTAAGAAAAAAAAAAAAGTTTAATCTCCCGTAAAAGTCTAACCCGCCTTCCGAAAATAAAAACCCCTATATCCGCAATCCCCCCACATTGCAACTAATAATAAAAGTATTAACCCCTAAACCAACAACCCCCACAACGCAAAGTAACTAATTAACTTATTAACCTCTAAACCACCAAACCCCCACATCGCAAAGCAACTAATTAACTTATTAACCCCTAAACTGACAAACCCCCACATCACAAAGTAACTAATTAACTTATTAACCCCTAAACTGACAAACCCCCACAATGCAAATAACTAATTTAATTACTAAGTCCCCTAACCTAACACCCCCTAAATAAACCCCAAACTACATAACATACTAAATTACAATTAACCCCTTAATGACCAAGGACGTACGCCAAACGTCCTAAAAAAAAATACAGTTAATGACCGAGGACGTGTGGCGTACGTCCTTGGTCTGGAAAGCAGTTGGAAGAGATCCTGCTCGCTTCCAGCTGCTTTCCGGTTATTGCAGTGATGCCTCGATATCGAGGCATCCTGCAATAACCCCCCTTGGCAATCCGATGCAGAGAGAGCCACTCTGTGGCCCTCCCTGCACCGGACATCGGTGGCCGGTATCGTTGGTGGGTGGGAGCAAGTCTGGGAGGTGGGTGGGCGGCCATCGATGTGCCGAGTGGAGGGAAGGGGGGCGGGATCGGGGGCGGAACAGTCGGGTACGCGCACATGCACAGGGGGCGGCGGGCGCGTGCACGGGGCGGGAGCGGGAGGGAACCGCTACACTACAGAAAAATAAAGCTGGTAAAAGCTAAAAAAAAAGTTTTTAAAGTTATAAATAACAGCTAAGGGATCTGGAAGGGGTGGGGGGTTGGTCTTGGGGGGAAGCTACACTACAGAAAAGGGCATTTTTTTTAAAAAAAAGGCACATTTGTTACTAAACTGGTTACTGGCAGAAAGCTGCCAGTACCCAAGATGGCGCCCATTAAGTCAGAGGGGGAGGGTTAGAGAGCTGTTTGGTGGGGGATCAGTGAGGTTGGGGACTAAGGGCGGATCCTACACAGCAGCATATGTAAATATGCCAAAAACTAAACAAAAAAAAAGCCCAAGTATAGCTTTTATTTTAGTACTGGCAGAGTTTCTGCCAGTACTTAAGATGGCGGGGACAATTGTGGGGTGGGGGAGGGAAGAGAGCTGTTTGGGAGGGATCAGGGGGTCTCATGTTTTAGGTGGGAGGCTGAGTTCTACACTAAAGCTAAAATTAACCCTGCAAGCTACATAATTAACCCCTTCACTGCTAGCCATAATAAACGTGTGAAATGCAGCAGCATATGGCGGCCTTCTAATTACCAAAAAGCAACGCCAAAGCCATATATGTCTGCTATTTCTGAACAAAGGGGATACCAGAGAAGCATTTACAACCATTTGTGCCATAATTGCACAAGCTGTTTGTAAATGATTTCAGTGAGAAACCGAAAATTGTGAAAAATTTAACGTTTTTTTTTATTTGATCGCATTTGGCGGTGAAATGGTGGCATGAAATATACCAAAATTGGCCTAGATCAATACTTGGGGTTGTCTACTACACTACACTAAAGCTAAAAGTATCCCTAAAAGCTCCCTACATGCTCCATAATTAACCCCTTCACTGCTGGGCATAATACATGTGTAGTGCGCAGTGGCATTTAGCAGCCTTCTAATTACTAAAAAGCAACGCCAAAGCCATATATGTCTGCTATTTCTGAACAAAGGGGATCCCAGAGAAGCATTTACAACCATTTAAGCCATAATTGCACAAGCTGTTTGTAAATAATTTCAGTGAGAAACCAAAAGTTTGTGAAAAAATTAGTAAAAAAGTGAACGATTTTTTGTATTTAATCGCATTTGGCGGTGAAATGGTGGCATGAAATATACCAAAATGGGCCTAGATAAATACTTTGGGATGTCTACTAAAAAAAAATATATACATGTCAATGGATATTCAGAGATTCCTGAAAGATATTAGTGTTCTAATGTAACTAGCGCTAATTTTGAAAAATAATGGTTTGGAAATAGCAAAGTGCTACTTGTATTTATGGCCCTATAACTTACAAAAAAAGCAAAGATCATGTAAACATTGGGTATTTCTAAACTCAGAACAAAATTTAGAAACTATTTAGCACAGTGTTTTTTGGTGGTTGTAGATATGTAACAGATTTTGGGGGTCAAAGTTAGAAAAAGTGTGTTTTTTTCAATTTTTTCCTCATATTTTATAATTTTTTTATAGTAAATTATAATATATGATGAAAATAATGGTATCTTTAGAAAGTCCATTTAATGGCGAGAAAAACAGTATATAGTGCGCCATGTACTAATTTTTTCGCACAGACCGTATCGAAATAACCCGCCGGCATTTGCACCATGCGGATGGCACTCCGTTACATGAATGTACTAAAAACCAAGCCGTAAAATTTTGCGTCTATTGTGTGTCGAAGACAATCGGATTATTGATAACTTTGAAGCTTCATTCGGCGCGAAAGAGCAAAGTTAAGAAGCAGTCTGCGACCTGATTGGTTTAGTTCTTTACCCACGTGACGATCTAGGTGTCATAATCGCGTCATGAAACGGTGTCATGAACCGGCAAAAAAGTGTAAGGCTGCCAACAGTTTTAATAGCTTCTCTGTCCAAACGGAATCTCTGGATAATCTCTCGATCAGAAATGCTTTCCAAACCCATACGTGGAAGGAAAACTCTAGGGACTCTAATTCTTCTACCTCTCCTTCTTTGCAAGTTGTCAACCGGTGCCTGTATAGCCCTTCTTCCTCGTAATTGAAATCGGAAAAGAAACATGTGTAAAAGTGTCTCCATCTTCATTCACTGATCCAAAAACCAATAATGCTACAATAGTAGTCTAGTCCTTTCACTTATATACTTCTACCTGGCGTCAGGTTGATACCCCCTATAGTTTTCTATTGTATTCGCTACCTAAATGGTCGCGCAGCAAATCACGCGAAGTTACAGTGAAAGTTGGAGCGGGCGGATTAGTTGTAACATTCATAATTTCCGATTACAGCGAATTTACGTGCGATCGAACATGTAGTAAGTGGAAAAAGGCTTCGGAACGATGAGTTGAGTAAAATTACGATCGCTGATGAAAATAGTGGTTTTTCGAGCAGATCGCAGATTGATACATACGAGAAGCAGATCGTGAACGAATTTTGACGCGGAAATACAGACGGACGGTCACTTCGAAGCTTAGTACATGGCGCCCATAATATGTGTGGGTACAGTAAATGAGTAAGAGGAAAATTACAGCTAATTTAAAAATAGCCTTGGTCCCAAATGGACAGAAAATGGAAAAGTGCTGTGGTCATTAAGGGGTTAAAATAAAAAATCCAAACAGTATTTAAAAAAACAAACAACTAAGATTAAATTAATCTAAAATTACAAAAACCTAATCCCTATGAAAATAAAAAATACTTTTTTATTTTTTTATGTTTAGTAATTTTTGTATTAATTTAAATTACGGCCAGATTACGAGTTTTGCGTTATGAGTGGCTCGATAATAACTTGCAAGTTATTTCCACCGCTCACCTTTAATAGCGCTGCTATTACAGGTTTGCAAAAACCCGGCATTTGCGAGTGATATGGCTGCGTTGAGCTCCATACTGCACACTAATACCAGTGCTGCCTTGAGCTGCTTTGACGTGCTTGTGCACGATTTCCCCATAGACATCAACGCAGCCCCATTGATGTTTATGGGGAAAGAAAATGTACGTTTACACCTAACACCCTAACATTAATCCCGAGTCTAAACACCCCTAATCTGCTGCCCCCGACATCGTCAACACCTACATAAATGTATTAACCCTTAATCTGCTGCCTCCAGGGTTTTCCACCGCCTGCATAAATTTATTAACCCCTAATCTGCCTACCTACACTTATTAACCCCTAATCTGCTGCCCGCAACGTCGCCGCCGCCACTATACTAAAATTATTAACCACTAAACCTCTGGCCTCCCACTACACTAACACTAAATACATATATTAACTCCTAAACCTGAACCTAACCCTAACGTAACCCTAACTCTAACACCCCTAACTTTAATATAATTAAAATAATTCTAACTAAAACTTACTATTAATAAATAAATAATTCCTATTTAAAAATAAATACTTACTTACCTGTAAAATAAAACCTAAGCTAGCTACAATATAACTAATAGTTACATTGTAGCTATCTTAAGTTTTATTTTTATTTCACAGGTAAATTTGTTTTTATTTTAACTAGGTAGACTAGTTAGTAAATAGTTATTAACTATTTACTAACTATCTAGTTAAAATAAATACAAATATACCTGTAAAATAAAACCTAACCTGCCTCACACTAACAGCTAACATTACACTAAAATTAAATAAATTAAATTAAATAAATAGATTTATCTAAATTACAAAAAATAAAAAAATAAATTATCAAAAATAAAAACTAATTACTCCTAATCTAATAGCCCTATCAAAATAAAAAAGCCCCCCAAAATAAAAAAAACCAAGCCTACACTAAACTGCCAATACCCCTTAAAAGGGCCTTTTGCGGGGCATTGCCCCAAAGAAATCAGCTCTTTTACCTTTAAAAAAAAAATACAATCAAACCTCCAACAGTAAAACCCACCACCCACACAACCAACCCCTCAAATAAAATCCTATCTAAATAAACCTAAGCTCCCCATTGCCCTGAAAAGGGCATTTGGATGGGCATTGCCCTTAAAAGTGCATTTAGCTCTTTTACATTGCCCAAACCCTAATCTAAAAAACAAAACCCACCCAATAAACCCTTAAAAAAACCTAACACTAACCCTGCAAGATCCACTTACAGTTTTTGAAGACTGGACATCCATCCTCATTAAGACATCTGGTGCAGAGCATCCTCTTCATACGGTCCCAGCCGTACACTGAAGGTTCCCTTTAAGGGATGTCATCCAAGATGGCGTCCCTTGAATATGGCATCCCTTGAATTCTATCACCCAATCGGAATTAAAGGGTAACAAATCCTATTGGCTGATGCAATCAGCCAATGGGATTGAGCTTGCATTCTATTGGCTGTTCCAATCAACCAATAGAATGCAAGCTCAATCCTATCGGCTGAATTCTATCAGACAATCGGAATTCAAGGGACGCCATCTTGGATGACATCCCTTAAACGGAACCTTCAGTGTACGGCTGGGACCTTATGAAGAGGATGCTCCGTGCCAGGTGTCTTGAAGATGGAGCTGCTCCGCATCGGAAGGATGAAGATAGAAGATGCCGTCTGGATGAAGACTTCTGCCGGCATGGAGGACAACTTATTGCCGTTTAGATGAACATTTCTCCCAGTTTCGTTGAGGACTTCTTGCCACTTGGATGAAGACTTCCCTGGAGGAGGATGGATGTCTGGTCTTCAAAAACTGTAAGTGGATCTTCGGGGGTTAGTGTTAGGTTTTTTTAAGGGTTTATTGGGTGGGTTTTATTTTTAGCTTAGGGTTTTGGGCAATGTAAAAGAGCTAAATGCCCTTTTAAGGGCAATGCCCATTCAAATGCCCTTTTCAGGGCAATGGGGAGCTTAGGTTTTTTAGGTAGGTTTTTATTTGGGGGGGTTGGTTGTGTGGGTGTGGGTTTTACTGTTGGGGGGTTGTTTGTATTTTTTTTTAACAGGTAAAAGAGCTGATTTCTTTTTCTATTTTTTGGGGGGGGCTTTTTATTTTGATAGGGCTATTAGATGAGGAGTAATTCATTTTTATTTTTGATCATTTCTTTTTTATTTTGTGTAATTTAGTGTTTATTTTTTTGTAATTTAGATAAATGTATTTTTTAATTTATTTAATTTTGTTGTAATGTTAGTTGTTAGTGTAACTCAGGTTAGGTTTTATTTTACAGGTAAATTTGTATTTATTTTAACTAGGTAGTTAGTAAATAGTTAATAACTATTTACTAACTTGTCTACCTAGTTAAAATAAATGCAAACTTACCTGTAAAATTAGGGTTAGGGGTTAATAACTTTAGTATAGTTGCAGCGACATTGGGGGTAGAAGATTAAGGGTTAATAACAGTAATGTAGGTTGCGGCGATGTTAGGGACAGCAGATTAGGGGCTAATGAGTGTATGTAGATGTTGACGACATTGGGGCAGCAGATTAGGTGTTAATAATATTTATCTAGTGTGTGCAATGTGGGAGTACGGCGGTTTAGGGGTTAATATGTTTATTATAGTGGCGGCGATTTCCTGAGCGGCAGATTAGGGGTTAATAATTTTATTATAGTGTTTGCGATGCGGGAGGGCCTCGGTTTAGGGGTTAATAGGTAGTTTATGGGTGTTAGTGTACTTTGTAACACTTTAGTTATGAGTTTTATGCTACAGCTTTGTAGCATAAAATACATAACTACTGACTTTCATGTGGCGGTACAGATCTTGTAGTTATAGGCTGTACCGCTCACTTTTTGACCAGACAGGCAAACTCCTAATACCGGCGCTATGGAATTCCCATTGAAAAATTACTTTTTGAAATGTGCGGTAGTTACGTTGCATTACAGCCAAAAAGGTGTGCGGTACAGTTATACCTACAACACCTGTAATACCAGCAATAGTGAAAAAGCAGCGTTATGAAGCTTTTTCACTCATAACGCAAAACTCGTAATCTAGCCATTAGTTTTTTATTTTTAAAGTAATGTTAGGTTTTTTATTTTAATTGTAATTTAGTATTTTTTACTTTAAGGTTAACAGTTTAATTAGGCATATTGAGATGTGGGGGTTTCAGCGGATTAGGGGTTAGAATACTTTATTAGGTAGTTTGCGATGTCAGTGAATGGCGGATTAGGGATTAATAGTTTAATTAGGCATATTGCGGATTAGGGGTCAATATACTTTATTAGTTATTTCGGTGGGGGATTGTGGTTGACAGGTAGATATTGCGCATGCGTTAGGTGTTAGTTTATATTTTCAGGGAGTTACGGTGCTCACATTTTCAGCGTAAGGCTTGTGTGGCAAGAAAATGGAGTAAAATGTCTCTATTTTGAGCTTAAGTCCTTGTGCTGAATATCTGATACCAACTTGTGACGTGGTTCTATGTTAGCTTATTGGAGTAAAATTAGCGGGCAACGGGTGAAATATACAAGCCACATTTATATGCGGCTCCGTATATGTGATAGCAAAACTGGACTAAGCACCGGGTCGCCGGCTTTTGCGGGCGACGCCGCATATGTAATCTTGCCCTATAGGTACTACAGAAGGTTACTATGTTATTAATTTATTGTACATTTCTTTTGCACAGTTTCAGTATCTTCCCCTGCCTTTAGGTTATAGTAGATGCATCTTTGTGCACTTTATTTATTTATCAATCAGTTCGTAATTATTTTTGACAATACAATATGCATGTTGATGAAAATTTTATAAATAATGAAATAATTTGTTTTCAGCAACCATCTAGCAGCTGCACACAAGAACTGGAAGAACTGAGTATTTCCACATTAGTTTGTAGCTGCTAAGAGATTCTCCCCTGCAGCTGCTTTCTAAACAATAGATCCAGCAAGTCAATAATAAAAGTGATACAAGCTGCTAGTCAGTGCTGATAAACAAAAAAGGTTCTCTTTGTTTATAAAAAAGAATTGACAAAAGAAATTATCGACAATTTCCTTTGTGAAATGCTTTTCCTCTCAATGGCCAGTTTATAATAAACATTTTGGGCCAGATTACGAGTGGAGCACAAAATTGCGCTTTTGTGAGTGTGATATTTGCGCTCCGCTCATAATATTCAACAAAATATCAACAATGCAAAGCGTGTTCAGAAATTGATAGTCCCCGAGTGCTCAAAACGTATATCTAAGCACCCACTATTGGGGATGTTCAGGTCCCAATAATCAGCGTACCAGTCTTGGACCAAAAGTCAGTGTTGTAAAAAGTCACTCAAGTTAAAACAAAGCTCGTTGTCCCGAAGAAAAATAAAGTCCCAAGGTATGTCCCAGAGCCTAGTAGTCACGGGTGTCCATATGTAGGTAGGTGGCGGCGATGTAGGGGACGGCAGATTAGGGGTTATTAATATTTAACTAATGTTTGCGAGGCGGGAGTGCGGCGGTTTTTAAGGGTTAATATGTTTATTATAGTGGCGGCGACATTGGGGGCGGCAGATTAGGGTTAATAAGTGTAGGTAGGTGGCGGCGACATTGGGGGCGGTAGATTAGGGGTTAATAAATATAATGTAGGTGTCGGCGATGTTGGGGGCAGCAGATTAGGGGTTCATAAATATAATGTAGGTGGCGGCGGTGTCCGGAGCAGCAGATTAGGGGTTAAAATTTTTATTTTAGTATTAGCGATGTGGGAGGGCCTCGGTTTAGGGGTTAATAGGTAGTTTATAGGTGTTAGTGTACTTTTTAGCACTTTAGTTATCAGTTTTATGCTATGGCAATGTATCATAAAACTCTTAACTACTGACTTTAAAATGCGTTAGGACTCTTGATGGGGTAGGGTGTACCGCTCACTTTTTGGTCTCCCAGGACAGACTCGTAATACCGGCGCTATGGAAGTCCCATAGAAAAAAGACTTTATGAAGTTTACGTAAGTTGTTTTGCGGTAAAGCCAAAAAAGTGTGCAGTGCCCCTAAACCTTCAAGACTCGTAATACCAGCGGGCCTAAAAAAGCAGCATTAGGACCTCTTATATTCCTTTAATTGCATTTGGGAATGTTCAGGATAGACTCCACTATCTATTCTATTGTTCTTTTCAGATGCATTGTTGCTCTCTATAAGATAACACAATATGCTTAGACATTTTGCACATATTTAGTTAATCACTAAATCAGTGATTTTTAACCTTTTTTTTGCCGTGGCACACTTTTTTACATTAAAAAATCCCGTGGCACACCACCATCCCAAAATTTAAAAAAAAATCACACATTGTAGCCTAATACAGCATATATATATATATATATATATATTATATATATATATATATATATATATATATATATATACACATACACACAAAATGTATGTATTGTGCTGTTATGCCATGCCTCCTACAAACTACCCCTGCACTGGGAGTAAAAAACAAGCAAAGTTTAAAAAATATGCCACACTGTTGTCACTCTGCCGTGGCACACCTGAGGATCTCTCACGGCACACTAGTGTGCCACGGCACACTGGTTGAAAAACACTGCACTAAATTACAAAGGTATACAGACTGCTTAAGATAAGATTCGGCTTTATCTTTATCTTGTTTTTAAATTTACCCTGCCGTTCGCTCTCACAGTTTCTTTATGGTGAAATGGGCTTTACATATAGCATGACTGACTGATTTGTCTAACAGACCAAAATTAATTCTTGACTGGAAGAAAATTCAGGTCATTAACACAATAAAATATTCTGCAAGAACAAATTAAACTGTCATGTGAATTGTTCATTATTTTTAGGTTTTTTATTGAGGCATTGGGGCTTCTATTATCTTTTCCTGCAATCTGTAACCTGTTAAGTTAGATGTCACCCTCTATTGATAGAAACAATTATATAACAATGACATAGAGTGGGCCGTGAGCTATCAAACTTTATAACCTCATGAAATGAGTCTCATGCAATGCAGCATCTCAAAGAATTATTATTATAATTATTATTATTATCGGTTATTTGTAGAGCGCCAACAGATTCCGCAGTGCTATAAACAAAGGCGGAGAACAACAAAACAATTATAGGGATCAAATGGGTAGAGGGCCCTGCCAAGAGTTGCACTGTTGTAGTCAGCTCTTAAGAAGGTGATCTACAAACAGCTGGACTCTTAGGCTTACATGCTAAGGGGGTTTAGGGGATAGCAATGGAGGAGAGGAACTGGTATAAAGAAAGGTTAGCGTAGTTTGTATGCATCCCTGAACAGTAGAGTCTTTAGGGAGCACTTGAAGCTTTTAAAACTAGAAGAGAGTCTTGTGGAGCGAGGCAGAGAGTTCCACAAGATGGGAGCCAGTCTGGAGAAGTCCTGTAAACGGGAGTGTGATGAGATGACAAGAGAGGAGGAGAGTAGGAGGTCTTAAGCAGAGCAAAGGGGATGGGAGGGAGAGTATCTGGAGACAAGGTCTGAGATATTGGGGGGAGCAGTGCAGTTGAGGGCTTTGTATGTCAGAATGAGAATTTTGTGTTTGATCCTAGAGGCAAGAGGAAGCCAGTGAAGGGATTGGCAGAGAGGTGCAGCAGATGAAGAGCGACGTGTAAGGAAGATGAGTCTGGCAGAGGCATTCATTATGGATTGTAAAGGAGCTAGGCGGCAGGTGGGGAGACCAGAGAAGACAGAGTTGCAGTAATGGAGGCGGGAAAGAATGGATTAAAATCTTAGTTGTGTCTTGTGTAAGGAAGTGTCTAATTTTAGAGATGTTTTTAACATGGAAGCGGCAAGATTTAGCCAATGACTGAATGTGAGGAGTGAAAGAAAGATCTGAGTCAAATGTGACCCAGAGACATCGGGCATGCGGGGTAGGGGTAATGATGGAGTTGTTGACAGCTATAGAGAGATTGGGGGTGGAGAGTTTTGAAGAAGGGGTGAAAGTAAGGAGCTCAGTTTTGGAGAGATTTAGCTTGAGGTAGTGAGAGGACATTCAGTTAGAGATGTGCGAAAGACAGTTAGTGACACGGGTTAGCAAGGAAGGAGATAGGTCTGGTGCAGAGAAGTAGATTTGGGTGTCGTCGGCATGCAAATGATATTGTAAACTGTGGGACTTTATTAGGGAACCTAGTGATGACGTGTAGATTGAGAAGAGAAGGGGACCGAGGACAGGGCCTTGTGGTACTCCGACAGAAAGTGGTGATGGGGCAGAGGAGGCCCCAGAGAAGGCTACACTAAAGGTACGGTTTGACAGGTAGGAAGAGAGCCACGAGAGGGCTGTGTCACAGATGCCGAAGGATTGGAGGGTATGGAGCAAAAGAGGGTAGTCAACAGTGTCAAAGGCTGCGGACAGATCAAGGAGGATAAGCAGAGAGAAGTGGCCTTTTGATTTTGCTGTAAGTAGGTCATTGGTAACCTTAACAATTGCTGTCTCTGTGGAGTGATGGGGACGAAATCCAGATTGCAATGGGTCAATGAGGGAGTTTATTGTAAGAAAATGGGATAGGCGTGCATAAGCTAGTTTTTCGAGAAGCTTTGATTCAAGAGGGAGGAGGGAAATAGGGCGGTAGTTGAATAGAGAGGTAGGATCAAGGAAAGATTTTTTTGTGGATAGGTGTGACCAGTGCATGTTTCAGCAATGAGGGAAATATACCGGTACTGAGGGAGAGGTTGAAAGTGTGTGTGAGTATAGGGGTAAGGGTAGCAGAGAGGGAGGGGAGTAGCTGTGAGTGGATAGGGTCAAGGGGACAGGTAGTGAGGTGAGAGCGCAGTATAAGTGCCGAAACTTCTTCCTCAGTAACAGGGGAGAATGAGCTAAGTTTAAGGTTATGTAGGTTGTGGTTGATTGAGAGCATTTGAGGGGGTGAGAGAATGGAATTATGTTGAGAGCTGATTTCATTTCTGATGGAGTCAATTTTGTTATTGAAGTGGTTGGCAAAGTCTTGAGCTGACAGAGAAGTTGTATTAGGAGGTGGGGGAGGGCGGAGAAGAGTATTGAAAGTGGAGAACAAACATTTTGAGTTTGAAAAAAGATGAGCCCAAAATATCCTAAACAACAACCATACTCATCCCAAAATAACTTGTATAAAAATGCTAAATCCTCTAAATTACACTTTAATTGTATCGGACCTGTCACAGCCCCGCCTCACTTTGACCTGTCTAAAACCTCCATATCACTTTAAATGGATGTGAATGATACCCAAAAGTTGAAGCACTTGAAAGTGGTACAGCATATGCTGCATATCTGTAAAAAGCTGACTAGAAAATATCACCTGAAACATCTCTATATAAAAGATTTTTTCATATATTTTAGGAAAAAAATTGATTTCTGGCCTAAATACCAACAATGCTGAATTACACATTAAATTGTATAAATATATTGAAATAGGAAAAACACTTTTTATTATACTATTATCATATATGCAAAAAAATGACACACAATACAACACTTATAGTGTGGCTGCTAATAAGTGGAAATATCACTACCACTTAATGTATCAGGAGCAGTCCCACCACTAGAAGTTAAAAAGCAAACATATTAAAATAAAGGGCTGCAGTGCCAGTAGGAGCTCCCACTATATAGCAATGAGTAGCAGCTAATCACATGAGGCAGTAATTATGCTGTGCGCTCAAAAGCATCCCCCTGTCTGCGTAATGCTGGGGAGTCCCCAGTCAGCCGATATCTTGCTCAGTTACCTATTGCTAATATAATCACAGGACTGTGTGTGGATATTTACATTCAAATTCATGTCAAAACAAACCAAAGATTCATATCGTTATTGTTAAATGTGTCAGCACAATTCGCTTAACACGTATTAAATGTAGCATGCGCTCGTTTACATACAATTTGTCATAAACAGATACTCTGATCACACAAACACATTCAGATCAATGTGAATTCCTATTAACCCCGCCCACCGATGCGTTTCGTCACTGTTATGTGATTTTGTCAGGCAATAGGGGCGACTCAGCCGAATTCCCTGCTTTTGGTTGTCATGTTCATTTATGGAAGTGTTAACCATATTTGTGTAAGCAGTATTACTCTCACATTATGTAGGTAGTAATTGTAATATTCCGGATTGCTGATTTTAAAGAAGACTCTAACTTATTAGACTGCTGTAATAACCGGACGTAATGGTAGTGATCCATCAACACCAGTTATTTACACGGGGCATCAAGCTCCATACAGAGCTTGATAAATTGACCCCAATAGGTCTACCTGTTGGTTTTTCTTATCTTTATGTACTTTGGGTAGACTATAAAAAGTAGCCATTCTAGCAAATATATTGCACATAAAGTAGTACTCATCTTTTGTAATTAGTCTCTCGTTAAAACCCTGATCAAGTAGTGATATTAGTTCTTTTGTGAACCTTTCTGTCGGGTCATTTGGGATACTACAGTAATTTTGTGAATCATTTAATATGTTTTGGCACATTTCCACATATTGATCATTTTTCATAATTACTGCATTTCCACCTCTATTAGCATTTTTAATGGTAATATCTTGATTGTTTTTAAGTTCATTAAGAGCTGTTCTTTCTCTAAAACTTAGGTTTTTTTGAATCTTTTTGTGAGGGTTTATTGATTCTAACTCAGTTGTCAATAGAGATACAAATTTATCTATCGATGTATTGGTAGAAATGTTCAGCATGAAGGAGCTTTATTTTTAACCACACTGCCTGTGACTTCATTTTGTAAATTATAATTTTCATTTAAAAGGCTAACTATTGAATTGATCACCTCATGGTCCTGTTCTTCTATACCCATATAATTTACAGTTTTTGTTTGTTGTTTTATGATATTTATGCAATGCTAATTTTCTAGCAAATAAATGTGTATCCTTTATCCAATCAAACTTGTCAAACCTTGGTGTTGGTATAAATGAAAGCCCTTTAGATAACAATGTATGATGTTAATTTCTTAATTTAATGCCTGATAAATGTATTATTTGATGATCAACCTGTTTTATTTTGTTTGTTTAGTGGTCTGCCTCTGTTTTGTTGCCTTGTTCTTATAGTTCTCTTTGGAGGGAACAGGTCTTTCTCTAAAAAAATCCTAGTGAATGATGGTTCGCTTGTGGGTAGAGGTGTATGTGTCACTGCAGCTTGTGATTGTTCTTCATCTGAGGTGTCTGACTCTGTCAGACACCTCAGATGACTTTGTTAGGGTATAGGGTATAGTATTGGTCATCATGGTTACCAATTTCATTTACGTAAGTGTTAACCATATTGGCGTATGCAGAATTTCTCTCATTGCTCACATTATGTAGGTAGTAATTGTGATATTCTGGATTGCTGCTTTTAAAGAAGACTCTAACTTATTAGACTGCTGTAATAACCGGATGTAATGGTAGTGATCCATCGACACCAGTTATGTATTATATTAACGCTGTCCAATACCCTGTTTTTTGAATCCCCTAACTAAGGATTGTTTTTCCTCACAATCGCAGCCCCACTGTAAGTTTTGTATTGTGTGTCCTTTTTTGCATATATGTTAATAAAGTTTTTTTTCTATTACAATATATTTATACAATTTAATGTTTAATTCAGCATTGTTGGTGTATAGGCCAAAAATCCCTATTTTCTCCTAAAATATATGATTCTATAGAGTGATTTAATTCACATTTAATTAAATTTTTTGTTAATTAGGGTATTAGAGGTGGATAATACTGGCGGGTTACCTATCCTCTACCATTAACTGTGAATAATGAAAAAAGGAAGCAGAACGAATGCTAACACTTAATGTAGGTAATATTTGTCCACAGGCTTCAAACTTCAAGATAGCTATCTCCTCAGGATGCCAGGCTGCACAAACCTTAATCCTCCTTCTTGTAGAAATGAAGAGCGGGGTAACACTTTGTGCATAAAACGGTGTACTTTATTGGTATGAGACACTAAAAACAAAATGAGCCTAAGCTCAAAAAAGCGGACATAAAGGGTCACAGAGCGGTAACTGCAGACATGTTTCGTGTGGCTCAACCACACTTGTTCACTGCTGGAGTATTACCACCTCTGTGTCCTCTATTTAAAGACAAATTACACATTCATTAAAAACAAACAATTAACCCCTTACTGTCCTATTTTAACTCTGCAACATTTTAAAGGGGAGCAGCATAATGCAAATACCTATAGCAGCTACAGTTAGTAATTATTTAAATTTATTTTTGCAATGGACTTTATAATATCTTATTTGTATCTGATTTAATATTAAATAACTAGCTAGTATCTACACATAATTAATGGTGACACTCTTGGAGCTATTACAAGTACTTAATTCATTTACCTGAGACCTAGTATTAAATTCCAATAGTGTTCAAGTGGTATATATAAATTGAATAACTTTGAAATGTATCTAGATAAACAAATTTAGGTCACTTTCTTTGTCTATACCAAAAGGAGATCTGGTGTTTAGCAGAAAAATCCACTGGGCCTCTTTATAGTCTAACCTTTGTACCGTATCCCCACCTCTTTTGTGGGGTGGAACATGATCAATCGCTTAGATACTCATAAGGGATGCATCTCCTACGTGTAGAGATTTAAAATGTCTAGCTACTGGTGTGAATATGTCGGGGTCTTCAATGTCTCTAACATGTTCAAGGGCCCTATCTCTGAGTAGTCGTTTGGTTTTGCCTACGTATTGAATTTGGCATGCTTTGCATGCCAGTAAATAAATGACATGATTAGATTTACAATTTAAATTGTGCCTAATGTCATATACCTGTGCTGTAACTGTGGAGGTAAAATTCACCCCCTCTTCTACATGATTACAGGTTTTACATCTCTGCGCTTTACATTTGTAAAATCCTACTCTATTTGGTAACCAAGTACGTTGATTGACACATGATAAATCTGAAGGTGCTATCATGTTGCCTATGGTTTTACTTTTTTTTTCGGTACAAATCTGCAACTTTCTGTTGCTATTTTTTCCAGACTAGAATCTGTAGCTAGGATTGGTAAACTTTGTCTTATGATTTTGCAAATTTTATGATATTCAATAGTATTTACTATATGGCGTACTGAATACAATTTTGCCCTCCATCTTTGAAACATTTCTAGCATTGTATTTTTTGTATTTTAACAACTCTTCTCTTGGAATTTTGTCTACTTCTGTTTTAGTTTCTTGGAGTAGTTTTTTTTAGGATAACCTCTACTAAGTAGTCTATCCTCAAATACTTTGCATTGTTCTTCATATGTTTGTGTGTTAGAACAAATTCTCTTAGTTCTTATGTACTGTCCTTTGGGGATAGCTTTTTTAACATGTCCTGGATGACTAGATCTGTAATTGAGGATTGTGTTTCCCCCTGTGGATTTCCTATATAAAGTAGTGTTCATGATATTTCGCTCAATATCTACTGTTAGCTCTAAATCTAAGAACACTATTTTTTGAGTGCTCACTTCAGATGTAAATTTAAGATTCATGTTGTTTGCATTGATGCCATTTACAAATTCTTTGGCTGAATTCACGTCTCCATCCCACACCACCAGCAGGTCATCAGTAAACCTCCCATAATAAATTATCCATTCCCTGAGGGGTTTGCCATCTCCATAGACGTGGGAGGCCTCCCACCAACCCATATAATGGTTGACGTAAGAGGGTGCAAACTTGGCCCCCATAGCTGTCCCACGTCTCTTAAGATTGGCAAGAGTCCATGAGCTAGTGACATATAGAATATACAATCCTACCAGGAGGGGCAAAGTTTCCCAAACCTCAAAATGCCTATAAATACACCCCTCACCACACCCACAACTCAGTTAAATGAATATCCAAGAAGTGGGGTGATAAAGAAAGGAGCAAAAAAAGCATAACAAAGAAATTGGAATAATTGTGCTTTATACAAAAAAATCATAACCACCATAAAAAGGTTGGGCCTCATGGACTCTTGCCAATATGAAAGAAATTAATTTATCAGGTAAATTCTTACATAAATTATGTTTTCTTTAATGTAATTGGCAAGAGTCCATGAACTAGTAACGTATGGGATATCAATACCCAAGATGTGGCACTCCATGCAAGAGTCACTAGAGAGGGAGGGATAAAAAATAAAGACAGCCAATTCTGCTGAAAAAAATTAATCCACAACCCAAATCATAAATTTTAATCTTATAGAGAAAAAGAAAAAAACTGAAAATATAAGCAGAAGAATCAAACTTAAAACAGCTGCCTGAAGAACTTTTCTACCAAAAACTGCTTCTGAAGAAGAAAAAATATCAAAATGGTAGAATTTAGTAAATGTATGCAAAGAAGACCAAGTTGCTGCTTTGCAAATCTGATCAACTGAAGCTTCATTCTTAAAAGCCCAGGAAGTGGAAACTGACCTAGTAGAATGAGCTGTAATCCTCTGAGGCGGGGATTCACCCGACTCCAAATAAGCGTGATGAATCAAAAGCTTTAATGCCAAAGAAATGGCAGAAGCCTTCTGACCTTTCCTAGAACCAGAAAAGATAACAAATAGACTAGAAGTCTTCCTGAAAACTTTAGTAGCTTCAACATAATATTGCAAAGCTCTCACCACATCTAAAGAATGTAAAGATCTTTCTAAATAATTCTTAGGATGAGGACACAAAGAAGGGACAACAATTTCTTTACTAATGTTGTTGGAATTCACAACTTTAGGTAAGAATTTAAATGAAGTCCGCAGAACTGCCTTATATTGATGAAAAATCAGAAAAGTAGACTCACAAGAAAGAGCAGATAATTCAAAAACTCTTCTATCAGAAGAGATGGCCAAAAGAAACAACACTTTCCAAGAAAGCAATTTAATGTCCAAAGAATGCATAGGCTCAAACGGAGGATCCTGTAAAGCCTTCAAAACCAAATTAAGACTCCAAGGAGGAGAGATTGATTTAATGACAGGCTTAATATGAACCAAAGCCCGTACAAAACAATGAATATCAGTGAGTTTAGCAATTTGTCTGTGGAATAAACAGAAAGAGCAGAGATTTGTCCTTTCAAGGAACTTGCAGACAAACCTTTATCCAAACCATCCTGAAGAAACTGTAAAATTCTAGGAATTCTAAAAGAATGCCAAGAGAATTTATGAGAAGAACACCATGAAATGAAAGTCTTCCAAACTCGATAATAAATCTTTCTAGAAACAGATTTTTGAGCCTGCAACATAGTATTAATCACTGAGTCAGAGAAACCTCTATGACTAAGCACTAACCGTTCAATTTCCATACCTTCAAATGATGGAAAAACGAACATTGAGATAGAAGGTCTGGCCTTAATGGAAGTGGCCAAGGTTGGCAACTGGGCATCCAAACAAGATCCGCATACCAAAACCTGTGAGCCCATGCTGGAGCCACCAGCAGCACAAACAATTGCTCCATGATGATCTTGGAAATCACTCTTGGAAGGAGAACTAGAGGCAGAAAAATATAGGCAGGTTGATAACTCCAAGGAAGTGTCAATGCAGCCACTGCTTCCGCCTGAGGATTCCTGGACCTGGACAGGTACCTGGGAAGTTTCTTATTTAGATGAGATACCATCAGATCTATTTCTGGAAGCCCCCACATCTGAACAATTTGAAAAAACACATCTGGGTGAAGAGACCACTCTCCCGGATGTAAAGTTTGACGACTGAGATAATCCGCTTCCCAATTGTCTATTCCTGGGATATGAACCACAGAAATTAGACAGGAGCTGGATTCTGCCCAAACAAGTATCCAGGATATTTCTTTCATAGCCTGAGGACTGTGAGTCCCACCCTGATGATTGACATACGCCACAGTTGTGACATTGTCTGTCTGAAAACAAATAAACAGCTCTCTTTAATAGGGGCCAAAACTGAAGAGCTCTGAGAATCGCACAGAGTTCCAAAATATTGATTGGTAATCTCGCCTCTTGAGAGTTCCAAACCCCTTGTGCTGTCAGAGATCCCCCAACAGCTCCTCAACCTGAAAGACTTGCATCTGTTGTGATCACGGTCCAGGTTGGATGAACAAAAGAGGCCTCTTGAACTATCAGAGATAGTCGAACATTGGGATTTAAGGATATTAATTGTGATATCCTTGTATAATCCCTGCACCATTGGTTCAGCATACATACTATAACCTACATGCACATAGCTACTGAAGGGAATGACTAAGACTGAAGGTTCCGACAGGCTGCAACCAACTTCAAACGTCGCTTGTCTGTTAGAGACAAAGTCATGGATACTGAATCTATCTGAAAACCTGAAAAGGTTACCCTTGTCTGAGGAATCAAGGAACTTTTTGGTAATTTGATCCTCCAACCATGTTCTTGAAGAAACAACACTAATTGATTTGTGTGAGATTCTGCAGAACGTAAAGACTGAGCAAGTACCAAGATATTGTCCAAATAAGGAAACACCACAATACCCCGCTCTCTCTGATTCCAGAGAGTAGGGCACCGAGAACCTTTGAAAAGATCCTTGGAGCTGTCGCCAGGCCAAAAGGAAGAGCAACAAATTGGTAATGCTTGTCTAGAAAAGAGAATTGCAGGAACTGATAGTGATCTGGGTGAATCGGAATATGAAGATATGCATCCTGTAAGTCTATTGTGGACATATAATGCCCTTGTTGAACAAAAGGCAGAATAATCCTTATAGTTACCATATTGAATGTTGGTACTCTTACAAAACGATTCAAGACTTTTAGATCCAGAACTGTTCTGAATGAATTTTCTTTCTTTGGGACAATAAACAGATTTGAATAAAACCCCAGACCCTGTTCCTGAAAAGGAACTGGCATGATTACCCCAGATAACTCCAGGTCTGAAACACACTTCAGGAAAGCCTGTACTTTCACTGGGTTCACTAGAATGCGTGAGAGAAAGAAACTTCTCACAGTCGGTCTTACTCTGAAACCTATTCTGTACCCCTGAGAGACAATGTACTGAATCCAATGATTTTGGACTGAATTCATCCAAACATCTTTGAAAAATTTTAATCTGCCCCTACTAGCTGAGCTGGAATGAGGGCCGCACCTTCATGCAGACTTGGGGGCTGGTTTAGATCTCTTAAATGGATTGGATTTATTCCAGATTGAGGAAGGCTTCCAATTGGAAACAGATTCATTAGGGAAGGATTAGGTTTCTGTTCCTTATTTTGTCGAAAGGAACGAAAACGGTTAGAAGTTTAAATTTTCCCTTAGATTTTTTTATCCTGAGGCAAAAAAGCTCCCTTCCCCCCAGTGACAGTTGAAATTATAGAATCCAACTGAGAACCAAATAATGTATTACCTTGGAAAGAAAGAGATAGCAAAGTCGATTTAGAAGTCATATCAGCATTCCAAGATGTAAGCCATAAAGCTCTTCTAGCTAAAATAGCTAAAGACATATATCAAACATAAATTTTGATGATATCAAAAATGGCATCACAAATGAAATTATTAGCATGTTGAATTCATTTAACAATGCTATACACATTATGATCTGATACTTGTTGCGCTAAAGTTTCCAACCAAAAAGTTGAAGCAGCTGCAACGTCAGCCAAAGAAATAGTAGGCCTAAGAAGATGACCTGAACATAAAAAAGCTTTCCTTAGAAAAAAATCAAGCTTCCTATCTAAAGGATCTTTAAAAGAAGTACTATTTTCAGTAGGAATAGTAGTACGCTTGGCAAAAGTAGAGATGGCCCCATCAACTTTGGGGATCTTTTCCCAAAACTCTAATCTGTCAGTAGGCAAAGGATACAATTGTTTAAACCTTGAAGAAGGAGTAAAAGAAGTACCCAGTCTATTCCATTCCTTAGAAATCATATCTGAAATAGCATCAGGAACTGGAAAAACCTCTGGAATAACTACATGAGGTTTATAAACCGAATGTAAACGTTTACTAGTTTTAGTATCAAGAGGACTAGTCTCCTCCATATCTAATGCAATCAACACTTCCTTAAAGAACGAATATGCTCCATTTTAAATAAATAAGAGGATTTGTCAGTGTCAATATCTGAAGCAGGATCCTCAGAATCAGACAGATCCTCATCAGAGATAGATAAATCAGTATGTTGTCGGTCATTTGAAATGTCATCATCTCTATGAGAAGTTTTAAAAGACCTCTTACGTTTATTAGAAGTCGGAATGGCAGACAAAGCCTTCTGAATGGAATCAGAAATAAATTCTCTTAAATTTACAGGAATATCCTGAGCATTAGATGTTGATGGACCAGCAACAGGAAATTAACTACTACTGATGGAAATAATTATCGGCATGTAAAAGTTTATCATGACAACTATTACAAACCACAGCTGGAGAAACAGTTACCACAAGTTTACAACAAATGCACTTAGCTTTGGTAGAACCGACATCAGGCAGCAGAATTCCAGTAGCAGATTCTGAGACAGGATCAGATTGAGACATCTTGCAATATGTAAGAGAAAAAATAACATATAAAGCAAAATTATCAATTTCCTTATAAGACAGTTTCAGGAATGGGAAAAATGCAAAAGCATAGGCCTCTGACATTGAAAAAAGACCAGAGGCAAAAGGAATGGGGTTTTAAACACGAGCGTCATAGATGACGCAACCTCGTGAAACACCCGGCGCCAACTAAGACGCCGGAAATGACGAATTTGCGTCAACAGTAATTTTCGCGCCAAAAAAGTCTCGCGCCAAGAATGATGCAATAAATTATAGCATTTTGTGCTCTTGCAAGCCTAATACAGCCCGCACTTAGAAAAAAGTCAATATAAAGTGCCAAACCATAGCTGAGAGTGTCTTAAGTAAATGAAACATACTTACCAAAAGACACCCATCCACATATAGCAGATAGCCAAACCAGTACTGAAACAAGAATCAGTAGAGGTAATGGTATATAAGAGTATATCGTCGATCTAAAAAGGGAGAGAGGAGATGAATCTCTACGACTGATAACAGAGAACCTATGGAATAGATCCCCGCTAGGATGACCATTGCATTCAATAGGTGATACTCCCTTCACATCCCTCTGACATTCACTGCACTCTGAGAGGAACCTGTCTTCAAAAAATGCTGAGAAGCGCATATCAACGTAGAAATCTAGCACAAACTAACTTCACCACCTCCATAGGAGGCAAAGTTTGTAAAACTGAATTGTGGGTGTGGTGAGGGGTGTATTTATAGGCATTTTGAGGTTTGGGAAACTTTGCCCCTCCTGGTAAGATTGTATATCCCATACGTCACTAGCTCATGGACTCTTTCCAATTACATGAAAGAAACTTAAATTTCACATTGATAAACTGAAGGAGGAGCTAAGTGAAACCAAAAATAGAAAACTACAGAGAGATTGGTCAGATCATCAAAAAGGAAGTATATATAAGTCCAATTATAAAAGAAGAAATCCTAGGTATAATCAAGACACAAAATAGAAAACTAGTAGATCTGACAACTCACCTATAGACATACACCTCAGATGAATAACAATCACAAGTTGCAGTGACACATACACCTGTACCCACAAGCGGAACATCATTCGCTAGGATTTTTTTAGAGAAAGACCTGTTCCCTCCAAAGAGGTAGACCACTAAACAAACAAAATAAAACAGGATAATCACCAAATAATAAATGTATCAGGCATTAAATTAAGAAATTAACATCATACATTGTTATCTAAAGTGCTTTCATTTATTCCAACACTGAGGTTTGATACATTTGATTGGATAAAGGATACACATTTATTTGCTAGAAAATTAGCATTGCACAAATATCATAAATCAACAAACAAAAACTGTAAATGATATGGGTATAGAAGAACAGGACCATGAGGTGATCCATTCAATGGTTAGCCTTTTAAATGAAAATTATAATTTACAAAATGAAGTCACAGGCAGTGTGGTTAAAAAAAAAGCTCCTTGGGGAGCGGAGCAAGCTTGGGTCCTGATCGGTCGCACTTCAATTCAGCTCTGCTGAGATTGTTTATATATTTATTCAAATTGACCGACAACCCATTTCAAATTTATCTCACAGATATTCTTAACTCCTAAGAGAGGGTCAAGAACCCCTGAAACATTGAATGACGGCTCTGTGGAGGTGAAATCAGTTGGATACCGAGCAGCCTAACAATCTGACTACCTAAGAGCGGACATTTTCTCTCCCTCATAGAGGTTAAGGAATATAGCCTTGGGTTGGGAAGAGGACATACGGCACTTACTATGCATCCACTTTCAGAGGATAGAACATGAGTTAACCCTAGCATTTGCGTCTATTAGTGGCAGTGTATCGCTACTCAGGGTCTCACAAAATGAATCTGTCAAGCTTGAGAGTGCCGCATCCAGCCCGCTACATCAGGCACAGGATAACAGAGTCTCTGGTTGGCTCAACATAGATGTCCGCAGCCCTGCTGTTGATCCTGATCCCTCACAGAGCATTATAGCCTTCCAGGACAGAAAGCAAGAGGTAGTCCAAGAAGCTCGGGTGTGGCCTGACTGCACTACACGGGGCAAAATGTCTGATCGTCTACTGAAAGTAAAAACAGAATCTGAGGTAAAGATGGACTCACTGCTATGGGAATTGATAGGAACATCTCGGCTGACACCTCGACACCAGCTATATGAGAGGTATGTTTACAAGGAATCCAAAGACCTACCAGAGTATGCGGATGGTCATGGCGTCCTGCAAACTGTGTTTGTTGTATCTGGAGATGCAGAGGAGGAGATGATGGCTAAGAGAGATTCCCTCACAAAATGGATCCCGTATAACTTGACAAAGGCTTATTTCTCATGGCGTCCCAAACTGCATAAGGCTGACACCAGCCAACTCTCACAATACAGCCAATGTGACAGACTGATAATGCACATTAATTATTATACTATTATTATACTAAAATGGTGATCTATGTGGTAAAATGTAAATGTCCCCTAATATATGTAGGAGAAACATCAAGGGAACTCCGAACAAGAGTATTTGAACATATAGGAGACATCAAATGGAATTGTTTGGTTCCTATTGCCTAACACATGAATATACACCATAAAAACAAAAAGTATGAAATCAAGTTCTTTGCAATAGAACAGCTTAAACTTAAAGGACGAAAAGGAGATATGAATAAAATGCTACTGCAAAAAGAATGTAGATGGATTCATGAACTGAAGTCAGCTTCTCCAAGGGGACTCAATGAGGTACAATCTTACAAATGCTTTCTATAAATTAAATAAGACTGAATAAAATATATCAATCTTTATTCAAACATTATTTCTGAACCATCCCCTATGTAAACAACAGTTCCCTAACTTAGGTCTCTGAGATATTTAAACATAAGACTAAGGGTTATGATGATAATATATTTTCATAGGGCTATTAGGTTAGGTGTAATTAGTTTGAATATTTGATACTTTATTTTTTATTTTGTGTAACTTAGTGTTTTTTATTTTTTGTAACTTAGTTGTTAGTTTTTTGTAAATTAGTAATTTTTAATAGTAGATTTAAATAATCTGAGTAGGGTTAGGTTTTTAAATATGTAATATAGTTTAATTTAATTCTAAAGGTAAGTTTAAATTTATTATAAGATAGGGATGATTAATATTTAATGTTAGCGGGTTGTTAGGTTTAGGGTTTAATAGGTTAATTTAGTTTATGGTGATGTGGCGGCTGGCAGTTTAGGGGTTAATAGGTTTAGTAAGTGGTAGTGATGTGGGAGGCCAGGGGTTTAGGGGTTAATACAATTATTTAGTTGCGGTGGGCTTGGGGAGCAGCGGAATAGGGGTTAATAACTTTTATTTAGGTGGTGGCGGGGTCCGGGAGCCGCGGAATATGGGTTAATAACTTTTTATTTAGGTGGTGGCGGGGTCCGGGAGCGGCATAATAGGGGTTAATAACCTTTATTTAGGTGGTGGCAGGGTCCAGGAGCAGCGGAATAGGTGTTAATAACTTTTATTAAGGTGGTGGCGGGTCCAGGCGCGGCGGGATAGAGGTTAATACATTTATTTAGTTGCGTCGGGGTCCGGGAGCGGCGGATAAGGGTTAATAACATTATGTAGATTGGGGCGATGTCGGGGCGGCAGATTAGGGGTGTTTAGACTCAGGGCTTATGTTAGGGTGTTAGGTGTAAACTTTACTGGTTTTCTACCATTGAAATCAATGGGATATCTGGCAGCATCGAACATAAGCTTTCGCTGCTTTCAGACTCCCATTGATTCTTATGGCATCCGCGGCCTCTAGGGTTGCAGATTGAAAACCAGGTATGCTGGACTGGAATAGTGGCGAGCGTACCGGTTAGAAGCTTGATAACTTTCAAAAGTTGTCAGTTAGTGCCGTATTTGTATTTTGAACATCGGTAACGATGTAAGCATCGATCTGTGTCGGACTGAGACCGGCGGATCGTGTGTTACGTCACAAATTTCAACTTTTGACGGTCTGTAGGCTTTGATAAATAGGGTGAATCAGGCTCGCCACAATTACGCTGCGGAATTCTAGCGTATTTGCGGTTGACGGCTTGATAAATAGGCCTCAAAATGTTTACCTGATTAATTTTCAATAGAGAGGGTGAAAAATATCCTAGACAGCACTAAATACCATCCATGTACTGATATAATAGATATCAATATCATTAGGGGGAATAATTGTGACCGGCAGAAGAACTTATATGAAGATACGCCCCAAAATAAAATAAAATAAATATACTGAAGATAGTACGATTGGTATTCTGAAAAAACTCTGACACACTCATGTGAAAATAAGCTGAATCGACATACCATTTAGATAAAAGTTAATTTATGACCGGTTTGTGAAGAAAAACAATCCTTAGTTAGGGGATTAAAAAAACAGGGTATTGGACAGTGTTAATATAATACATGTGTAAAAAGAGAGATTCAAGAGAAGCGCAAAACTGCTGAGGAAAGTGCTAGTCAACATATAATTTTAACTATATAACAAATTCTCAATAACACAAGAATTTTTATACAAATTTTATAAAAACATAAATGTTAAAATTACAAGTGTGGGGGGGCGTGACTAAGCCGCAGACATGACTGGACGCATAACTCCATATATCCAGCTTTTGGCGTTATAACACTCCCTACTTCACAATCCTGGTTACAGAGATACCACGTTTAAAGTGACTGCATCGAGCGGAAGGCATGAATCAAGTCTTCTAAGACAGACTGCTGCGGCCTACTTCACAGTATCATCTACGCCCCCCCCCCTTCCCGGTTTGAGTGCTAACTGGGCAGAGCGGTATTCATTTAATGTAATATACTAAAGGGTAAGGCAATTCTTGAGCAGATACCATCCCTAACACCTACACATGGAGAAGGACTTTGCTAGCCAGGTGCAAGCACTTTTAGAGGGTCTAGAATTCCGGATGTGTAGGGGCTTTGAAGATCTCACTAATATAGTGAAGGCCATTAGAGAAGAGAGACCTCATTGTGCAATCAACATGGCGGATACCGAGGAGGACGTCCAGTCACATGAAATGACTATTACCAGAGTCCACTATACCACTCCTAAGACAGATCCCACGCTAGAGATAAGGGAATTATCATTGCAGCAGGGAACTATTTCTCTCACTGGAGAATCGGAACCTCCCGTATCCAGCTCAGACCCTATACCTCCATTATACCTCCAGCCTTGTATTTGGAGTTCCCTCCAACTGTAACCTGTGTTGGAGTGGCCGGCCACCGGGTGCAGGAGGAGATTTAGACTTGTGAGGGGAGGAACATGAAGCGGGCTCCGGATGAGCAGAGGGAGCGAAGAGACGCTCAGGGTAACATAGGAAGATCGGATGCTTTGACATCTACAAAACACGGACTGTATCTCCCTTAACATCTCTCACTGCTTTACAGCCAGAAGACCCTGTCTGACATATGGCTGCCCCACAATCTGTCCTTTCACTGCCGTATTTCCCCCTCTGCTCTGTCACTAAAGAGAGGGGTCGGCTGACTGTCTCTCCACTATTAACTGTTCACTATGAGGTATTTGGTTACCCTCCAGTTGAGGACATCTTGTACTAGCATAAATGGTACCCTGTTTTAACCTCATATTGTACTAGATCTGCAGACTCTTTATATGTTTCTTTTGTATAAGGCTTTTTTCTTCCTTTTCTAGTTATAAATATGCTTCTACATATTTTAGAAATATTGGGATGGGGGATTGCAGAGTCTGGTATTAAATCTCAGGTGTCTCTTGTATCTATATATGTGGGACTCAGCCTCTAAGTTATCTTAAAGAGACATCTGATGCAGTGAATGGTTACAACAAACATTCAACAACTAGTTAAACTAATTGTAATAGAGGATACAATCCAGTTTAAGAAAAGAAAACCAATACTGCAATAGAATAGTACTAGTTAACTCTTCTGATGCGAAAGTATATTTAAATTAAAATAGTTCCGTTCCATTCCATTCATACAATTAAACTTTATTAAATCAACAAGGAACTCACACACACTCAAATAACAGAGCTGAAAGAATAAAAGCACTTAAACTCTGTTGATTGCACTATGGCAATAAAGTATAAGAACCAATATTGTGGGCTCCATGTACTAAGCCGTCAATTCATCCGTCATTTTAGACGCGGCTAAACTCGCCGTTACTCGCCGCGGGCGAAATGGTGTCCGCTGTAGCTATGTACTAATAATCCCACAACAAATAGACACGTCTAGCCCGCCGCGAGCAGTGGCGGAATATTGATAAATTTGACGCCTCGCTCGCCGCGAATAAGCTGATGTACTTAACTTTCACAGTTCAATTGTCTGGCCAATTGTTAACACGTGACATGTAAGGTGTCATGAACGTCATAGTAGACGCGGGAATAGAATTTTGCTCCTATAAATGGACAAGTTTTCTAAACAACTGTATTATTGTTCCAAAATTTTTGGAGAGTAATTACAGAGCGCTCGTTTTTGGGATCTTTATTTACTATTTCGATATGGCTTCATCTGGATCTGAAACCGCTTCAAAATCCAAGAATCCTCACTTTTCTCATCAGCAAAACGTCGTTTTGATTGACATGATTATTGACTCTTATGATTATTTGTTTGGATGTCGTGTCAAACAGACAAATTTTTCTAGAAGGAAGCAGATCTGGCAAAGGATCAGCGACGCTGTTAGTGCCCAGGGTCCAGCAAAAAAGGATGTCGATCAGCTGAAGAAGCGTTACAACGACATTAAACGCTTCGCCAAAGCTAAATTGGCCAGAGAGAAAAATTCGGCACGTGCTACCGGAGGTGGACCAGCATATGTGGCAGACCTCAATGACTATGAGCAGAAGCTTGTTCAGCGTCTGGGACCAGAGATCATCACTGGCATAACCAATGATTGTGACAGTGATTTAAGAGGTAAATGTACAACATAGTTGACGTAAATGTTCTTTTTAAAGTTATGATAGGTTATTGTCTCCAATATATATTTCTTTAAAATAACATTATCTGACTTCTTACGCTTCAGTATCCTATATGCCATCTAGGCCCTGAATACTGTAATCATTTATGTCGCATATATGTATAAGGGATTGTACAAGCCATTTAGGCCCGAAATACTGTAATCATTTATGTCGCATATATGTATAAGGGATTGTACAATAATAGTGTTGTTATACTGCCTTTTTTTAATGGTCTAACGGAACTAAAGATTTGTTGATTATTAATATAGTGATCCCTAAAGATAACACCCATGTGTTTATTTTCAAACCAGTATTGCATAGAAACCATAAAAAGATAATGACAATAGAAATAATGTAATTTGAAACTATTAAAATAATATTGTATGTCCGACATTAATCATGAGACTAACCCCAGATCACATGCCTTCTTAAATTTCTGATCTATTGACTTCCATGTTGCGTTATTTGACTATAGAATATTATTGTTAACATCTTTCCAAATTGTTCTCCGCTTTATAAACATACATTTTTCAGATATAGCTATGCACATAGTTGACGCAGTCACATGAACCATCTATGTGCATCAACCAATGATCATTTACTGTGCCTGTATAGATTTGCTTTTCCTCAAAGTATAAAAATCCAATGAATGCAAAAACATAATACATTTATATTTTTAAAAAAGCATTTTCTTATGCAATTTGTAAAGGTAATTATATTTTTTCATGTCCCTTTAAAGGGCCACTAAACCCAAAATCTTTTATTAATGATTCGGATAGAGAATTGAAATTTAAACAACATATTACTTCAATTATTTCTTTGGCTTCATTTTCTAGATATTCTTAGTTGAAGAAAAATAAATACACATGTTGAGCCAATCACACGAGGCTTCTTTGTGCATCAATCAAATGCTTTTCAACAAAGAATATCTAGAGAATAAAACAAATTAGATAATATAAGTAAATTATAAAGATGTTTATAACTGCATTCTCTTTCCAAATCATAAAAAAAGGTGGTTGGCATGTCCCTTTAATGATTGAGCCTGCATTCACTGCTGTAATTATTATTATTAACACTTTTAACTTTCAGTTTCAACTATAAATAAAAATAAACCTAATTTTTTTTTTTTTTTTTTTTTAAGCGATGCCAACAACAGCAGAGCCTGTGAGGAGTAACAAAGTGCCCACTTGTTCTACTTCTTCTTCTGCGGTTTCAAGACCACCCGGTGCAGCTGTTTCAAGACCTTCGGCCAGTTTTACACATGGACAATTAATACGCTCATCATCTAATGTTACACACACAACTTCCTCGGCGGACACACTTCCTGATCTAAGGACCAGCACTCCACAAACTGGTGTTGGTAGATCAACTGGTAAGTACTTTACAAATGAATAATTTCAATGTTGTGTGTTTTATCTCTTTTATCTCTCAATTTTTTTTTTATTTTTTTTTTTTAAATGTCAAATGTCATTATTGACATATTCTATTTCGAGATCTTTTACAGATGGAATGTAATTTGAAGTTCAAATAGCAATGATCATAGATTTTCATGAAAGGGACACTGTACAAATTTTTTTAAATGAGGATTCGTGTAGAGCATGCATGCTATTTTAATCAACTTTCTAATTTTTTTAAAATTTATCATTATTTTCTTTTTGAGAATTGATCATAGTATTACATAAGAAAGCTGATAGAAATTCCATGCAATATATCTTATTCTCAAAAAGATTATTTTTGCTTCAGTGTCCAGTTAATTGCAAAATACATTTCCATTAATAATTTTTAATATATCGTTACATTGACAAAAAAGCATTTTATTTATTTATTTTTATGTTATTTATTTTTTTATAGGTGATTTGGGACGTCTTTTCCAGGGATTGACTGGACATTCATCACCATTATTTGATGGTATGTATCACATATGTATATATATATAATATAACTTAAATTGTTGTATGACGGTTGTATCTGCTCTCTCCTTCTATTCTATTTCTGCAAGTGTTTTTATAACATTTTATTTTTATTTACTAACAATTTGTTATGTCTTGATCTAGAAGAAGAAAACTCATCAAGGGAGATCACTATCAATCTCATGCCGATAGTGGAAAATCCCATTCAAGATGAACCACCAGGAGGGCATGATGGAAGTGAGACTCCAGATATTCTTGAAGATTTGGGAGATGCGCAACCGGATGAAATTCACACACCAGAAAACATTGATGAACCTGTTGAAACACAGGCACCACCAATTGAACTGCAAACAGGTGGTGAAAATATTGACAATACACCGGCAGAAGGACAATTGGGCGATGTTGCATTGAGGGAAATGTTGACACTGGCAAGGCAATACAGAGAGGACCACAGAGAAATGCAAAATATTATTCACACTAATATTGAACGCTGGGCTGCTCTGTCAGAAAAAAATGTGGAAATCGAAAGGCAAAGGAATGAGATAGAGATGCAGAAATTACAGCTGCAAAGAGAGATGTTCCAGTGGCAGAGGCAGATGGATGAAGAGAAAAACCATCAAATTAACAGAGCTTTGAGCATCAGCGAAAGGACATTACAATCTCTGTTGGCTATTGTCAGTGAAAGGGAGGCTACAACAGACCCAAAGAGGCGACGTCTGGAGTGAACATTTTGTATTATTTAGTCACTGTTAATTTTTTTACTCTGTATATTGTTTACTAAGTTATTGTTTGTGTATTTTTAAGGGACACTGTACTCAAATTTTTTCTTATGTGATTCAGATAGAGCATGCAAATTTGATAATAGGAGTACATTTGAAAGTTGCTTAAAATTGCATGCTCTATCTGAATCACAAAAGATAAAATTTGGATACAGTGTCCCTTTAAGTTTAAAATGTTAGTCACTGTTAATTTTTTTACTCTGTATATTGTTTACTAAGTTATTGTTTGTGTATTTTTAAGGGACACTGTACTCAAATTTTTTCTTTTGTGATTCAGATAGAGCATGCAAATTTGATAATAGGAGTACATTTGAAAGTTGCTTAAAATTGCATGCTCTATCTGAATCACAAAAGATAAAATTTGGATACAGTGTCCCTTTAAGTTTAAAATGTTAGTCACTGTTAATTTTTTTACTCTGTATATTGTTTACTAAGTTATTGTTTGTGTATTTTTAAGGGACACTGTACTCAAATTTTTTCTTTTGTGATTCAGATAGAGCATGCAAATTTGATAATAGGAGTACATTTGAAAGTTGCTTAAAATTGCATGCTCTATCTGAATCACAAAAGATAAAATTTGGATACAGTGTCCCTTTAAGTTTAAAATGTTATTATTTAATAAAGACAAATTTTTTTATGGCCAAAAAAATTTTTTATTTACATAAATTCAAACTCACTTTTGATTCTTCAACACAAAAGTTTTTCTCAGTTATTAATCATGACAAAACAAAAAATGAAATCAAATTACATATTTACGGTATAAAAAATCTACTTGCTCCATTAACATTCCCAAAGTTGCCCTAATTTTAGAAATTTTTTGTTTAACATGATCTTCTAGACAACTCTGAGTACTTTTGTCTGCAGTCTCAATAGTTGATGTTGAAGATAAATCTGTAGAAAAATAAATGAAAAGCAAATTTTAATTCAATTGTCATATACATATTCAATGTATGATAGGGTTTTTCATCACAAATATTACCTCCTGATGTGCTGTTATCTACGTTATCTACTATATTAGCTTCTACACTTATGTCCACTCCATTAAAGCTTTCATCTGAGCCAACTCCTATTTGAAATATACAATATATGTATTAGTTAAAACTTGTATTTTCTTAGATTTAAGATTACTGAGTATGAAACATACCTTTATCTACCATCATTGTTGGTAAAACTTCTATCCTTGGTTGAGTATCATCTGAAGTCAATGCTTCAAATATTGTCACACTATCAGGATTTTGAAAATCTTCCATTTCCATACTAGTTTCCATTTCTTCCATGGTAATATCTATGAACGAAATTACAAAGATAGAAAACTATTAAATCAAAAACCTTGTATATATTATTTAAAACAATAATAATAATAATCATTAAAAGTGACATAGAAACCAATTTCTAAGTTTCATGATTCAGATAGTGCATGCAATTTAAATAAACTTTATATTTTACTTCATTCTTTTTGTATCTTTATTTGAAAAGCAAGAATCTAAGTTTAGATGCCAGCCCATTTTTGGTGAACCAACTGTGTTGTACTTGATAATTGGACAGAACCAATCAAAGAGTGCTGTCCATGGTGCTCAACCAAAAATTGGCTGGCTCCTTAGCTTAGATGCCCTCTTTTTCAAATAAAGATAGAAAGTTAATGAGGAAAAAAATGATAATAGAAGTAAATTAGCAACTTGATTAATATTGCATGCTAAAACTTTTTAAGCCAAAACCTAAAATATATGATTTAAAATTTAAATAATAAGTCATTACCTGTCTGTGTCTCTTTATGACAAATTTCATATGGATTTGGAGATAATTCAATATCCAATAGTGTTATTGGCAAAGGTGGAGAAAGAGCTTCACTTCTGGGTGTTTGCACCAACATTGACCTTAAGTAGCGTGGTGGGTGTGCACACTTCATTCTCCTACTTCTCATATCTATAAACATATATATAAAAAAAAATTTAATAAAAAATTTTTAATTAATTATTCAAAGTAATTTTTTGTTTTCAAAACATTCAGTTCTGCATGCTTACTTTTCTAACATGTTTCAATGTTATATAGTAATATATTTATATTTTATTCTACTAACTCAGTTCTGCATGTTTCAATGGTATATACTAATATAGTTATATTTTACTCTACTAACTCATTTTTGTATGCTAAGTTTTCTAACCTTTTAAGTGTATATAGTAATATAGTTAAATTTTAATCTACTAACTCAGTTCTGCATGCTTACTTTTGTAACTTTTTGCAATTGTATATACTAATATAGTCAAAGTAACAGTCAGGAAATATTATTTTCCTGGATTCGTCAATGATGACGCAGTTCAAAAATAAACCCTTTTTTTATATTATTAAAAATTATTTCATATATAATTTTGAAACTTACATGTCCTTATCAATCTTCGAATCGATTTATAGTACTTCGGTTCTCTTCTCTTCAAATCACTATATTTTCTAAGACACTGTCGTCTTGTTCTTTTAATTTTTGAAATACGATGCATTCTTCTCAGCATCTCGTATATAATTTTGTCTCTGCATTCCTGTCTCACTCCCCTCACACCACCAATCCGTTTAGGGAAATATTTATCCATGGCATAAACTAATATCACCAATTCTCCAGCACCAAAAGGTTCAGGACGCGACATGTTAGACGATGACGTGATTAATCGTTATGTCAATCATTAGCGCATTGATATAGATATGTATCCCCGAAAAATATAGAAAAATATAATGTATATGTATATTAATGTCTTTTATGAAGGTTTGTAAATATCGATGTTGATAGTTATTACAAATGATATTTGTTTTCTATACATTTTCTTTGTTTCAGATGTGTTGATATGTATTAACATTTATACTTTGGTTTACAATAGTTATTGTTTCTAAACATTTTATTTGTTTCAGATGTGTTTTTATGTATTAAAATTTAATTTGGTTTACAATTTTTATTTTGTTTATAAACATTTAATTTTTTTAAGATGTGTTTATATGTATTAAAATGTTGTTTGGTTTACAATTGTTATTTTGTTTCTAAACATTTTCTTTGTTTCATATGTGTTTATATGTATTAGAATTTATTTTGGTTTACAATTGTTATTTGGTTTCTAAACATTTCCTTTTTTTTCATATGTGTTTATATGTTTAACAAGTTACTTTGGTTTACAATTGTTAATATATAATGTTTAAAGATTATAATTTTGTAATAAAATAATTTATTTTGCCATTATTTTCTTTATGCCACTATTCTTTTAACAAATCTTGAATGCAAAAATATATTATAAAGGTTAAGAAAATAAGTGCTAAGAGTAATCCCTTAAGGTATTTATTTGAATATGGGAAAACCTAGTAGCTGTTAAAAATAGAGGTTAGAATAAAACAAATAAAATTAGCAAGTCTTTTTTAACTCAAAAATCCAATCTGATAACATAAAGCACTGTTGAATATACTGTCGCTTGTTACAGCTACAATTCAATGACACAATACAATGAATTAGCATCAGCTATGGAGGGATTACATTACAATAATCACATATGTAAAAGAGTGAGAGCAGCTGTAGACACTAGTGTGATGTCACAAAGACAATGTATTACCTATAATATATTGTCTGTAATAACTTTGATCATAAACTTTATTTATTTGAAACCTTTGATAATTGAAGAGCAACAACTGTTATGTATTTAACTGTTTCTCATGAGTGATTTTTAATAACCTTAACTCTTAAAAAAAAATGGAGACAAGTTAATAAAGAAAGTTTTTTATTGATCAACTGAAACTTTAATCCTCAAACACAAAATATTGTTCTGAAACCATGTCCCTTGTTGCATTTCCACGCCTATTAACTTGTTCTACACATATTTCTTCTGGTAAATCATCAGCATCTATTGGATCTTCATCTTCTAATGGACAGCCTCTTTTAATTGCAATATTGTGCAGTATGCAGCAAACCAATATAATTTTGGCAACTTTCTCTGGTGCATACTGCATAGCACCACCAGAACGATCAAGACATCGAAACCGCATTTTCAAAAGACCGAAAGTCCTCTCAATAATCCCCCTGGTAGATCGGTGAGCTTCATTGAAACGTACTTGACTTCTGGTCTGTGGGTTGTTATAGGGAGTCAACAGCCATTCTGTACATGAGTACCCTCCATCTCCTAATAGAAGATATAATAAATATAAATATTAATGTAAGAATAATTATAAAGATTCAAAACTATACAATACAATTAAACTATGCAGATTACAGTCGACAAATTGGGCGCAATTTTGGTACATTGAAATGACAGACATATTAGACGCCAGTTATGCTTACCTAGAAGCCATCCGTCAGGCATATTTCCGTCCTCGAACTTCCGGTATAACCCAGTCTGCCTTAAAATGTAAGAATCATGACAGGAGCCAGGAAAGTTAGAACGGACACTGATAATCCTCATGTGGGGGTCACAGACCATCTGGACATTCAAGGAATGGAAATGCTTTCTATTCCTATAGATCTCCTCACGAGCTTGAAGTGGTCTTACAGCAACATGGGTACAGTCTATGGCACCTAGGACATTGGGCATCCCAGCCATCCTATAGAAATTTGACTTGATAGATTGCCATTCTTCAGGGGTAGATGGCAAACAAACATATCGATGAAAAATAACCATCATAGCCCCTATTACTTTGGATAAGTGGCGTGAAAAAGCAGATTGACTCATTCCAATAATGACGCTAGAAACTGCCTGAAAGGAGCCTGTTGCAAAAAAATGCAATGCCGCTAATAGTTTGAGAAGTCCCGGAATAGCTTGTGAACGAGCAGTCATCGGCTCCAAATGATCTTCAATCTCTCGATACAGGTGTAATATCGATTCACGATCAAGCCGGAATCTTTGTATGATCTCTCGGTCAGAAAGGCCGTGCAAACCAACCCGTGGAAGGAATACACGGGGGACTCGAACTCTCCTTCTTCTAACCAATCGATTAGCTACATTTCCAGTATTCTGTCTTCTAGCCCGGATTCGCATCAAACGGAGAATAAACAAAAACAGAATTCTCTCCATAGCTGCTGAAATGAACAATGTAAGTACAATGCTGATATTACTGCCTTTTATATATGTCTAGACTGGCGTCTAGAGTGACTTTCCTATTGTTTTGTACCTTGCCCGCCACCTAAAAGGTGGCGAGGCAAAAATAACGAGGTGGGAGCGGAAATTGACGAGAGCGGACAAATAGATTTTTTAGTACATTCGTTTTTGGCGAGTTGGTGGTCAAATGTGTCTAATTACAGTAAAAAATGGAGAGGTAGCGAGGTATGGCGGATAAGTACGCTCGCAATTTTAAAGATGCGAGTTTTTACATAATTGACGGCTTTGTACATATCAGTTTGCGAGTTTGGACGCGAGATTTGTTGCGGGTAGCTCGCTGACTGCTTAGTACATGGAGCCCTTAGAGTATCACCCAGTCCTCTGTCAAAATTTAAAGTGTTTAAATATAGACTAAGCCCTTACAATCCGAGGGCTAATTATTTGTATCATTACACTATTAAAGAACAGAGGCTGGGAAGGCTATAGTAGGTTCAATAATGCATATTTTCAACAAGAGTAAGCAAGTTAAAAAACGAACAGGAGAGACTGAGCTACCCCTGTCGGACCCCTGACGCGCGTTTCACAAACGTTTCCTCAGAGGGGGTGCGGGCCGCTGTTGTTTGCCGTGATTTGTACCGTCTTTGGACCCACCTACTTGGTACTATTGGTCTCAGTAGTAGGTGTTGTCCACCTGTGATAGGATGAGTCTAATGTCAATCATTATTGCTGACATTTTCGCCTTGTGAGTATTATTGCGTCTGATTATACTGGATCATCCCTCTGTTTATCATTGGTTTTAGCAGGAGGAAGTGTCAGCCTGTTTTTGGTTCAATCGATTGTCAGTAAAAGATTTCCTAGCTGACGTTTCACATTGTGTTCGTCATAGGATGGGTGTATACCTATTGCTGACTCATTATGTTGGTAACCAATCTGTGGTTGTGGGATGGTTCGGGTAAATGGGTGTGTGATATCCTGTATAAGTCATTGGCTGATCATAACAGATGTAAACAGACTTGCGATTACCGTTATCACTTTTATTTATCTTAGAACGCTGCATATCAATGTTTTGTACAATGTTAAATAGGTTGCCTTCATTGTTGCTAGAACTCGTATCTACCTATTGTACTATATCATTATTCCGTGTATTAAAAGGGACTTAGTGCCAATACCTATTCTCCCAAATTCATTGATAATGTACAGAGGTGTTGTAAAACTGGAGGATAATACATGCCTACATCTTGTGTGTAAAATTTGATTTTATAATAACTTATATAGAATAAAGAATTAAATGAAAGATATAGATATTTATTATATTTGAAGGGGGTGTGCAATATGAGTAAATTTAATACACACTTTGTGCTTTTATATGTGGACTTGTGACTTTTAAAACAGAGAGATGCTCTCTAGTTGTCAATATAAAATAGACATTTAAATAAAAATTGTTTATTTTTGTGAGGAAGGTGTACGATTAATTTTTAATGCATACTTTGTGCTTTCGATGTGAACTTGTGACAATGTCAAATGGAGAAATGCTCCATTTGTTGCTATTCATGATGCCAGAAAATAAAAACTACTTTTCATAAATTTATATCTGGTTGCTAATTCTATTCATCGAATGATGAAGTAGCTTGTTTATTCTAACTAGTGCTATATTGTGCTCTAAATTTTGACATTTTGTGAACCGTGCTTAAATGAAAATACGTTAACCATGATGAAAAAGTGAATAGAATTAAGTTAAAATTGGTGCATTGAAGGGTGAATTAATTTATTTGTTACCATACCATTATATCCCCAACTCTTTGTGGTAACCACTTTGTTATGTTATATACCATAACTCACAGATTTTAAGTACTGCAATATGTATCTTTAAGTACTGCAATATATAATGCTGAAATATGAAATGGTTGACCTATAAATATACAAAATAATTATTATAGTCATTCATTCCATTTGGTTTGACTGCATTTAGTGAATAAATCCACTTGCATTCCATTTTTAGTCATATCTTTTCAATATTACCTCCTCTTATACCAAGGGATGGTTTTTGGATTACTGTATATTTTAGATCCTTTGTCAGACTTTTATGATGTAATAAGAAATGTTTGGCCACTGAAGTTATTTTCTTGTCATTATTTAAATCTCTTTGTGCATTTTTAATATTATATGCATGTTCTAGAATGCGTATTTTGACCTCTCTTGTTGTCATGCCAACGTAAAACATTTTACAGGAGCAGGACAATGCATACACTACTCCTGTGGATGTGCATGAGAAGTATGATGGTATTTTGTATACTCTCCCACTTCTTTCTGTTATACTTTTTGTTTTCCAAACAAACTTGCATGCTGAGCAAGTGCCACAAGGGTACATACCCAAATTTTTATCTTGTTTCTTTTTGGATCTCACAAAGTGACTAGAAACTAGCTTATCTCTCAGATTTTGTGGTCTTTTAAATCCCATGGATACTTTATCTCCAATGATGGTTTTGAGAGTTTCATCATTTTGTAGAATATTCCAATGATCATTTATGATTTTGGATATGTGTGGAATCTGAGGATTATATGTGGTTATGAATCTTGGGCAGGATTCTGTTGGTGTTTTGTCTTTGGGTACTAATAGGTTCTCTCTGCAGACCCTTAAGGCTTTGTATTTAGCTCTTTTAACTGACTTTTTGCTGTACCCCCTTGAGATTAGCCTCTGAGATAGATCAATGCTTTCTTTCATATAGATCTCTGTATTTGTGCAATTACGGCGAAGTCGCAGGAATTCGCCGTAGGGTATTGCTTTTAGTGTACTTGGAGAGTGTGCACTAGTTTGATGGAGAAGAGTGTTAGTTGCTGTCTCTTTTCTATAGATTGTAGTGTTGATTATACCTTCATTATTTTTAAATATCTTGAGATCAAGAAAGCAGATCTCTTGTTGGCTTGCTGAATAAGTTAGTTTTATATTGAGTTTGTTCTCATTTAATTTTGACATGAATATTTCGAGTTCTGCAGATGTGCCCTCCCAGATAAATAGAATGTCATCTATAAATCTTAACCACATAGGTATGTGTTCTGTATATTTTTGTAAATGGTCAGAGAATACACAAAAATTTTCCCAGAAACCCAGAAATAGGTTGGCGTACGTTGGCGCACATGCAGTGCCCATCGCCGTGCCCTGTATTTGGAGGTAGTATCTGTCATTAAATGTAAAGAAGTTGTGTGTCAGGACAAAACGGAGTAAGCGAATTATGAAATCATTGTGTGCTGTGTTGTCAAGATTATTAGAGGCTAGGTAATATTTGATCGCTTCAATGCCATCATTGTGCCTTATACTTGTATATAGGGATTCTACGTCTGCAGTAACTAACCACATATTATCCATTAGTTGAATGTTTTGTATCACCTGTAGAACCTCCATAGTATCCCGTACATATGACGGAAGAGTAGTTAAATATTCTCTAAGCCTTAGATCTATAAACTTGCTGGCGCTTTCCGTGAGATTGTCATTGCCTGACACAATAGGTCTGCCTGGGGGAACTGTGGGATCTTTATGCACTTTTGGTAGAAAGTACAATGTGGCTACTTTGGGATTGTCTTTTGTTAAGTATTTCTTCTCAGAGTTTGAGAGTATTTTATCTTCCCATGCATCCTTAATTATTTTGTTATATAGTGACAAAAAGGAGCTTTGAGGGTTAAACATTAGCTGTTTGTAACAAACAGTGTTGGACAGTTGTTTAGTGGCTTCATTTATATACATTTGACAGGGACAAAGAACAACATTCCCACCTTGTCTGATGGTTTTATGAGAATGTCTTGCCATGATTCGATATCTCTCAATGCTTGAGTTTCTGCCCTATTTAAATTATTTCTTACATTGTATATGGGCAATTGCTCTATTTTTTGGCATACCATTCTACAAAATACCTGTATCTCAGGTGACATAGCTAGAGGGGGAGCATATGTGGACTTAGTTTTAACCTTGGATCTCCACACCTGTGAAGTGGCTGTCAGATTGGTATTTTGAGTGTCTGTACCTTCGTCAGCTAATTCACATAAAATGTCAGCTGTTATTAAATCATCAGCATTAAGGCTGTTCGGGTTATAAGCATATATTTTCTTTAACAAGATTTTTCTCGAAAATAAATGAATATCCTTAATAACCTCGAATTTATTCAAGGAATTTACCGGACAAAAGGATAAACCTCTAGATAATACTGATTCATGTGTAGTGCTGAGTATATGGTCAGATAGATTGATTATTCTCATTTGTTCAACCTGATTTTGCTGAAGGGACTGAGTTCCCTTCTTCGTGTGGATTGTCTCGTTGGACCTGAGAATTTCCTTTTGTTCCCCCTGTTCTGTGTGGGTTTCTGATTGATCTGAGTGACCGGTGGGGTTATGTTCTGTGGTGCGGTGGACAAAAAAGACGGAGTAGAGGAGGAAGAGGAAGAAGTCATGGACTGTACAGAACTATGGCTCCTAGGTCTGGTACCTGAGTCACTATTCATGGTGTTATCTGGTTCTTCCCCTTGAGGGTCTGAATCAATATCTGAAATGTCAGTATCACTGTCTGCACTACTTTCAGACTGTTGTATTAAATATCTATTAGTTCTTGGTCTGAATGAGGTGTTATTACGCCAACGGTAAACTTTTTTATTTGAGAAATCTTCAATGTCTCTTTGGAGTTTTTGTTTTTTGGTGGCTATAATTTCTAGTTCTAATTTGTCTAGTTCTTTTTGGTATTTATCATACTGATTTTTATAGTCAATTTTATAATTGAATTGAGATAACTGTGTGTTATATTCCTCAATCTCAGTGTCTAGTTTTGCAAGCTCAAGTTTATCGTGTTTGATTAGTATTTGAATTAGTTTTAGAGAACATTCGGATAGTGCAGATTCCCATTGATTTACTAAATCATCGTTGTTTAAATTGAAGGCTGGGAATACCTTCATTCTTAACCCTCTGGGGATTATGTTTTTTTCGGCATACTTCTCAAAGAAGTGCCAATTCTACCACCTCTTAGATTGTTTATGAAGTGTCTGGTGAAGTTTACATAAAACATTATTCAATTCCTCCTCATTAATTAAAGTGTTTTCCTTTGTTGATGTATTAAATATGGAATTAAATTCCTGTAATCTCTTTAGATGGCGATTAGCCATATCATTTTGAATATTCATGTTTAATTTTCCCCCAAAGAACAGGACTAAACTCAGAAAAGAGATCTGAGTATATTCTCCCAAAGTACAAACTTTAGAAATATTGGGGTGGGGGATTGCAGAGTCTGGTATTAAATCTCAGGTGTCTCTTGTATTTATATATGTGGGACTCAGCCTCTAAGTTATCTTAAAGAGACATCTGATGCAGTGAATGGTTACAACAAACATTCAACAACTAGTTAAACTAATTGTAATAGAGGATACAATCCAGTTTAAGAAAAGAAAACCAATACTGCAATAGTATAGTACTAGTTAACTCTGCTGATGCGAAAGTATATTTAAATTAAAATAGTTCCATTCCATTCATACAATTAAACTTTATTAAATCAACAAGGAACTCACACACACTCAAATAACAGAGCTGAAAGAATAAAAGCACTTAAACTCTGTTGATTGCACTATGGCAATAAAGTATAAGAACCAATATTTAGAGTATCACCCAGTCCTCTGTCAAAATTTAAAGTGTTTAAATATAGACTAAGCCTTTACAATCCGAGGGCTAATTATTTGTATCATTACACTATTAAAGAACAGAGGCTGGGAAGGCTATAGTAGGTTCAATAAGGCAAATTTTCAACAAGAGTAAGCAAGTTAAAAAACGAACAGGAGAGACTGAGCTACCCCTGTCGGACCCCTGACACGCGTTTCACAAACGCTTCCCCAGAGGGGGTGCGGGCCGCTGTTGTTTGCCGTGATTTGTACCGTCTTTGGACCCACCTACTTGGTACTATTGGTCTCAGTAGTAGGTGTTGTCCACCTGTGATAGGATGAGTCTAATGTCAATCATTATTGCTGACATTTTCGCCTTGTGAGTATTATTGCGTCTGATTATACTGGATCATCCCTCTGTTTATCATTGGTTTTAGCAGGAGGAAGTGTCAGCCTGTTATTGGTTCAATCGATTGTCAGTAAAAGATTTCCTAGCTGACGTTTCACATTGTGTTCGTCATAGGATGGGTGTATACCTATTGCTGACTCATTATGTTGGTAACCAATCTGTGGTTGTGGGATGGTTCGGGTAAATGGGTGTGTGATATCCTGTATAAGTCATTGGCTGATCATAACAGATGTAAACAGACTTGCGATTACTAGTGCTATATTGTGCTCTAAATTTTGACATTTTGTGAACCGTGCTTAAATGAAAATATGTGAACCATGGTGAAAAAGTGAATAGAATTAAGTTAAACTTGGTGCATTGAAGGGTGAATTAATTTATTTGTTACCATACCATTATATCCCCAACTCTTTGTGGTAACCACTTTGTTATGTTATATACCATAACTCACAGATTTTAAGTACTGCAATATGTATCTTTAAGTACTGCAATATATAATGCTGAAATATGAAATGGTTGACCTATAAATATACAAAATAATTATTATAGTCATTCATTCCATTTGGTTTGACTGCATTTAGTGAATAAATCCACTTGCATTCCATTTTTAGTAATATCTTTTCAATATTACCTCCTCTTATACCAAGGGATGATTTTTGGATTACTGTATATTTTAGATCCTTTGTCAGACTTTTATGATGTAATAAGAAATGTTTGGCCACTGAAGTTATTTTCTTGTCATTATTTAAATCTCTTTGTGCATTTTTAATATTATATGCATGTTCTAGAATGCGTATTTTGACCTCTCTTGTTGTCATGCCAACGTAAAACATTTTACAGGAGCAGGACAATGCATACACTACTCCTGTGGATGTGCATGAGAAGTATGATGGTATTTTGTATACTCTCCCACTTCTTTCTGTTATACTTTTTGTTTTCCAAACAAACTTGCATGCTGAGCAAGTGCCACAAGGGTACATACCCAAATTTTTATCTTGTTTCTTTTTGGATCTCACAAAGTGACTAGAAACTAGCTTATCTCTCAGATTTTGTGGTCTTTTAAATCCCATGGATACTTTATCTCCAATGATGGTTTTGAGAGTTTCATCATTTTGTAGAATATTCCAATGATCATTTATGATTTTGGATATGTGTGGAATCTGAGGATTATATGTGGTTATGAATCTTGGGCAGGATTCTGTTGGTGTTTTGTCTTTGGGTACTAATAGGTTCTCTCTGCAGACCCTTAAGGCTTTGTATTTAGCTCTTTTAACTGAATATTGGTTCTTATACTTTATTGCCATAGTGCAATCAACAGAGTTTAAGTGCTTTTATTCTTTCAGCTCTGTTATTTGAGTGTGTGTGAGTTCCTTGTTGATTTAATAAAGTTTAATTGTATGAATGGAATGGAACTATTTTAATTTAAATATACTTTCGCATCAGCAGAGTTAACTAGTACTATACTATTGCAGTATTGGTTTTCTTTTCTTAAACTGGATTGTATCCTCTATTACAATTAGTTTAACTAGTTGTTGAATGTTTGTTGTAACCATTCACTGCATCAGATGTCTCTTTAAGATAACTTAGAGGCTAAGTCCCACATATATAGATACAAGAGACACCTGAGATTTAATACCAGACTCTGCAATCCCCCACCCCAATATTTCTAAAGTTTGTACTTTGGGAGAATATACTCAGATCTCTTTTCTGAGTTTAGCCCTGTTCTTTGGGGGAAAATTAAACATGAATATTCAAAATGATATGGCTAATCGCCATCTAAAGAGATTACAGGAATTTAATTCCACATTTAATACATCAACAAAGGAAAACACTTTAATTAATGAGGAGGAATTGAATAATGTTTTATGTAAACTTCACCAGACACTTCATAAACAATCTAAGAGGTGGTGGAATTGGCACTTCTTTGAGAAGTATGCCGAAAAAAACATAATCCCCAGAGGGTTAAGAATGAAGGTATTCCCAGCCTTCAATTTAAACAACGATGATTTAGTAAATCAATGGGAATCTGCACTATCCGAATGTTCTCTAAAACTAATTCAAATACTAATCAAACACGATAAACTTGAGCTTGCAAAACTAGACACTGAGATTGAGGAATATAACACACAGTTATCTCAATTCAATGATAAAATTGACTATAAAAATCAGTATGATAAATACCAAAAAGAACTAGACAAATTAGAACTAGAAATTATAGCCACCAAAAAACAAAAACTCCAAAGAGACATTGAAGATTTCTCAAATAAAAAAGTTTACCGTTGGCGTAATAACACCTCATTCAGACCAAGAACTAATAGATATTTAATACAACAGTCTGAAAGTAGTGCAGACAGTGATACTGACATTTCAGATATTGATTCAGACCCTCAAGGGGAAGAACCAGATAACACCATGAATAGTGTCTCAGGTACCAGACCTAGGAGCCATAGTTCTGTACAGTCCATGACTTCTTCCTCTTCCTCCTCTACTCCGTCTTTTTTGTCCACCGCACCACAGAACATAACCCCACCGGTCACTCAGATCAATCAGAAACCCACACAGAACAGGGGGAACAAAAGGAAATTCTCAGGTCCAACGAGACAATCCACACGAAGAAGGGAACTCAGTCCCTTCAGCAAAATCAGGTTGAACAAATGAGAATAATCAATCTATCTGACCATATACTCAGCACTACACATGAATCAGTATTATCTAGAGGTTTATCCTTTTGTCCGGTAAATTCCTTGAATAAATTTGAGGTTATTAAGGATATTCATTTATTTTCGAGAAAAATCTTGTTAAAGAAAATATATGCTTATAACCCGAACAGCCTTAATGCTGATGATTTAATAACAGCTGACATTTTATGTGAATTAGCTGACGAAGGTACAGACACTCAAAATACCAATCTGACAGCCACTTCACAGGTGTGGAGATCCAAGGTTAAAACTAAGTCCACATATGCTCCCCCTCTATCTATGTCACCTGAGATACAGGTATTTTGTAGAATGGTATGCCAAAAAATAGAGCAATTGCCCATATACAATGTGAGAAATAATTTAAATAGGGCAGAAACTCAAGCATTGAGAGATATCGAATCATGGCAAGACATTCTCATAAAACCATCAGACAAGGGTGGGAATGTTGTTCTTTGGCCCTGTCAAATGTATATAAATGAAGCCACTAAACAACTGTCCAACACTGTTTGTTACAAACAGCTAATGTTTAACCCTCAAAGCTCCTTTTTGTCACTATATAACAAAATAATTAAGGATGCATGGGAAGATAAAATACTCTCAAACTCTGAGAAGAAATACTTAACAAAAGACAATCCCAAAGTAGCCACATTGTACTTTCTACCAAAAGTGCATAAAGATCCCACAGTTCCACCAGGCAGACCTATTGTGTCAGGCAATGACAATCTCACGGAAAGCGCCAGCAAGTTTATAGATCTAAGGCTTAGAGAATATTTAACTACTCTTCCGTCATATGTACGGGATACTATTGAGGTTCTACAGGTGATACAAAACATTCAACTAACGGATAATATGTGGTTAGTTACTGCAGACGTAGAATCCCTATATACAAGTATAAGGCACAATGATGGCATTGAAGCGATCAAATATTACCTAGCCTCTAATAATCTTGACAACACAGCACACAATGATTTCATAATTCGCTTACTCCGTTATGTCCTGACACACAACTTCTTTACATTTAATGACAGATACTACCTCCAAATACAGGGCACGGCGATGGGCACTGCATGTGCGCCAACGTACGCCAACCTATTTCTGGGTTTCTGGGAAAATTTTTGTGTATTCTCTGACCATTTACAAAAATATACAGAACACATACCTATGTGGTTAAGATTTATAGATGACATTCTATTTATCTGGGAGGGCACATCTGCAGAACTCGAAATATTCATGTCAAAATTAAATGAGAACAAACTCAATATAAAACTAACTTATTCAGCAAGCCAACAAGAGATCTGCTTTCTTGATCTCAAGATATTTAAAAATAATGAAGGTATAATCAACACTACAATCTATAGAAAAGAGACAGCAACTAACACTCTTCTCCATCAAACTAGTGCACACTCTCCAAGTACACTAAAAGCAATACCCTATGGCGAATTCCTGCAACTTCGCCGTAATTGCACAAATACAGAGATCTATATGAAAGAAAGCATTGATCTATCTCAGAGGCTAATCTCAAGGGGGTACAGCAAAAAGTCAGTTAAAAGAGCTAAATACAAAGCCTTAAGGGTCTGCATAGAGAACCTATTAGTACCCAAAGACAAAACACCAACAGAATCCTGCCCAAGATTCATAACCACATATAATCCTCAGATTCCACACATATCCAAAATCATAAATGATCATTGGAATATTCTACAAAATGATGAAACTCTCAAAACCATCATTGGAGATAAAGTATCCATGGGATTTAAAAGACCACAAAATCTGAGAGATAAGCTAGTTTCTAGTCACTTTGTGAGATCCAAAAAGAAACAAGATAAAAATTTGGGTATGTACCCTTGTGGCACTTGCTCAGCATGCAAGTTTGTTTGGAAAACAAAAAGTATAACAGAAAGAAGTGGGAGAGTATACAAAATACCATCATACTTCTCATGCACATCCACAGGAGTAGTGTATGTATTGTCCTGCTCCTGTAAAATGTTTTACGTTGGCATGACAACAAGAGAGGTCAAAATACGCATTCTAGAACATGCATATAATATTAAAAATGCACAAAGAGATTTAAATAATGACAAGAAAATAACTTCAGTGGCCAAACATTTCTTATTACATCATAAAAGTCTGACAAAGGATCTAAAATATACAGTAATCCAAAAACCATCCCTTGGTATAAGAGGAGGTAATATTGAAAAGATATGACTAAAAATGGAATGCAAGTGGATTTATTCACTAAATGCAGTCAAACCAAATGGAATGAATGACTATAATAATTATTTTGTATATTTATAGGTCAACCATTTCATATTTCAGCATTATATATTGCAGTACTTAAAGATACATATTGCAGTACTTAAAATCTGTGAGTTATGGTATATAACATAACAAAGTGGTTACCACAAAGAGTTGGGGATATAATGGTATGGTAACAAATAAATTAATTCACCCTTCAATGTACCAATTTTAACTTAATTCTATTCACTTTTTCACCATGGTTCACGTATTTTCATTTAAGCATGGTTCACAAAATGTCAAAATTTAGAGCACAATATAGCGCTAGTTAGAATAAACAAGCTACTTCATCATTCGATGAATAGAATTAGCAACCAGATATAAATTTATGAAAAGTAGTTTTTATTTTCTGGCATCATGAATAGCAACAAATGGAGCATTTCTCCATTTGACATTGTCACAAGTTCACATCGAAAAGCACAAAGTATGCATTAAAAATTAATCGTACACCTTCCTCACAAAAATAAACAATTTTTATTTAAATGTCTATTTTATATTGACAACTAGAGAGCATCTCTCTGTTTTAAAAGTCACAAGTCCACATATAAAAGCACAAAGTGTGTATTAAAATTACTCATATTGCACACCCCCTTCAAATATAATAAATATCTATATCTTTCATTTAATTCTTTATTCTATATAAGTTATTATAAAATCAAATTTTACACACAAGATGTAGGCATGTATTATCCTCCAGTTTTACAACACCTCTGTACATTATCAATGAATTTGGGAGAATAGGTATTGGCACTAAGTCCCTTTTAATACACGGAATAATGATATAGTACAATAGGTAGATACGAGTTCTAGCAACAATGAAGGCAACCTATTTAACATTGTACAAAACATTAATATGCAGCGTTCTAAGATAAATAAAACTGATAACGGTAATCGCAAGTCTGTTTACATCTGTTATGATCAGCCAATGACTTATACAGGATATCACACACCCATTTACCCGAACCATCCCACAACCACAGATTGGTTACCAACATAATGAGTCAGCAATAGGTATACACCCATCCTATGACGAACACAATGTGAAACGTCAGCTAGGGAATCTTTTACTGACAATCGATTGAACCAATAACAGGCTGACACTTCCTCCTGCTAAAACCAATGATAAACAGAGGGATGATCCAGTATAATCAGATGCAATAATACTCACAAGGCGAAAATGTCAGCAATAATGATTGACATTAGACTCATCCTATCACAGGTGGACAACACCTACTACTGAGACCAATAGTACCAAGTAGGTGGGTCCAAAGACGGTACAAATCACGGCAAACAACAGCGGCCCACACCCCCTCTGAGGAAGCGTTTGTGAAACGCGTGTCAGGGGTCCGACAGGGGTAGCTCAGTCTTTCCTGTTCGTTTTTTAACTTGCTTACTCTTGTTGAAAATATGCCTTATTGAACCTACTATAGCCTTCCCAGCCTCTGTTCTTTAATAGTGTAATGATACAAATAATTAGCCCTCGGATTGTAAGGGCTTAGTCTATATTTAAACACTTTAAATTTTGACAGAGGACTGGGTGATACTCTAAATATTGGTTCTTATACTTTATTGCCATAGTGCAATCAACAGAGTTTAAGTGCTTTTTTTCTTTCAGCTCTGTTATTTGAGTGTGTGTGAGTTCCTTGTTGATTTAATAAAGTTTAATTGTATGAATGGAATGGAACTATTTTAATTTAAATATACTTTCGCATCAGCAGAGTTAACTAGTACTATACTATTGCAGTATTGGTTTTCTTTTCTTAAACTGGATTGTATCCTCTATTACAATTAGTTTAACTAGTTGTTGAATGCTTCTACATATGTTTGTACCTATCCTTTTACACACACTCCAAAGCTCTTATTACTGCCCAGATAGTAATTTACAGATAACTAATATGGGATATTTCTAGGTTTGCATATCCTAGTCCTACATAATGTATTTATTGTGTCTGCCAATTGAATCTCCCTTACTACAATCTAATCCATATCGAGAATGGTTTATATTGTATACTGTATTCCTTATGCGCTTGTTGTATGGTTATTCCCCTTCATACAACCATATATACTAATACTGCTAGCCACTCTATTAGTACAGGGTGTCCTTTCCAATTTTTGTAAGTTATATATATAACTGGGAAACTTCCTTCAACAATTTATTTAGGGGGATCTAACTGCACTCTAGCTGAGGATCTATTATACAAAGAGGAACTACCTAGGCCCACAGTAATTAGTCATGCGCAAATGAGTAAATTTCCCAGTATTACTTGCCATATCCCCTGTACAAAGTGTTCTCTTCAATTTGTCTTTGCTTGTGGTTCTCCCTCAAGCTATACTTATCAGCCCTCTACTTCGAATTGTATATTGTCCCAAGCAACACATTAATTCTCTGATTCCTATGACACCCTCCCATTAAGCTATAGGTTTCTATAGATCCTTACCTAGATTTTATAAAATCACCCTGTAGATTAAATTTTAGATTCTAAATGTCAGTGTACTAGCCTTCTATCTACTTCACATTAAACTTTAGTTGCTAACCCACTTGTTTTATTGCTCCACCCTCCTACCCTCCCCTCACCTCATTTAGAGCGGCTCTCGTCCGCTGAATTTCCCTTCCCCAAAAATCATAAAGCCAACCCCCCCCTTGTCCTAATCCTACTCGAATAGATAACCTATTCTATATTTACTACGGCAATGTGGGGACCATTTTTATCCTTTATATGATATTATATTACAAAACTGAAGTTTCACTATAGATAGCCCAAATTTCTGGCGAACACTTTAGATAAATGGGTTCATAATGCCCCTTCTACATGTTTCCGTTGCCTAGTTGACCTCATTGCTCCTCCATTTCTCCAGCCAAATATGACCTCATCACTTTGATAATAACTGTCTATGCGTACCACTCTTTAATCTCACAAATGTAATGTAGGTAGACATAACCTGTATTAGTGGACTTGGCAATATCTCTGTAATAGCACTGTATTCACCCTTATCTGTCATTGTTTTGGGACATATCTCTTATGTTTTATTTGTTTATGACTTCAATAAAAATTGATAAAAAAAAAAATTACAAGTGTGACCGGTCACTAACACTAATACACAATCTAATAAAATTCCCTATGGGAAACAATTGCGGATTCTGAAAATACAATGAAATATTAAGGAATATTTTCTATAAAAGGTCATATAGGAGTCCACAATGTGAAACTATTAAACACTGCTCACATTAGCTGATATTTGGGAGTCTCTGGTTTAAAAAGTCACAGATATATGGAAATCACGTACCACCTGTTTTATAGATTGGTGAATGGATACATCTAAATATTTGCATAGGATCCAATAACAGTTCAACTCAGTGTATTTCAAATAAGTGCAGTGATGTACTTTTTACCTTGACACTTTAGGCACCCGACCTCCTGGGTAACCTTAAACTTACACACCTTACAGGTAACGTACCTTACTCCCCGGTCTGGAGGATGTATTTTACAAATCAGACGCCACACTCACGGTGGGAGCTTTGCGTGTCTCTTTCCTGTCTGCGTCTTGTTTGGGTTCCGTTGGGATCCTGGATGTGCTGTATGTGATGTGCGTTTCACCTGTGATCTTGATAAAGCCTGCCTACAGGCAAAATGCGTTGATGGCACCATACTGACAGCTAAAAGGAGTGTATGAAATAAAAGGAAGACTGCGCAGAGTTAACAGCATACACTATAGAACTGTGCATCTAATTCCCAAACAGCTTGTCTTTACTTCTCGTCCGAGAATTGGAAACGCTGATTGGTTGAAGAACTACATGTGACTAATACACGTCACACACAGCAAATCCAGGATCCCAACGGAACCAAGGCAAGACGCAGACAGGAAAGAGACACACAAAGCTCCCACCGCGACATTCTCCAGACCGGGGAGTAAGGTACGTTACCTGTAAGGCGTGTAAGTTTGAGGTTACCCAGGAGGTCGGATGCCTAAAGTGTCAAGGTAAAAAGCATTTAGTATTAGTTTAATTTTAAACTAAAAAGAATGCTGAAAATTCATGGAACATTTAAATTTTTTTCCAGTTTACTTTTATTATCAAATTTGATTTGTTCTCTTTGATTTAGAAATGTGCAGCCAGAAAAAAATTGGTTTGGCTGAATTTTTTAGAATGAATGTTTTGGGAAATTAGTTTTCCCAAATATTCGTTGGCTGCATTATTCATAGAACATTTACATTTGTTTTTGTTAAACAAATGTAAATTTTCCCTATGCTACAAGTTAAAAAGCTTGCCTGTAGCTTTATACTTACCTTTAGCGGGCTAGAGAGCAGCACTAACCTGCTCCTCTTCTTCACAGACCCTGGCCGAGCCAATAGGAGGCTTAATCCCAGGACCTGCAATAAACTATCTTCCTAATAGGAGGCCTTCTGCGGCCAGGTCTCGGTGAAGGAGATGACCAGGTTAGCATGACAAAACCAAACACACCTGTCTATTTTGAATCCTTTGTTGAAGGCTAAATCTAGGTAGGCTGACAGGAGCTCAGAGGTGTGCACATGTCTTTAGCAGTCTGTCAGCAATGAATGCAAATATGTATAATATTAGACATGTGCGATTCGATTCGGTCCGAATCGAAATTCGGACGAATTTGTCGAATTTGGAGATTTGGATCGATTCGAATTTCTGAATAAATCCAAATCAATTCGAATTTATTCGGTAGATTCGGATGGCTGTGTATTACATTAGTATTGTACAGTATACTAGTATAATACACAGTACATCCCACTTAACACTGACCGAAATTCCAAAATTCCAAATCGATTCGAACCGAATCAAACTGAATTTTCCATGAATCCAAAAGAATCCGAATGAATCCGAAACAAATTAATTCGATTTCTTCCGAATTCGAATCGATCCGAAACGAAATTCGAATTGGTCCGAATCGATCCGAACCGAACCGAATTTTTCGAAGCTGCACATATCTATATAATATTGCTATAAATAGTGTTGCTAACTGTGCTGCCAGATGGCTAAAGACACGTGCACACCCCTGAGCTCACCTAGGATTACTTTTTAACAAAGGATATCCATGGAACTAAGTAAAATTGATTATAGGAGTGAATTGGAAAGTTGTTTAACATTTCATTCTCTATCCAATCTTTTTTAAGTTTAATTTTTACTTTACTGTCCACGCTATGCAACAAATCCATTAATAAACTATAATGTATATTTGTATCATTATTCAATAGCTAAAAGGTGGCATGGGAAATGCATACATTTTTGTCCTCACACAAATGCACAAAAGCTAAGAAATTACCACTATTTATTCTCTGTTTCACAATGTGCTTAACTGAAAACTACACATGATATCATACATATATGTCATAATAATTTATGTTAAGGAATTACTGAACAATACTTCACTTAATTTCTCAGGAATTTTCTTGGATGAAGTGTCTGGTGGCTTAGTCTGAACCATCTGAATCAGGGATGGAGTCATGTGACATCAGGGGTGGAGCTGGGTGGGGAATTGGAAGAACTGGGCAGGAAGTGGGTGAAACAGGAAATTGGCTAGGCAGTCTACATTTATACGATCCTGGGGAGGAACAGTGGGCAAAATGTGGGATGGTTGTGAGCACTGTTGAACACCTCATATAACTATTAATGACATCAAAACACACTCTTATTTCTAGCATGCAAAGTAGATACATTTGACTTTATAGTTCTATATATACACAACATTTATTGGCGCAGTATCAGTCTGTTTTCTTGCATTTGGGGTTATTAGTATAAAATATGAAAATTTTATGTAAGCAGAACTTTGTTTTGCAGTGTTTTATTCTGCGTATTTAGTAAACTTTGCAGTATGCTTTCACTGCTTGTTTTGCATGCTATTTCTGTAATTAAATTATGAGAATTGTAGTGCCCCTCCCCCCAGAGAGACTGGAGTACATTGTTTTCAATGCAGAACTCAGATACTACTACATGCTGCACTGTGATTGGTTGATATGTTTGGGAGCTCTTTTATATCTGTCATTAATTGGAAGAAAGATAAAAAATATTCTAGGATTCTCAAGGAATGTGTCCCAGGCTTGTAAAACAAATGCATATTTTCTCACAATATGACAGTTTTAAGGGACATTAAATGCTAAATACATTTTATAAGCATAGTTTTGAGGCTATGTCCTGCCTCCCTCTAGTCATGGAAGCTGCCATGTTGAAATCTAGCTTTCACTATATTACAGTGCTGCTGTGTTTGCAAATGTGTAGCAACTCTCCTTCAGATGCCTGCAGTATAAGCTAGGTTCCATAATGCAGGCATCCATGATTAGAGGGAGGTGCATAAAATACATTTAGTGTTTAGGGTCCCCTTAAAATGCTTTTAAAACATTTATTGAAATGAATTATTTCTATACCTTAAAAGGACAGTCATCTGATTCAGATGCACACAATGTTAAACAACTTTCCAATTCACTTCCATTATCTAAATATGCCCATTATTTTTATATGCACCCTCTCTGAGGTACCAGTTACTACTGAGCATGTGCAAGATTCATGATATACGTATATGCATTTTGTGATTGGCTGCTGTCACATGATGTATTAGGAAGGAAAATGTAACTAACTTTGACATAGTCCAAAACAAAACTAAAATTAATTTTAAAGGGACACTGAACCCATTTTTTTTCTTTTGTGATTCAGATAGAGCATGATATTTTAAGCAACTTTCTAATTTACTCCTATTATTATATTTTGTTTATTATCTTGGTATCTTTATTTCAAATGCAAGAATGTAAGTTTAGATGCTGGCCCATTTTTGGTGAACAACCTGGGTTGTCCTTGCTGATTGGTGGATAAATTAATCCACCAATAAAAAAGTGCTGTCCAGAGTACTGAACCAAGAAAACAACTTAGATGTCTTCTTTTTAAAATAAAGATAGCAAGAGAACAAAGACAAATTGATAATAGGAGTAAATTAGAAACTTTCTTAAAATTGCATGCTCTATCTGAATCGCAAAAGAAAAATTTGGGTTCAGTGTCCCTTTATATTCAAACTAAGTGCCTTTGCATTGTCTTTTTATTATGCATTTATTGAATATGCTATTTAATTGTGTGTAATGGTTCTTCAAATGTGTGTTTAACTAGCATACTCAATTATTGATCGTTGATTGATTATTGATACTGAATAGATCTAACAGTTTTCCTTTCAGTTTTTTTTAACAAAGGTACCGTTTTTTTTGCTTGTTAAAAAAAGTTATATGAGGAGAAACATTTATCCCGAATAGTTTCCTCATCAAGATTGTTTTTCTCTAAATTCCTAATATGGCCCTAGGATTAATCTGTCCAACATCTAATCTGACATGATTATTTCTTAGTGAAGGTTTTAGCTTAGGGTCAGGCTGCTTAATTGAAAGCATAATCTGCCAATATGACAGAATAATGATGGAATAAAAACAAATAAATATGAATTTGTCATATCTAGTATTTTCAAGAATTACATTTTGAGAAATGTAAGCACATACAGATCGTAAATGTCTAAGCTGCTACCATCAGTTTTGTTTTGCTCAATGAAAAGATTTCACAATTACGGGCCCAACATTAACTTACTGAAAAGATTACCAGTATATAGGTTCAGTATCAGAGAGTTCTTATGTCAGCCCTTTAATTAATGAAAAATATATTTTTTAATAAAAGTGATAGCTGTTTCAAAAGTGTATTTAAAGTGAAAGTCAACCCTAGTGTTTGTGAAATGCTAGGATTGACCATTGAAACAAATAAAGGTGACTTTCATTCATGAAGTATAATATACTTCATGCAGAAAGCTCCTTTATTTGTTTCAAGTGTTCGCCGTTCTGAGCTGCTGAAGCAGCCCACGGCAGAACGCTGTTTTGCTAAGAGGTGACATTTCCACCTCTTAGTAAATAGCCGTGCAGAAAGTCCGGCTCCCATGGGTGTCAAGCCGGATTGCCCGCACAGCTATTGGCTAAGAGGTGAAAACATCACCTCTCTAGTAAAACAGCGTTCTGCAGTGGGCTGCCTTAGCAGCTCAGAACGGCGAACGCTTGAAACAAGTAAAAGAGCTTTCAGCATGAAGTATTTTATACTTCATGAATGAAAGCGACCTTTATTTGTTTCAATGGTCAATCCTAGCGTTTCAAAAACGCTAGGATTGACTTTCACTTAAAGTACAATTTTGAAACAGCTGTCACTTTTATTAGAAGCATGTTTGCTAATACATGAATATTACAGAAATGCTTCTATTCACAACTGAGATGCGTCCATGTGGATTTCATTTTTGGCTGGACCGTCCCTTTAAACCTCATTTAGAACAGTTTACAAGGTATTACAAATCAATTTTTTAAAGCCTGGTAGAATCTCTGCTGATATAAATACACTTGTATTCTGAGCACAGTCTCTCCTGTAGAATACTGAAGGAAATTTCAACATGCTTAATAATAATTGAGACAACAAGCACACTTTTTACAGGTATTTTATAGCAAAAACAAGCAAAATAGTGTAAATAATGAATGTATATTGCAAGGCTGTTTTAATTTTACTTAATTAAACATTTTGCAGAAAGATGCAACTTGAGACTGTAATATAAAATGTTTAATTATGCAGAGCAAAAACAAAACACAAAAATACAGCAAAAAACTTTGTAATATGCAAATGCACACTGCAGACTTCACAAGCCTATACTTGTAAGATGTGTGTCCGTAACTGGCCTCAGCAATGGTGATAAGAAAATTACAATGCCAAGCATTTTCTAAGCTAGCAACTAGATTAGTTTCTCCATATAAGGCAAGTGGTGGTGATAGTGGGGAGTTCAGCCACAAGAGAACAATAAAAACAAGATGTAAGGTTTTCTATTTAAGGATTAAAGGGAAATAGAAATAAAAGATGCTGTTAAAGTTAAGCAACTGCAAATAAACATTGAGGCATCTTTACCAAATAATATCACTTACAATTTCTTAATCCTAGCTTTATTCCACTCACAGTTCCCATATCCACACTCTCTATTAGCTATATCATAATAGCCAATTATAGAAGACATATAGGGGCCGATTTATCAATGTCTGGCAGACATGATACACTTGGTTTATTTATTTTTTATTTTTTATAAAGCCATGCAACGTCATTGGGGGAATCACTGTTTTTCACAACTGGCAGAGAACTGTGTTTTAGCTAAACTGAGCGCACAGGCACAGTCTAATGATTGTGCAAGTGTGTGCACAGTTTAATAGCAATACCTGTCACAAGCAATTGATGTTGGCAGTGATGTCACCAGGTTTGATATGTGCATTGCATTAGGGCAAACCATGTTCTCTAGGATAACAGCTATATGGTCTCTTTGATATAGCCAAAGTAAGTGGATTTAGAAATCTAGAGAAAGACCAACGATTATTGTGAAAAGATGCTTTAAACTCAATTTACAGATACTTAATCCTAACTTCAGTTGTGATATCTAGGTACCGTTATGTCAAGAAAGTGTAAGGCATCTTCTTTATAGGAGAGGGGCAAGAGTGGGGAAATGTCTTGTGTTTGCTCCTGGGGATAGGCAGTAAATAACTAAGCACCCTTAGATATTGTTTAGAGTAAAAAAATATAAGTGAGAACTGAAATGTGTCTCTGCTTAAAGGAAAATAAATCCAATTACACATGAAATCCCTTAATTAAAATGTCATATTTAAGGTGTCGCTTAACAATTGCAATAGCTTAATCCATTTTATATATATATATATATATATATATATATATATATATATATATATATATATATATATATATATATATATATATATATATATATTATCCAATTAGCACGTGTTCCAGCACTCCAGCTTCAACTAATAATGAAGCACCTGGGTGCAATCCTCAATGGATTGTAGATAAGAGCAAGGAAAGGGAGGGCACTCTCAGGATTTATATACATCAAAGTTAGTTTATTGTTTATAACAACAACGTTAGAAAGTCATAAGGATAGGTCGACGTTTCGGCTTACATAGAAGCCTTCATCAAGACAGATGAACAACTGTTAAACGAAGAAGAAAAAATAACAGATTTAAAAACACAAAACACAACATCAATACGTAATCCCACCACCAAATTGTTTGCAGGCAGAAAAATAAACCCACAAAAATGAAAATAAACATAGAAAAAATAAAAATAAGGCAAACCCATACACATAGCGCTAGGAGATACAACAATATAGTCCCTCCAATACTCTCAATCTGCTCTGGATATACACTGGTGGGGTATATATTATAATCTTAGCAAGCAAACAAAGCGTATGTAACTCAATTGTAGGTAAAACACCATACGGCTGCACAGTGTATGTGCTATGCAAAGTCCGGTATACACTGGCCTGCCATATACATAAAAGACCCTTCAAAAGAGACTAGCAAGTCCCCATACCTCATTAGAAACCGCCTCAGGCTCTGAGACCATATACAGTTGTTCTAATGTTTCAAAGCAGATAGGTGCACCATACATTATACAGTATACATTTAGCAACAAAAAGGCACTATATCACTTCCTGATGCTCATTTATCTCGCATCTGACAACCTAACATTGCGTGCAGTAGTCACGCTGGACCCTACCTTCAAAGAAAACCACAACCACGTATACAAGCATGTGCACATCTTAGTATTGCACTCATAACACTTTCAAAGGACTCAACTAGGTCTACAGTCATCTGCAAACCTTAGTATTGCACTAGTACCCCCTAAGTATATACGCATGTACCTTACCAACATTTGACAGTAGTTACAACCTTGCAAATCCACACTGCCGTTAATACTGTTATAAACAATAAACTAACTTTGATGTATATAAATCCTGAGAGTGCCCTCCCTTTCCTAGCTCTTTTATATATATATATATATATATATATATATATATATATATATATATACACACACACTATATATATATATATATTTACTGTATATATATATATATATATATATATATATATATATATATATATATATATATATATACTGTATATATACATAATAACGTATAGCTACCCCAAAATTTGCTTTTACCATAGAATAACTTTCCTGAAATATGTCAGTCTGATATCGCCAAACAAGGACAGTCCAGCCCCAAAATAACAGGCAATCCCTGTCAAAACAAGGAAATGGCAACCCCAGAGGATCGTCAGTGAGGTGCAGCCGTATTCCGCTAAGATATATTATTTTTAATGTTGTCCTTATATGTAATTCGTAAACAGATAAGAAACCACAAACATTTAATTCATGATTTGGATAGAACATACAATTTTAAACAACTTTCAAATGTACTTTTATTATCACAAATGCTTCATACTCTTGTTATCCTTTGCTGAAGGAACAGCATTGCACTACTGGCAGCTATCTGAACACATCTAGTTAGCCAATCACAAGAGACAAATGTATGCAGGCACCAATCACCAGCTAGCTCCAACTACTGTAGGATATATGCATATTCATTTTTTAAAATGGATACCAAGAGAACAAAGCACATTTGAAAATAGAAGTGATGTGAAAAGTATCCTAAAATTGCATGCTCTATCTGATTCTTGCACAATTAATTTTTACGTTCCTATCCCTTTAAAGGTATTCTTTTATTTATACATGTAATATTTGTGCACTGCATTTTTGGTAAAACTAAAAAGTTTATTTAAAAGTAGAGTAACTACTATCATACTTACTGTACTGAAATGTTCTATTCTTAAAGGGACATGAGACAATTTAAATTCATAAATCAAATAGAGCATGCACTTTTAAACAACTTTCACAATTTACTTATTTTAACTAATTGCTTCTTTTTTGGCATTCTTTGCTGAAATGCATACCCACAGGTAGGCTCAGAAGCAGGAAGGGAGCTAGCAGATAATTGGTGGCTGCACATATATGCCTCTTGTCATTGGCTTAACAATGTGTTCAGCTAGGTCCCTCCAAGTAATGCATTGCTGCACCTTTAACAAATGATACAACAATAATGAAGCAAAATTGATGATAAAAATAAAAAGCTTCTTACAAATGTATGGACTACCTTAATCTTGAAAGAAAATATTTGGGTTTCATAGTGACGCCATGCAGTGTCAGTAACACCATGGTATTGCATTAACCAACAACCATTTTTACTCACTGCACACACACTCTCATATGCCTACTTTAATTTTAAAAATAATTAACCCTTTTGGCTGCTGGATTTGCACTATAAGTTTTACTTTTCCAGTTTGAGTCTCTTTGTTCTTAAGCTGCACTCAGTTATTTGTTTGTACTATTTTAAAATAGTTTCTACCGGCCGCAAACATTTCTTTTTAATTAAAATAAAAAGCAGCTAAATAATCCCTGTGTTGGACTAGTAAAGTTATTGAGGGCCTACTATCACTGATCAGTACACAATTTGAAAAGCTATCCCCATAGATAAATTCTTCACTGCTCACTCATTTACAATTTTTTTTTTATATAATTTCATAACAGAGTTCTAAGTCTTCCAAATAGTATTTTCCTCTTGCTTAACAACTAAATACAAATTTGTCTGGAAAAAAAAAATGCAGCTGCAGACCCTCTCCTTCCCCAGCAGCTACTACAGGAGCCACAAGAACATCAGTGGCTGCTGGCAGTCTGTTTTGATTGTTTGGGTCACGACCTTCGGCCAGTGTTACATATTATGTGTGACTAACCAACTTAACAAAAAGGAGCAGTACCAGCAGCATTGCTATACTGCTTTTGTACCAAAAACACTGTGGCCTAGATTTGGAGTTTGGCGGTAGATGGGCTGTTAACGCTCCGCTGGCTTTTTTCTGGCCGCACCATAAATTTAACTCTGGTATCGAGAGTTTAAACAAATGCTGCGTTAGGCTCCAAAAAAGGAGCGTAGAGCATTTTTACCGCAAATGCAACTCTCGATACCAGAGTTGCTTACGGACGCGGCCGGCCTCAAAAACGTGCTCGTGCACGATTCTCCCATAGGAAACAATGGGGCTGTTTGAGCTGAAAAAAAACCTAACACCTGCAAAAAAGCAGCGTTCAGCTCCTAACGCAGCCCCATTGTTTCCTATGGGGAAACACTTCCTACGTCTGCACCTAACACTCTAACATGTACCCCGAGTCTAAACACCCCTAACCTTACACTTATTAACCCCTAATCTGCCGCCCCCGCTATCGCTGACCCCTGCATATTTTTTTTAACCCCTAATCTGCCGCTCCGTAAACCGCCGCAACCTACGTTATCCCTATGTACCCCTAATCTGCTGCCCTAACAATGCCGACCCCTATATTATATTTATTAACCCCTAATCTGCCCCCCTCAACGTCGCCGACACCTGCCTACACTTATTAACCCCTAATCTGCCGAGCGGACCTGAGCGCTACTATAATAAAGTTATTAACCCCTAATCCGCCTCACTAACCCTATCATAAATAGTATTAACCCCTAATCTGCCCTCCCTAACATCGCCGACACCTACCTTCAATTATTAACCCCTAATCTGACGACCGGAGCTCACCGCTACTCTAATAAATGTATTAACCCCTAAAGCTAAGTCTAACCCTAATACTAACACCCCCCTAAGTTAAATATAATTTACATCTAACGAAATAAATTAACTCTTATTAAATAACTTATTCCTATTTAAAGCTAAATACTTACCTGTAAAATAAATCCTAATATAGCTACAATATAAATTATAATTATATTATAGCTATTTTAGGATTAATATTTATTTTACAGGCAACTTTTTAATTATTTTAACCAGGTACAATAGCTATTAAATAGTTAAGAACTATTTAATAGCTACCTAGTTAAAATAATAACAAATTTACCTGTAAAATAAATCCTAACCTAAGATATAATTAAACCTAACACTACCCTATCAATAAATTAATTAAATAAACTACCTACAATTACCTACAATTAACCTAACACTACACTATCAATAAATTAATTAAACACAATTGCTACAAATAAATACAATTAAATAAACTAGCTAAAGTACAAAAAATAAAAAAGAACTAAGTTACAAAAAATAATAAAATATTTACAAACATAAGAAAAATATTACAACAATTTTAAACTAATTACACCTACTCTAAGCCCCCTAATAAAATAACAAAGACCCCCAAAATAAAAAATTCCCTACCCTATTCTAAATTAAAAAAGTTACAAGCTCTTTTACCTTACCAGCCCTGAACAGGGCCCTTTGCGGGGCATGCCCCAAGAATTTCAGCTCTTTTGCCTGTAAAAGAATAAATACAATACCCCCCCCCCAACATTACAACCCACCACCCACATTCCCCTAATCTAACCCAAACCCCCCTTAAATAAACCTAACACTAAGCCCCTGAAGATCTTCCTACCTTGTCTTCACCATACCAGGTTCACCGATCCGTCCTGGCTCCAACATCTTCATCCAACCCAAGCGGGGGTTGGCGATCCATCATCCGGTGCTGAAGAGGTCCAGAAGAGGCTCCAAAGTCTTCCTCCTATCCGGCAAGAAGAGGACATCCGGACCGGCAAACATCTTCTCCAAGCGGCATCTTCAATCTTCTTCCATCCGGTGCGGAGCGGGTCCATCTTGAAGCAGGCGACGCGGATCCATCCTCTTCTTCTGTTGTCTCCCGACGAATGACGGTTCCTTTAAGGGACGTCATCCAAGATGGCGTCCCTCAAATTCCGATTGGCTGATAGGATTCTATCAGCCAATCGGAATTAAGGTAGGAATTTTCTGATTGGCTGATGGAATCAGCCAATCAGAATCAAGTTCAATCCGATTGGCTGATCCAATCAGCCAATCAGATTGAGCTCGCATTCTATTGGCTTTTCCGATCAGCCAATAGAATGCGAGCTCAATCTGATTGGCTGATTGGATCAGCCAATCGGATTGAACTTGATTCTGATTGGCTGATTCCATCAGCCAATCAGAAAATTCCTACCTTAATTCCGATTGGCTGATAGAATCCTATCAGCCAATTGGAATTTGAGGGACGCCATCTTGGATGACGTCCCTTAAAGGAACCGTCATTCGTCGGGAGACAACGGAAGAAGAGGATGGATCCGCGTCGCCTGCTTCAAGATGGACCCGCTCCACACCGGATGGAAGAAGATTGAAGATGCCGCTTGGAGAAGATGTTTGCCGGTCCGGATGTCCTCTTCTTGCCGGATAGGAGGAAGACTTTGGAGCCTCTTCTGGACCTCTTCAGCACCGGATGATGGATCGCCAACCCCCGCTTGGGTTGGATGAAGATGTTGGAGCCAGGACGGATCGGTGAACCTGGTATGGTGAAGACAAGGTAGGAAGATCTTCAGGGGCTTAGTGTTAGGTTTATTTAAGGGGGGTTTGGGTTAGATTAGGGGTATGTGGGTGGTGGGTTGTAATGTTGGGGGGGGGGGTATTGTATTTATTCTTTTACAGGCAAAAGAGCTGAAATTCTTGGGGCATGCCCCGCAAAGGGCCCTGTTCAGGGCTGGTAAGGTAAAAGAGCTTGTAACTTTTTTAATTTAGAATAGGGTAGGGAATTTTTTATTTTGGGGGTCTTTGTTATTTTATTAGGGGGCTTAGAGTAGGTGTAATTAGTTTAAAATTGTTGTAATATTTTTCTTATGTTTGTAAATATTTTATTATTTTTTGTAACTTAGTTCTTTTTTATTTTTTGTACTTTAGCTAGTTTATTTAATTGTATTTATTTGTAGCAATTGTGTTTAATTAATTTATTGATAGTGTAGTGTTAGGTTAATTGTAGGTAATTGTAGGTAGTTTATTTAATTAATTTATTGATAGGGTAGTGTTAGGTTTAATTATATCTTAGGTTAGGATTTATTTTACAGGTAAATTTGTTATTATTTTAACTAGGTAGCTATTAAATAGTTATTAACTATTTAATAGCTATTGTACCTAGTTAAAATAAATACCAAGTTGCCTGTAAAATAAATATTAATCCTAAAATAGCTATAATATAATTATAATTTATATTGTAGCTATATTAGGATTTATTTTACAGGTAAGTATTTAGCTTTAAATAGGAATCATTTATTTAATAAGAGTTAATTAATTTCGTTAGATGTAAATTATATTTAAGTTAGGGGGGTGTTAGTGTTAGGGTTAGACTTAGCTTTAGGGGTTAATCAATTTATTAGAATAGCGGTGAGCTCCGGTCGTCAGATTAGGGGTTAATAATTGAAGGTAGGTGTCGGCGATGTTAGGGAGGGCAGATTAGGGGTTAATACTATTTATGATAGGGTTAGTGAGGCGGGTTAGGGGTTAATAACTTTATTATAGTAGCGCTCAGGTCCGCTCGGCAGATTAGGGGTTAATAAGTGTAGGCAGGTGTCGGTGACGTTGAGGGGGGCAGATTAGGGGTTAATAAATATAATATAGGGGTCGGCGGTGTTAGGGGTAGCAGATTAGGGGTACATAGGGATAACGTAGGTGGCGGCGCTTTGCGGTCGGAAGATTAGGGTTTATTTATTTTAAGTAGCTGGCGGCGACGTTGTGGGGGGCAGGTTAGGGGTTAATAAATGTAATACAGGGGTCGGCGGGGTTAGGGGCAGCAGATTAGGGGTACATAAGTATAACGTAGGTGGCGGTCGGCAGATTAGGGGTTAAAAATTTAAATCGAGTGGCGGCGATGTGGGGGGAGCTCGGTTTAGGGGTACATAGGTAGTTTATGGGTGTTAGTGTACTTTAGGGTACAGTAGTTAAGAGCTTTATGAACCGGCGTTAGCCAGAAAGCTCTTAACTCCTGCTATTTTCAGGCGGCTGGAATTTTGTCGTTAGAGCTCTAACGCTCACTTCAGAAACGACTCTAAATACCGGCGTTAGAAAGATCCCATTGAAAAGATAGGATACGCAAATGGCGTAGGGGGATCTGCGGTATGGAAAAGTCGCGGCTGAAAAGTGAGCGTTAGACCCTTTAATCACTGACTCCAAATACCAGCGGGCGCCCAAAACCAGCGTTAGGAGCCTCTAACGCTGGTTTTGACGGCTACCGCCGAACTCCAAATCTAGGCCTGTATGTGTCTGTCCATAGACTCCTCCAGTTCCTCCACAGATCTGAGCCTCTGAGCACTGGCAGCTCTGCACTAAGTTAAAAATCACCCTTTCACTTCCTTTCCTCCACCTGAGAATGTTGGTTGGCTATTAAACATCACAGGCTTCCACGAACAGGATGAGAGTAACTGTCAAATCTATTCTGCTGCTCCATCATTGGATAATGCCTGCTTGCATTATAAAAAAAACAGTATCCACCAACCGAAAATTCAAATATTTTTCTCGGTTTTCCATTTTTGTCTTTTTTCATTTTCGGTAAAAAGCAAGGAAAATAATAAAAATGAAATTTTCGTTGCTTTCTTGGATTTAAAAAACAAAACAAATGCACACATATATTGCTCTAGGTTACAAGTGCAGCACAATATTACTATCCACTCAGTAATACCAGCGCATGTAAACGTGAGCTGGTATTACAATGTGAACATTACCTTGTGTTTGCATTGCCTGGTCTAATGGGATCCTGGGGCGCGATCCGATATAGATCGTAGTTTGCGGCGCAAGCAAGGGAACCCCTGCCACCCGTAGTTTCAGCTCGCAACTCAAGCTATCCAATATACCCCGCCGTCAGATGCTAAAGTGCCGTAAGTTGGATAAACCAGCGATGTCCAGAAATCTGCGTAAGTACAAATTTCTGGAGTCTCCAGTGACTTACGGCACTTTAGAAACTGCCGGCGCCTACAAAACCTGACTGAAGTATTAAATCTCCTGTACTGTCTAACACGTCTCCGAAACATAGCCCGACACGTCTAACCCTCTATCCGCTATCCCCCTCACTCTCCTAATAATAAATGTATTAACCCCTTAACCGCCGCTCCCAGACCCTGCTGCCACCTAATAAAGTTATTAACCCCTAAACCGCCGCTCCCGGACCCCGCTGCCACCTAATAAAGTTATTAACCCCTAAACCGCTGCTCCTGGACCCCGCCGCCACCTACATTAACTACCCCCTAATGTGAGCTCAGACCCCGCCGCCAGCTACATTAAACTACCCCCTAATGTGAGCTCCTACCCTGCCGCCACCTACATTAAACTACCCCCTAATGTGAGCTCCTACCCCGCCACCAGCTATATTAAAATTATTAACCCCTAATCTAATCCCCCTACACCGCCGCCAGCTATATTAAATTAATTAACCCCTAATCTAATCCCCCTACACCACCACCAGCTATATTAAATACATTAACCCCTAATCTAATCCCCCTAAAGTAATCACCTCTATTACCAGCCCTTAAAAGGGCCTTTTGCGTGACATTGCCCCAAAGTAATAGCTCTACTGCCAGCCCTTAAAAGGGCTTTTTGCGGGGCATTTCCCCAAAGTAATCAGCTCTTTTACCAGCTCTTAAAATGGCTTTTTGCGGGGCATTGTCACAAAGTAATCAGCTCTTTTGCATCTAATCTAAATCCCCCTACACCGCTGCCACCTAAAATAAATGTATTACCCCCTAATCTAATCCCCCTACACCGCCGCCACCTATATTAAATAGATTAACCCCTAATCTAATCCCCCTACACCGCCGCCACCTATATTAAATAGAATAACCCCTAATCTAATCCCCTACACCACCGCCAGCTATATTAGCTATATTAACCCTAATTATATTAAGGTTAATATAGTTAGTATAGTTATTATATATATTAACTATATAAACCCTAATTATATTAGGGTTAATATAGTTAATATAGTTATTATATTATATATATATTAACTATATTAACCCTAATTATATTAGGGTTAATATAGTTAATATTGTTATTATATTATATATATATATATATATATATATATATATTAAGTATAATAACCCTATCTAACTCTAACATCCCTAACTAAATTCTTATTAAAATAAATCAAATTAATATTAATATTATTAATTAAAATATTCCTATTTAAATCTAAATACTTACCTATAAAATAAACCCTAAGATAGCTACAATGTAATTAATAATTACATTGTAGCTATTTTAGGGTTTATATTTATTTTACAGGTAACTTGGTATTTATTTTAACTCGGTACAATAGCTATTAAATAGTTAATAACTATTTAATAGCTACCTAGTTAAATTAATTACCAATTTACCTGTAAAATAAATCCTAACTTAAGTTACAAATACACCTACACTATCAATAAATTAAATAAACTACAAATATCTAAACTAAAATACAATTAAATAAACTAAATTAAATTACAAAAAAAACAAACACTAAATTACAAAAAATAAAAAAAGATTACAAGAATTTTAAGCTAATTACACCTATTCTAAGCCCCCTAATAAAATAACACAGCCCCCCAAAATAAAAAAAATTCCCTACCCTAATCTAAATTAAAAAAGTTAACAGCTCTATTACCTTACCAACCCTTAAAAGGGCTTTTTGCGGGCATGCCCCAAAGAAATCAGCTCTTTTGCCTGTAAAAAAAAAAAACACAATACCACCCCCCAACATTACAACCCACCACCCACATACCCCTACTCTAACCCAAACCCCCCTTAAATAAACCTAACACTGCCCCCTAAAGATCTCCCTACCTTGTCTTCACCCAGCCGGGCCGAACTCTTCATCCGATCCGGGTGATGTCTTCAATCAAGTGACAGAAAAGAAGTATTCCATCCGGGCGATGTCTTCATCCAAGCGGCAAAGAAGACACCTTCCATCCGGGCAATGTCTTCAATCAAGCGGCAGAGCAGAAGTCTTCCATCCGGGCTATGTCTTCAATCAAGTGGCATCTTCGATCTTCTTTCTTCGCTCCTCCAACACGGAACATCCATCCGGCACGTCGACTTCCCGACGAATGAGGTTCCTTTAAATAACGTCATCCAAGATGGCGTCCATCGAATTCCGATTGGCTGATAGGATTCTATCAGCCAATCGGAATTAAGGTAGGAAAAATCTGATTGGCTGATTGAATCAGCCAATCAGATTCAAGTTCAATCCGATTAGCTGATTGGATGACATGATTTAAATTAACCTCATTCGTCAGGAAGTCGTCATGCCGGATGGATGTTCCGCGTTGGAGGAGCGAAGAAAGAAGATTGAAGATGCCGCTTGACTGAAGACATATCCCGGATGGAAGACTTCTGCTCTGCCGCTTGATTGAAGACATCGCCCGGATGGAAGGAAATTCTTATTAAAATAAATCTAATTAATATTAATATTATTAATTAAAATATTCCTATTTAAATCTAAATACTTACCTATAAAATAAACCCTAAGATAGCTACAATATAATTAATAATTACATTGTAGCTATTTTAGGGTTTATATTTAATTTACAGGTAAATTGGTAATTATTTTAACTAGGTAGCTATTAAATAGTTATTAACTATTTAATAGCTATTGTACCTAGTTAAAATAAATACCACGTTACCTGTAAAATAAATATAAACCCTAAAATAGCTACAATGTAATTATTAATTACATTGTAGCTATCTTAGGGTTTATTTTATAGGTAAGTATTTAGATTTAAATAGGAATATTTTAATTAATTATATTAATATTAATTAGATTTATTTTAATAAGAATTTAGTTAGGGATGTTAGAGTTTTAATAGGGTTATTATACTTAATATATATAATATAATTACGATATTAACTATATTAACCCTAATATAATTAGGGTTAATATAGTTAATATATATAATATATTAACTATATTAACTATATTAACCCTAATATAATTAGGGTTAATATAGTTAATATAGGTGGCGGTGGTGTAGGGGGATTAGATTAGGGGTTAATCTATTTAATATAGGTGGTGGCGGTGTAGGGGGATTAGATTATGGGTTAATCTATTTAATATAGGTGGCGGCGGTGTAGAGGGATTAGATTAGGGGGTAATACATTTATTATAGGTGGCGGCGGTGTAGGGGGATTCAGATTAAATGCAAAAGAGCTGATTACTTTGTGACAATGCCCCGCAAAAAGCCTTTTTAATGGCTGGTAAAAGAGCTGATTACTTTGGGGAAATGCCCCGCAAAAAGCCCTTTTAAGGGCTGGCAATAGAGCTGTTACTTTGGGGCAATGTCACGCAACAGGCCATTTTAATGGCTGGTAATAGAGGTGATTACTTTAAGGGGATTAGATTAGGGGTTAATGTATTTAATATAGCTGGCGGCGGTGTAGGGGGATTAGATTAGGGGTTAATACATTTAATATAGCTGGCGGCAGTGTAGGGGGATTAGATTAGGGGTTAATACATTAAATAAAGCTGGCGACGGGGTAGGGGGATTAGATTAGGGGTTAATAATTTTAATATAGCTTGCGGCGGGGTAGGAGCTCACATTAGGGGGTAGTTTAATGTAGCTGGAGGGGGGGTAGGAGCTCACATTAGGGGGTAGTTTAATGTAGCTGGCGGCGGGGTAAGGGGCTCACATTAGGGAGTAGTTTAATATAGCTGGCGGCGGGGTAGGAGCTCACATTAGGGGGTAGTTTAATGTAGCTGGCGGGGGGGTAGGAGCTCACATTAGAGGGTAGTTTAATGTAGCTGGCGGCGGGGTAAGGGGCTCACATTAGGGAGTAGTTTAATATAGCTGGCGGCGGGTTAGGAGCTTACATTAGGGGGTATGTAATGTAGCTGGCGACAGTGTAGGGGGATCACATTATTTTAATGTAGGTGGCGGCGGGGTCCGGGAGTGGCGGTTTAGGGGTTAAATACTTTATTAAGGATTGCGGCGGGGGATTGCGGTAAGATTTCTCCATTTTCGCCAAATAAGTCCTTACGCTGTATATTGGATACCATACTGCGCAGGTTTGGTATACCTGTCTATGGCCCAAAAAACTACGGGTGAAGGCAGAAATATACGAGCGTAACTTCTAGGTTACGCCGTATATAGGATACCAAACCCGCGCAAAATTCGGCATCACCGGCTTTTGCGGGCGATGCTGCATATCGGATCGGGCCCCAGGTTTTCATGCTGTGAGACTCGTCAAAAAAACAAACAAAGGGGGTAAATTGTGTAGCGTTGGGCAGCAAAGCAAAAAGAATATATGAATATATACATATATAGTTATGTGTTCATATGTGTATAAACACATATTAACACATAAATATATATGTATAAGAATATACTGTACAACATATATATATATATATATATATATATATATATATATATATATATATATATATATATATATATATAGTGAAAACACAGTCCCCCATTGACCGCAATGTAAGGGCACTTTAAGTGCTGTTTCTGTTTTAACACCCATCATCAATGTAGGCTAAGGGATAAATATAAACACTGAAAAATGAGATGTAGAACTGCTAAGGCTAAAAGGATTTAATACAAAATAGAATAGTATTTTGTTACAAATAATGGATAAAAAGTATGTTTGAAATCCCTATAAAAAACTCACAATGCGTTAAATGACAGTAGGATCCAAGGGTAATGTGATGAGAAATATGAAATAATAATATTGTAAACTCCACGTGTGAGTGCGAATAAACAAATAAGCGAAGTGTTTTTGCAGCATAAATGTGCAAAGTGTTTTTACAGCATAAGTGAGCAGCCAAGTGTGATAATGAACACTGTATGCAAATACAAGAAGAAAGTCAAAAAACAATCCACAAAGTAATAATCAAAAATTCACAAAAATAACTGAACAGTCCTGATGACACTGCAGTGCAAAAAAGAACAAAAAATGAACAAAAAATGTGAATTTTTGATTATTACTTTGTGGATTGTTTTTTGACTTTCTTCTTGTATTTGCATACAGTGTTCATTATCACACTTGGCTGCTCACTTATGCTGTAAAAACACTTTGCACATCTATGCTGCAAAAACACTTCGCTTATTTGTTTATTCGCACTCACACGTGGAGTTTACAATATTATTATTTCATATTTCTCATCACATTACCCTTGGATCCTACTGTCATTTAACGCATTGTGAGTTTTTTATAGGGATTTCAAACATATTTTAACCTCTTCAACTTATACCATTGTTTTTATCCATTATTTGTAACAAAATACTATTCTATTTTGTATTAAATCCTTTTAGCCTTAGCAGTTCTACATCTCATTTTTCAGTGTTTATATTTATCCCTTAGCCTACATTGGCGCTGTACATAATATTTCACTACTAGTTCTTTCCTTTGGGGGTTGGTTAGACCCTTTATTTGTATTCAGCTCAAGGGATTGTCTCAGCGCTTGGCTACTACACCATATTTTCTACATGTCTGCTTTTCTAACCTGTATCCAAGCAGCTCTGAATATAAACACGAGTCACATCATGGACTCTTTCAGTGCACTCCGACAGGAGATAGAATTTGATAGCCTATATCTAGACAATAAAGGAGGAGATGATTGTTTAGATGTTCAGACCATTTTTAAAAATTTTGAGAAACTATTGGTTTCTGAAGTTAAGTACAAGGCTGACATATCGTTTCTTAGAAAATGTATTGAACTTGATATCATTCCTAAGGGCTTACTAGTCACTAAAGACTGTACTTTCCCTATATGCAAACCTAAATATTCCACTAGATGGATGGAGGCTTTAGCCACTGCTTCAATTTCTCTAATGAACATCATTATAGATTATAGGGAAGAACTGATGCAAGAGACCGATGGTGAGATAAAAGAGGATGAGCAGATCCTGATGAACTTAGAAAGTTCAGGTATTGATATATCTGATAGAAAATCAAATCTCGTTAAAAAAGTCACTAAGATCAGAGAAGATGTAATTACAAAGAAAACTAAAAAGTTAAAAAGAGAGCTTGATAAAAAAGCAAGTGAAAATTATGACAATGAAACAACTGAGATAACAAATTTTAAATCCACTGAGAATAATATGGGGGGTGACACATCACAGCAAATAAATTCTGGAAGGGTGTCTGGAGACCAATTACAAGGGGCACACCAGAAAACACAACAAACTATGTACAACAGACCCAAAACACAATACTCAAGACCCCACATGAATAGACACCAAAGGGACAGGTTATATAGAGAACATAGCCCCGCTAGACGCGAATGGAATGACGCTGATAATTATCATGATAATTATCAGGATCCATATAATTATAGAAGGGATGATAAATACCATTGGGAGTCACGACACTATAGACCAGAACCCCACCATAGACAATATGGTAGTCCCCTAAAACCATGGGAACTGGCTCCTCAGCAGAGGTTCTATAGGAGTATTACAGAAACAAAGAGAATTACGGTAATGAAAATTATCCACGATGGAATCACAGAAGAGGGGCTCAGAGTCATCATTATAGAGAAGACAAAGGAAATCACTCTCAAACTCACTACTACAGAGAAGAACAGAACAATTACCATCACACTCCAAGACAAAGATACATATACCAGGACAACACTGGGACACAAAGGAGGGATACAACATATGGAGACCACGGAAGAAGACCATATGAACCATATGATAAGGTGGGATCCAACAAGCCCGATACAAATGTCAGACACGGTGAACAATCCAATAGAGAGAAATCAGATGTGGACATCAATTTGGGCACTTCTTTGAATCAGATTGCCTCATCGTCACATTTTTTAAAGATGAATCCACCAACAGTAAAGGACAAAATAACACAATAACGGATGAAATAGGAGGAATAATAACACGGAGAAGGAAAACTAGAGGCAAACGTGGTGGCACTAAACTAAAGAAAAAGACTGATGTAATAAATACAAGTATACAAATAGATATAGAGGTTGATGCTAGGGATGTGATCGAGACACCTACATCATCCAATTCGGAGAATAAAATGAACGATTCTGCTGATAAGATTACCGGGGATGGCATCTTTAATCTTAGTTCTTATGACATTAAAAAAGAAGAGAGGGAAGTCTTGAAATATGGTCTCTCCTTTGCTCCAGCAAGAAGTCTGGACACATTTCAAACGTTCACCAATACTAAAGACTTCATAAGGAAATTGACCCTAAAGAGATACTTCTTAAGATCCCCTCTGGAAACAATGGTCCCTAAGAGCTACACTACAGCAGACGTTCAAGACCCATACATACATACGGGTCTTAAACCAAAGTCCAGTTTCTACCCAACCTATGCCAAAGGAAACGCCATTGAGGCTTTTGAGACTATGGTTACCAAAGAGATTAGAGACATCAAACAGAAAAGACTTAAAAGGATAAAAGAAAACCTATCCAAGCAACATAAAGAGACCATCAGTAAACTCGAAGCAAATAATCAACTGATCATTAAATCAGCTGACAAAGGCAGGGGAATTGTCATCCTTGATAGGGACAAATATAATGCAGAAAACCAACGCCTATTAAGTGACCATACAACATATCTGAAGCTCAGGCATAACCCTGTGGATAACTTCCAAAAAGAACTAAGAACATTACTGGAAGGAGCCAAGACATCAGGCATATTGGATGATAAGGAATATAGATACTTGGACATCAATCATCCTATAACACCAATTTTGTATCATCTGCCAAAGATACATAAAACCCTTAAAGACCCTCCGGGCCGCCCTATAATCTCCGGGATTGGATCTCTTACAAGTAACTTGTCAGAATACGTCGATCAACATCTACAGAAGTACGTAAAAGCTCTTCCATCGTATTTAAGAGATTCCACACAAGTTTTGAACATCCTTGAGAACATCCCATGGGAGGAAGGCTACATCATGGCGACCTGTGATGTAGCGGCCTTATATACAAGTATACCACACAAGGAGGGTCGTGAAGCAATAAAATGGTTTCTGGACAAAGATCCATTAATGCCAGAAGATCAGGCTGAGTTCATATTGGATAGTATCCAATACATATTGACACACAATTACTTTTGCAATGAGGGGATATACTACCAACAGATCTGCGGTACAGCCATGGGGACCAGGTTCGCGCCTAGCTATGCCAACTTATACATGGGAAGATGGGAGAGCATCTTCTGGGACTCATGCCCAGCTAGCGCGGACCTGGTCCTGTACCGCAGATATATTGATGATATTCTGATCATCTGGAAAGGTTCGATACAGGATCTTATATATACAATAGAGATCATGAACCAGAACCTCCTAAATTTGAAGTTCACTTATACATGGAGTCCAAAAGAAATTGTCTTTCTGGATCTAAAAATAGAAGCTAAAAAAGGCAAATGGGAAACATCTACACATTTTAAATCAGTTGACAGCAACAGCTACATACATTATGAGAGCTGTCACCATGTAAAATGGAAAAATAACATCCCAAAAAGCCAATTTTTAAGGGTCCGGAAAAACTGTTCAAATATCATCACATGGGAAAAGCAAGTGAAACGATTAAAAGAAAAATTCATGGAAAGGGGTTATAAGGAGGAACATCTGGATCTCAAGATAGAGGAAGCACGACAAGTGGAGAGAAATGAGCTAACTAAATACAAAGATCATAAAAAAACAGAAACAGAAGAACTGCTAAATATACCTATGATCACAGAATACAGCAGTAATCGGTGCATCATCGAAAAGATTTTTAAAAAACACTGGCACCTGTTGAAAAATGACGATGTTATTGGAGATAAACTCCCAAATCAACCAAAATTCGTCTATAAAAAAACAGGAAATCTCAAAAACAAACTAGCGCCAAGTCTACAATGGAAGAACAACTCAAGAATATATGATGTACAGGGGAAATCAATTAAAGGTTTCTACCCGTGCCCCACCTGCAAAGCATGCAAAAGAGGCACTAAGACCAAAAAATTCAAATCAAACCAGACTGGAGAAGAATTTGCTATTAAAGATTTAATAAGATGCCAGGACAAAGGGATTATATACCTTATTGAATGTTCATGTGGCCTCCAGTACATTGGCCAGACATCAAGGAGCCTCAGAGATAGGCTAAGAGAACATATATTGCTGATTGAAAAACAGAATAAAGACACAATTCTTTATAAACATTTTGCAACTAAACATAACGGCAATATAAAAGACATGAAATTTACTGGCATACAAAAAGTTATAAAAAATTGGAGAGGTGGTGACTTTGAAAAAAGTCTTCTCAAAGCTGAATCCAAATGGATTTTTCTGTTGGATAGCTTACATCCAAAAGGTCTAAATAACAGAGAGGATCTTACCCATCTCTTCAATCTATGAATATATCTGATAGCATTATGATACCATCTTATTTGATCCTCTCCAGACTTCTCACCAAATGTATCCATCCTTAACTCCCAATCTATAACTAGAAGTATACACCCTAGACATAGATTGACTAAGCTCTCCCCCAAAATAGTCTCTGCTTCTAGTACCACTATACCCCTGAACTAAAGTCAAATGAAGGACTCCACTATAGAATATTCATCAGACTATTCCCTCATTCTGAATTCAATATATTTTCTGTCAGAACCTACCTATATCTCAAGGGTTAATATATATATCTTATGTATAGTCCAGGTATCTGGTCTCACATGCAATTTCTACTTTAGAAGTTCATCATCCTCTGCTCATAAAGAATCCACAATAGTTTCTCTTACATCTATATTGGTCACCATTAAGTCTCTTAATTATTGGTCAGTTTATAGATCCCTCATACACCCACTCAACCACTGCTCCCAAATGATGTGACATTACAGACCTTAGTGATTTAAAGGTCTTATATAAGATTCCATTCTGGTGGTATAAAAAGGGGTATTAATACACCCTCCTTTACTGAGGCTATTGGACTCAGTGACGAGTATGTATAAACTTTGACTTATGACACACAGATATACCCTCATAAAGTCTTTCTTTTACACTATGGATTTTAGTCTCTTCTTTCTTTTTTAAAAAAGCCATAGCCTTTTGTTGACACAGTGTAAGATAAATTACACACACTGCTATAGCATTTTCTCTTCTAAGCCTGGCTAAATTAGTTCGATTAGGTATATAGGATTAGTGATCTTCTCTTTATTATTTTATTATTGTGCCACCATTGGATTTTATTTCCCAACTCTGATGTTGATAGAACTCCCTCACTATGATGTTGTGCCTTAAAAATACCTAAAGCAGTACTAGTTTGTAAGAGAGGACTAATAGACCTCCTATCATCTCATTTAAACCTAAGGCATATGATTAGGGATATCACTCATCACTATGTACATATATATTGGAGAAGATATGTAAACTATATCTCGGTATAATATACATGATTTGTGCGATGACTTATAATTATATACAAACACAATGGAGAAGGCATATAAATCATCTCCAATCATTCTCAAGCTGTTCTTATTATGAAATGGCTAATCATTCTCAAGCTGTTCTTATTAAAAAATGGGTATCTTTATTATCTAAATCTCCTCTGCTATCTAAACAATTTGTCCCCCTTTGTTAAAAAGCTATTTGACATTTCAGCGTTCAACACCCAATCAGGAGGGCTATTACCCACACACCTCTTTCTAACACCAATAGGATCATAGAATCTGGGTCGTGATGTCACGACCAATCAAATCCCTGCAAAATCGTCACCATAAAAATATAGGTGATCGAGCCTTAAATATACAAAAGCACATCTTTAAACTACATCTTCTAACTTAAGTTCACAACTTTAGGTTATCAAAACATAAGATCAGCTATAAAAAGTTTACTCCGGTAAACCGGAAGTGACATCACGACTATGGGTGCTTAAGATATATTGAACCTAATGACATCAAATACACATATACAAATCTTAGGAATAAAATATAGGACAATCTTATCTCTGAGTGACATTCTACACATATTTTATATATGTTAAACACTCTTTTAATCTTGTGGCGAAACCGGAAGTGCACCTCAGAGCCACATCCGGTCACTTAAGTGACACTGTTATTTAAAGTCTCTCAGCTTACCAATCCAGCAGTCTTGATAAAGGCCTTTTTTTGGGGCCGAAACGCGTAGACCTGTTGGTAAGCACTATTCCAAGATTTTAACTACTCTAAGGACTTGTTACGCTATGTTAATCCTTTTTTTACAGGGACATTTCTAGGACATTGGACAAAGAGCTGACCGCTGTCAGGATTCACCTGGGAACTCTCCCCCTCAGGATTCAAGGTTCCTTCATGTGATTCTATTTCTAATTTACTGTTATTTGGATTACAACACAACTTTTGTTCTTTTTTTGATCTTTATTAACATTTGTTGAACATCACTTTTGTTTTTTCGCTTTTTCACTGGATTTTTTGATCTTATTTTTTCCACTTATTTTTTCCATTTTTATAATTTTTTCCCTGTGTCACCTCATCTCATTTTTCCACATTTTTGTCACTCATTGGTATTAACTCACCTGTGATTATCATTTTTTGTTCATTTTTTGTTCTTTTTTGCACTGCAGTGTCATCAGGACTGTTCAGTTATTTTTTGTGAATTTTTGATTATTACTTTGTGGATTGTTTTTTGACTTTCTTCTTGTATTTGCATACAGTGTTCATTATCACACTTGGCTGCTCACTTATGCTGTAAAAACACTTTGCACATCTATGCTGCAAAAACACTTCGCTTATTTGTTTATTCGCACTCACACGTGGAGTTTACAATATTATTATTTCATATTTCTCATCACATTACCCTTGGATCCTACTGTCATTTAACGCATTGTGAGTTTTTTATAGGGATTTCAAACATATTTTAACCTCTTCAACTTATACCATTGTTTTTATCCATTATTTGTAACAAAATACTATTCTATTTTGTATTAAATCCTTTTAGCCTTAGCAGTTCTACATCTCATTTTTCAGTGTTTATATTTATCCCTTAGCCTACATTGGCGCTGTACATAATATTTCACTACTAGTTCTTTCCTTTGGGGGTTGGTTAGACCCTTTATTTGTATTCAGCTCAAGGGATTGTCTCAGCGCTTGGCTACTACACCATATTTTAACACCCATCATCCCCTTACTTTAACCGTTTATAACTGCTTCGTGCAGTTTTCTTTTAAAAGTAAAAATGCTGATCTTAATTTGTCCGCTTTATTTTGGGGGCAATTGGGGCATATTTTCACTCAGACCTCTGGTTAATTGCAAAGTGAAACCGTGAGGTAGCAGGAGCATTAACCAGACACTTGTAATGGCTGGTTATTTAACGTGCGCCCAAAAAGGGGCACGTTTAGTCCTTTACGGGCGCATATTATGATAGCGCTCCACTCATAATCTAGCCCATTATGTCTAATATATATATATATATATATATATATATATATATATATATATATATATATATAAAAATATATTTACACATACATATATATATCCATGATAACCCTTATAAAAAAGAACAGATTTTCAAATGAGGGTTTTATCAAATTTAGAGAATAGCTGCTTCTACTCCGGTTTTCCTGCTCCTGCCTGCAGCTCTCCTAGACGCGTGCGGCCGCACACTGGAAAACTCAGCATAATAAGCCTATATGTTCCATTTGTGGGAAGGTGCATAGGAAGGTGCGTGTATAATTACCACCTTAAGTCCTCCATAGAGAGCATGTTTCCTTAGAAAGGGTCCTCCCAAGTGAGTGTCCAAGATGTATACCCAGAGTTATACAAGTGCCTGCTGTATCTATTTGGTATCCTGTTACAGTCTCACCAACAGTTCCCACTGGGTATCCTGTGCCTGCTGAGAAACCTGTGTCTACTATACCAGAGACAGACTTCCTCAAACCAGCTGTTCTTGCTGTATCTACCAGTTATTTTGTGACAGCCTCATCCTTACTGCACAATTTAAAGGGGCAGTAAACTTACAAACTAATGTTATATAACACGTTTGTAAGTTTACTAGTCCTTTAAGCACCAGTGTTGATTGGACTTTGTTACTGCAACCTACTTAAAGGACCACTCAATGCAGTAGAATTACATATTTAACAAATACATAATAAATGAAAATGCAATAGCACTTACTCTGAATTTCAAATAAGCAGTAGATTTTTTTTTCTGACAAATTTATTTTTCACCCTTTTTTTGGCCCCCTGTATTATGTGACAGACATCAACCAATCACATACTAGATAAACTTATACACTGTGTGCATGTGCACATGCTCAGTAGGAGCTTGTTCCCCAGAAAGTGTGAATATAAAAGACGGTGCATGCTCTTAAAACTGCATGCCATTTCTGAATCATAAAAAAAGTATTTTGATTTGAGTGTCCCTTTAAGTTTTCTGAACTTTGCATTGGACTTCAGTGTTCTGCATTGGGCCTATGTCCATGCTTTATGTTTTTGTATACTTCAATTTGAACTGGCAACTGTTCATATGCTTATCAGTCAGTGAAGCTTTTAAATGACTTTCATTGTTCTGTTTATCTTTTCCTGCATTCTGAGTTCCACACACCTTAACCTCCCTTTAAAATGGGTATCCAGAACCATGCACAAGAGGAGACAAAGACTCATTCTCAAATTTTCTCTGAATACTTCTAATCTAATTGACATGTGCACAGACAAAAAAATACTTCTGAGGAATTGATGCTTTTTTCTTGTTATGGAAAAATGTCTTTAGTTTCAGCCATGCACATTATGCTTTTGTTAATTGGAAATTTTGTTAACCACTTAGCATGTCATTAAGAAAGTTAAAGCAGCAGCTAATGCTACTGCTACAAGCCAGCAGCATAAATGCTCTTTGTTTTGTTTCAGCTTATATATTGGTTGACACATGAATCAATCAACTGGCAAGAATATTTCAGTATTGAATAGTGTAAAACTGTACATTTGATGCTTTTCTCCCCTTCAAAAAAGATGTTTCCCTCCTGTAGGAAAGCCTTTCCCATCTCTAGAGTAACATTTGTGAACTAACGTTTGTGTTGCGTACATTGGTTTATTCATTCATTTATTCATTAAAGGGAACATATTTTTTTTTCCAAACATTTGCAGCAAATGCAGCACGATTATTATGTAAGCATAATCACCCACTTATGTCCCTCTTTAGATTCAAAAGCCATTAATTTTAATATATGTGCAAGAAGCAACTGTCTTCTGCTGCACATGTTGTGAACTCCCATGTTCATGAATGTCTTGATCTCATATTGTTGCTGGAAAAATACAAAATAAAGGGATTTGGTAAAAGAAAATGTCACTCCACTCTCTACAAAAAATAAACCATGACATAGCTAAGACTTCAGACTAAAAGGAACAGAATATCCTGAAAACATGAGTCCCCTGACCATCTAGATATCATATAGTTTACATTAAAACCATCAATCACTTATCTTGATAGATACTTTAGATTTAAAATGTATTGGGTGTTAAAATATAGATAGATATATTATTATATGTCTACACTGATATCATTTTTAATGTTTAGTTCATTTTTTTGCCCCTTCTCTTACAAATGACTATAATTGTTCGCTCTGAATCAAAAGTCTTCTATGAATTGAAAAATGTATATTACTCACTACAAAAGCAAAGTTTCATATTAAGCTCAGCTTTCTCATAAAGTAAATTTATCTTCAGCAAGTATATTTATGGGATTTTTAAAGTCTTCTTGCCAATTTTCAAATGACATCTGCGATCAAGCATTTCCAATCCAAAATTACTTTTGTTCAGTGAACATATTTCAGTTAATATGCAAAAAAGCCACATATCCCATAGTTAATCTAAAACTGAGATATTCTATCTTTTTTAATAAAGGGAAACAAAAATAGCCTGTCTTCATCTGTAATTCAGCAAATGACATTCAGCAAATATGTGTAATAATATTTTACTGTATTGCTTTTGCTTTCACATTACATTACCAAACCAATATGTTGGAATACAAATTTAACAGCAGTGAAGAAAGTGCTACATTTTATGATACCAGTTTACCTGTATATCCAGGATTTAAATAGAATTATTAAATCAACACACATTTGTCATTTACAGTGATCATCAATACAGATGGGAGATTGATTGAATGCATTTCCAGTGATGGGCAGATCTGACATTCTTCTTTCATTTTTCAAACACTGAATAAACATTTTTTTACAGAGGGTGAATATAAAAAAACTCAACACGATGCTCACAAGGAGCACTGTTAACAACATCACTTTTTTAAAACTACACATGACATAAAGAAAGTGCATGTACTATTGTATCATTGGGAAGCTGCCTGACTAGGATTTAACTCACTCTTTTCTACCAATGTCTCATCCAAAAAAGTTGAAATGTTTACTAAAAACTTACATTTAAAGGACATGCAACCCATTTTTTTTTCTTTATGAATCAGAGGGAGTGAAATAGATGGAAAACTGTTCATGGTTGCATGCACAAATAATTAATTGTCACTGAATTACTGCAGTTTATATCACAGTATAGATATATCATTTTCAGTATGCATACATATATTCAGTATACAGTATACATATTTAGCGCATATATGCCTTTAATGAAAATGCCTTTAAGAAATTACCCATGTTTCTCTATTGTTTTTCATTGCTTTGCTGCTTTCCCAGAGAGCAACCTTTTATCTAGAAAGGGAAGGGAATGAGTAATTTACAATGCACACACTGTTTTTGAGACCCCTTGCTGTGAGATTATTATATTTTGTTTTGGGAAAAATGGAAAGCTAGCTAAGACATTGCCACGCTGTATGACTGACATAACACGTAGCGCCACCTGTTATACTAACTAGTTTAAAGGGACACTGAACCCAAATTTGTTCATTTGTAATTCAGAAAGAGCATGCAATTTGAAGCAACTTTCTAATTTACTCCTATTATCATTTTTTCTTCGTTCTCTTGCTATCATTTTTTGAAAAAGAAGGCTTCTAAGCTTTTTTTTGGTTTCAGTACTCTGGACAGCACTTTTCTATTGGTGAATGAATTTATCCACCAATCAGCAAGGACAACCCAGGTTGCTCACCAAAAGTGGGCTGGCATGTAAACACATTCTTGCATTTCAAATAAAGATACCAAGAGAATGAAGAAAATTTGATATTAGGAGTAAATTCGAAATTTGCATAAAATTTCATGCCCAATCTGAATCACGAAATTAAATTTTTGGGTACAATGTCCCTTTAATTAGTAGAACTTGCCACTTGGATTAGTTTGGACTAGATTGGAGTGATGAGGAGTGATGAATGGTGTGATTGAGGTGTGGTTGAAGGGAGGGATGAAATCTGAGAGAGAATATACCTATTGCTTTCGACAAAAGATTCATAGATGATCTTTTGATCATTTGGAGATCGAGTGAAAAAGATGCTGAACAATTTGTTCAATATCTTAATAAACAAGATACAGGAGTCACTTTCACATATGAATGGAACAAAGAAAAAACATGTTTTTTGGATGTTGAACTTTTGGGGTCATTGTTGACCAATTAGATTAAAACCAATCTGTACCGTAAAAAGATTGCTGGTAACACTTTACTGCATGCCAAAAGTGCACACCCAAAGCATGTTTTCAAAGGGATAGTGAAGAGCCAGTTCATCAGAGCTAAAAGAATCTGCTCTGATAGGGCTGACTTTGTTGCACAAAGCACAGATCTCAAGAAAAGGTTTAAAGCCAGAGGTTACTCCAAAAATCAAGTAAACAAAATTTGTAGAGAAGTAGATAGTGTTGATAGGAATACCACTCTATCTAGTAAACCAATGAAATCGACTACCAAACAACCAATCTTCATTACTAAATACTCATCCCAGTATCCTGAGGTATGTAGTATCATTAAAAAATATTTCCCAATTCTGTATGGAGATAAGAAGCTTAAGGCAGTAGTTGAAGATGGTTGTAAATGTGTTTTTTCAAGAAACCTAACCATGAGTAATATTCTTTCACCCAGCTATCTGAAAGCTACTAACAGAGATACCTCTTGGCTGTCAACAAATGGCACATTTCATTGTGGCCATGCACGATGCAAATCCTGTGATTTTCTTTCTACTGGGAAAGAGTTCTACTCCTGTGTCACAGGACAAACTTTTCTCACTAAACGCTGTGTCATTTGTTCCACATCTTATGTGATTTATTTGATTGAATGTACAGAACATAAATTACAATATGTTGGAATGACCAATCGTGATGTCAGAACCCGGATAAGAGAACATCTGGGTTATATCACCAATGAAAAGAGATGCTCAGCTATATTAAGACACTTTTTAGATGTTCACCATCAGAATACCAACACATTTAGATGGAGAGCAATTGATCATGTGAAAAATTCTAACAGAGGAGGAGATAGAGATAGACTCCTCTCTAAACAAGAGATATAGTGGATTTTTAAATTGGATACTCAAATACCCAAAGGCTTTAATTCGGAATTCAATGTCATTAATTATTGGTAATAAGGATTCACCCTCATACCCCAGTTCTTTAACTTTTGTATTTATCATTTTACGGTTTGAAATTCCCAAGAGAACGATAGGAACAAAACATATATGCTACCTTAGTACCCTTTGTAGTGATATATTGTGACACATTACTGACAATCTAATTTAGTACTGGTGCACAGAATTATCTTTTTTCAAATAACAACAAAAGAGAATTCAGTTCTTTAACTGAGTGCACCAGTCCGTATATGTAATAACCAGTTACAGTACTAGTACATCAACACCTTTCTTACATTCCAAACTATGCATATATACACTTATGTCCAATGCCACGTTCTTGTCAGGGATCACTTTTTATACATATATCTTAATGGTTCTTTCAGACTGCCTTTGGGTGGTGTTTAATCTAATGACAGTAATATAAACATGTACTTTCTGTTTAATTACACTAGTACTCAAACTGTATTCAGTATTTAAATGCAAACAACCAAAATTGAGAAATATATATTATATAATAAAATATAAGCAATTATTTCCCTGCAATATTTTAGGTGACATTTCTATGGCATAATGTTTGTTAATGAATGTTTGAAAATGATTGTTCATCTACTTTATTCCATTTAAAGGTATCAGTATTGTGTAAAAACTTGTGTGTTGACACTTTAGAATAATTAATCACTAATTGTCTGTCCAATGGCTGCTTGTCAGCCTCTTTTTCAAGTTTGCAGACATGCTAACCTGTAGGTCTATGAATACGGCACACAGCCAAAACACGTAAGACCTGTCTGCTGGTCTTATCCCTGTATTTTGGATTTTAAAATTTGGAAATAAAGTTCATGTTTTAAGGTACTTTTGAGACTCTTACCGGATCATTTTTTCCTTTTTCTTCTGTGAACCTTTGAGGGATTGTGAGGAGTCCCCGTTGATCCGGAGTATCTCTGTGCCTAAGAAGCTTTGCAGTTTTGGATCCGAGAGGAGCATTTGATCTGAGGCTGAAAAAAATTTGTTGCAGCTAGCGGCATAAGGACGGGATATCAAGCTAACATTCCCCCTTTACCAGTGACCGGACTGCCGAATTGCCGAATCTACTTGGGATTGGTTCCCTACCCTACATACGTCACCGGTAGCTGAAGCGGATTGGCCTTGCGAAGTAGAGGCGTGGTAATACACGCAACGTCATTGCAGCGTTCCAGGCAGCTCGAGGTGGACGAAGGTCTTACGGATCTGGCTATTCACCGACTGCACTGTGTGTGGGATTGTTTGGAGGCACCGGTCTGAAGAAAAGGGGTGAGTGTTTAAGCTTCGTGTGTTTTCCCAGTTGCCGCTGAGCTTTATATGTTTACAGTGCATACATACCAACGACAGGAGTTCTCCTCTCTGTGAAATTTAAAGAAACACGCCAGTCGCCAGTACTTTTCTTTTTGTGATTGCAGAGAATATACCTGCCACATCTGTAATGTTCCGAAGCTAAGCAATGCATTATAATTTAATAATGGCCTTGCTTGATAAGCTGGTTGCTGATTAATATGATAGTAATACCTGCATCATAAACACTGCTAATATACTGCATTTTTGTGTGAACCTCAAGTTTTGTCAATAACAGTGAGAGTGTGAACCCCTGTTCCCCAGATATCACAGGGAGCATGTAATTTTACCTAACTTTACAGTTTACTTTTCTTCAGATTTGTTTTATTCTCTTGGTATCCTTTGTTGAAGGAGCAGCATTGCACTACTGGAAATTAATGAACATATCAGGCCAGCCAAAAACAAGAGGTATATATGCGCAGCCACCAAACAGCAGCTAGTGCACAGTATGCTTTTCCAGTAAGGATACCAAGAGAACAATGCAAACTAGATAATAGAAAAAAATTGTAAAGTTACTTAAAATTGCATGCTCTTTCTGAATAATGAAAGCTTAATTTTCGCTATGTTCTCCATTTAAAATTATTTTCCTGCATATGATTACATACTTTGCAGGCAAAATTTTAATTTAGGGCTTATTGTTCATAGAAATCTGTGAAAAATGTAAAAACTCAAGTTTGTTTTTTTATGGGGGGTGGTGGAGTATTGCTGGATAAAGGAAAAGCAACCAATATCACCTAACAGCAATAGTTGCCTCTAGAACCAGGTGGCACTGCAAACCCCTTGTTTGACATCTACAACTTGGCCCATAGGGCTTCCAAGACTCGTAATACCGGTGTTAGGAAAATCCCATGGAAAAAGATAGGATACGCAATTGACGTAAGGGGATTTTCGGTAGCCTTGAGTCACGGGAGAAAAGTGAGCGGTACACCTGTACCTGTCAGACTCGTAATACCAACGGGCGGTTAAAAGCAGCGTTGGGACCTCTCAACGCTGCTTTTTAAGGCTAACGCCAAACTCGTGATCTAGGCGTATGAATGTAGCTTTGGAGTGCCTTCGCCTACAGGCTCACACATTGGCCACACACAAGCATGAAGTTGGGTTGCACACAAGGCTATATGTGTAATTATTAATGCAGCCAGTGAATTGCTGCCCACTAGCCTTAATACCGGATGCACAGGGGTAGAGATATCCACCTGTGTTCATCCGAGGGTTAGTAAATCTATCCCTTAGTCTGACACAGTCTGCATTATGCCATACAGGAAATTGCAACATTATATGCTCAGTAACCATTATGAAAAGACAGTCAAAGATGGCACACTGCCATATGTCAATACTTCTATGCGCAAAAGTGTTCGAACCCCAAGTGTAAAGCACATTAAAATTGGTGAAACTATACCATTCATCATGGGTTTGCACCAATTAAACAAAACAACATTGTTTAAAGTAACTTTTAAATTTAAACTATAAATTAATATCCCTTTTTATAATTCATATTGTTTTCTTTTTTCTCTTAGTATCAGAAAGCCACAGTCTTAATTTAAACCATTTTTCTGGGGCTGAAAATATAAATATGCTCTTATATGTAAACTATTTGATATTTGACATAATAGTGCAGGGTATGAATAGATACACAGGGGTTATTCACTCTTCAGCAGGATTTAAAAAAAAAAAAAATGATCACAGAGTGAATACAACAAGACTCTGCCAAACAGAAAAGCTCTTGACCTTTAGAAATCATATCATCAATTCTTAACTTTACAAGTGTAATTAATATACTTTGAATGCTAAATATATGATATGAGGATGGATACTGCAGGTAGGGTAATACGTTTGTGTGAGTCATCACAGAAAAATATTAATAAATAAATAAAATAAATTTAGTGACAGCAGATTATTCATAGAGGCTCATTTATCAAGCTCCGTATGGAGCTTGTGGGCCCGTGCTTCTGGTGAGTCTTCAGACTTACACACAATTTTTTCCAATTTGAAGGTTTTTTTACCTACATAAATGTGGGGGCCAAGTTTGCCCCCTAATATGCCAACCTGTTTCTAGTGATGTCGCGAACTTAATTGAATTCAATTGGCAGGCGAACTTTAAAACCTTCAAGGACTCTTTCTGGCCACAATAGTGATGCAAAAGTTGTTTCAAGGGGACTAACACCTCGACTGTCGCATGCTGGAGGGGGATCCCTGGCAAAACTCCCATGAAAATTACATAGTTTATGCAGAGTCTGCTTTTAACCCATAAAGGGCCTAAATCACCTAACATTCCCAAATTGTTTGCAATAACGTGCTTTAAAACATCAGTTATGATGTTGTATCGATCAGGTAGTGTAAGGGTTACGCCCTCTTTACAGTGACAGAGCAAACTCCAAGTGTAGCGTACCGCAATCAACCGCAAACAGTCCACTTGCACAACCACGAGATAGATAGATTTCATAGATAGATATATAGATTACATAGCTCAATCGATGCAATATACATATGATCGATACACTGTAAATAGATCAATAGATGCAATATACATTTGATAGATACGAATTACATCGATCAATAGATGCAATATACATTTGATAGATACGAATGTTATCGAATCAAAGATGCAATATACATTTTATAGATACGAATGACAAAAACCAAAATATGTAATATACATTTTATAGATACGAATTACATCGATCAATAGATGCAATCTACATTTGATAGATACGTTTGATAGTTCGATCGATTTGATAGATAAATAAATCGATTTGAAATATATATAATTTCCCTGACAGAGTATAACAATAAGACATGCGGGCTGTGACCCGTGGTGTGTTAAGTAGTACTATTCTTAGCAGTTTACTACAACCTGTTACTCCCCCTATCGGGGGAGGTCTATATGGCCTTCATTTTTGGAACCGGGAGATGGAAGAAGATGATTGTTCTGTCCTCCTACTTCAAATTTGTCAAAAACACAAGTGGCTGTCTCAAAACAGTCCGGACAGAAGATAGATCGATAGATAGGATAGATAGATATACATAGATTGATAGTTAGATAGAATCGATAGAAGAGAAATAGATAGATTTGTTAGATATATAATTACCCTGATAAAGTATAATAATTAAACATGCGGTCTTGGACCCATGGTAACTAGGTTGTGTTAAGTAGTACTATTCTTAGCACTTTCAGCCCTGTAACTCACCCTATTGGTGGAGGTCTATATGGCGGTTATGATTACCCTGACAAAGTATAACAACAAGACACGCGGTCTGGGACCCATGGTAATTTTGTTGTGTTAAGTAAAACTTTTCTTATCACTTTAATCCCTCTTACTCCCCCTTTTGTTGGAGTTCTATATGGCCTGCATGATTAGCCTAACAAAGTATAACAAGAAAATATGATTGGTGTAACTAGTTGGCAAGTCGGCCTGGCACACAGGCGGCAGGCAGGAGGGAGCTGCAATTCAATGGCACTACTAGACTACAGATTCACAGTCAAAAAAGTGATGATTTACAATTTTTTCAATGCTGTTTAAACAACTATAATTGGTGGCACTAATTGGCTAGTTGGGACTGGCACACAGGCTGCCAGACAGGAGGAAACTGCAATTCAATGGAACTAGGAGACTGAAGATTTGCAGTCAAAAAAATTATGATTTTAAATTTTTTATATACTGTTACAAGAAATATGATTGGTGGCACTAATTGGCTAGTTGGACCTGGCACACAGGCTGGCAGGCAGGAGGAAAGTGCAATTCAATGGAACAAGTCAAATGATAATTCACAATCGAACAATGTTTAATTTTAAATATTAACAATACTGTTACAACAACTATGATTGGTGGCACTAATTGGCTAGTTTGGGCCTGGCACACAGGCTGGCAGGCAGGAGGAAACTGCAATTCAATGGCACTAGGAGACTGAATATTTGCAGTCAAAAAAATTATGATTTTAAATTTTTTATATACTGTTACAAGAAATATGATTGTTGGCACTAATTGGCTAGTTGGGCCTGGCACACAGGCTGGCAGGCAGGATGAAAGTGCAATTCAATGGCACGAGCAAACTGATGAATCACAAGCGAACAATTTGGAATTTTAAAGATTAACAATACTGTTACAACAACTATGATTGGTGGCACTAATTGGCTAGTTGGGCCTGGCACACAGGCTGGCAGGAGGGAACTGCAATTCAATGGCACTACTAGACTGCAGATTCACAGTCAAAAAAGTGACGATTCACAATGTTTTCAATACTGTTACAACAACTATGATTGGTGGCACTAATTAGCTAGTTGGGCCTGGCACACAGGCTGGCAGATATGAGTAGGTAGGGCAGCAATTTAACACAGTATTCTGTGTAAGTGAGAAAAACACAGGCCTGATAGAAAATTAAGTTTGATTACACTAGCAAAATAATTTAAAATTTTATATTTTAATATTAAAATAATGTTAAGAAGTGCACTGCACATATGAGTGGTCGCACTGGCTGGCTGCTCCGTAGGGCAGCAATTAACAATAGTATGCTGTGAAAGTCAGATAGACAGTTAGACACAGGCCTGATAGAAAATAAAATTAAATTACACTAGCATAATGATTTAAAGATTTTTGGGGGGGAATTTAAAGAAAAAGGTTAAGCACATATGAGTCGTGGCTGATAGCCTTGGAAGGGCAGCTATTAAAAACAGTAGGCTCTGTAAGTCAGATACACACATGCCTGATAGAAAATACTATTAGATTACACTAGAAAAATGATTTAAATTTTTTTGGGGGGGGGAAATTAAAAAAAGGTTAAACACATATGAGTCGTGGCTCATAGACTATGGAGGGCAGCAAGCAAACAAAGTATGCTCTGTATGTCAGCAAAACACACAGGCCTGATAGAAAATTATATTAGATTACACTAACAAAAAAATGTAAACGTTTTTTTTTTTAATTTAAAATAAGGTGAAGCAGATATGAGTGGTGGCTGCCTGGCACAGAGCAATTAACCAAAAGACTGAAAAAAAGTATATTAATGCTGTGTGAGCCTGACAGACACAGGCCTGATAGAAAATGTAATTAGATTACACTAGCAAAATGATTTTTTTTTTTTTTTTTTTTAATTTAAAATAATGTTATAAACGGATATTAACACTGGTGGCTGGCACAGAGCAATGAACCAGAGTATATGCTGTGTGACACAGGCCTGATAGAAAATGAAAATAAATTACACTAGCAAAATAATTTCAAATTTTTGTTGGTTAAATTTAAACTAATGTTGTTAGGCAGATATCAGTGGTGGCAGTAATCACAGCATATGCTGTGAGCCTTACACACAGGCTGAAAGCCAGGCAAATGCTCATAAAAATACGGAAAAAAAAATGGCTCGAATTAAAGCCCTAAAAAGGGCTTTTTGGGGTGCTGTCCTTGCAGCAGAGATGAGATGAGTCCTTCTGGACTGTAGTGAACACTAAATACACTAGCCTAGCTATCTATTTCCCTATAATGTCAGCAGCACAAAAACAACACGTCCTCTCACTAAGAAAGCAAGGTCATTATGAGTCTAAAATGGCTGCTTCCAAGGAGCTGGGAGGGTCTGTGAGGGAGTGTCTGATGTTGATTGGCTCTAATGTGTCAGAAGGCTGTGACATACAGGGTCAAAGTTTCCTCAATGATGACACATAGGGGGCGGATCGAACATCGCATGTGTTCGCCCACAGCCGCGAACGCGAACATACTATGTTCGCCGTGAACCGTTCGCGGGCGAACAGTTCGGGACATCACTACCTGTTTCTAGGTTGGTGGGAGTAGTCCCACATTTTTGATAGCAACAACACCCTAGGTCTTAGGTCGTCCATCTCTATTGAGCACTCATGAGGGTTAAGTTCATTTAACATCACAGCAGTGGGTGGACATTATTGGATTTGTATCAACCAATCATGTATGTTTTAAGGCTTTTTAAGTTGATTTGAAAATGCTGACCATATGGCTATGATTGCGGCTCTCTAGCTGAAACGTGTAAGCTGGTGTTGCTTTTTCATCTGCTGGATGTCTGTATCTCCATGTTACACAGAAAACCTGGCACTCGTCAGCCGATACTGTGGGAAGTCAGTTACATTTGGCGCCAAAGGGAGACCTTGACGTGGTCCTGGGCTTGATACTTTGGCGCCAAATGTAACTGACTTGCCCCAGTTTTGCTTTTAAACATTACTGAGTATTTGCTGGTGAGTGCCAGGTTTTCTGTGTGTTGTGTTTATAATGTTTGTAATGCTTCCCTGTGGGCCTGTCACACAGGCTGTTCAGGGGTTAACTGCCTGGGTTGCTGGGAACTGTGCAGCCTTCTGTCAGTGTTCAGGGCTGTGAAGTTAACAGTGGCTTAGGATGTGTACCCAGTCCGGTCTGTGAGTGGGGTCCATTCCTGTTTTTTGTATCTCCATGTTATTCACTATACCGTTTACTTGAACATTTGTGAAAAGGTTAAGTTTTAATTCATGGCAAGCTTTCTCCTTTTTGTATTTGTGTTTATATGTGTAAATATGTATCTGCACATAAACTTACATATATACACTATTGAGATATATACATACATATATATATATATATATAGTATATATATATATATATATATATATATATATATATATATATATGCAAGAATCTAAAAGAACAAGCGCACAGATACACTTTTCATAGTGCAGATCAATTTAATATTTTAAAAACACATTACATGTATTCAGCAATTCAGGAATGAATCCTACTCACAAAGGGAACCCCAATCATATGAGGTAAGTAATAGCGGTCGGATCCTTAAAGTGTCACCACTTGTTACTGGTAGCAAATCCCAATGAGATAGGAAAGTCTCCTTGTCAGTAAGATCCCCAGTCAAGTTCAAGGTAGATGAGGGTAGCAGTTAGCAATGTCAGAGAGTTCAAGTTAGTCTTACCACTCCGCTCCGCTCCTGAAGTTAGCAATCCGGTCAAGTGCTGATAGATAAATAAACGCTGCAGGTAGTAGTAACAGCGTGTATAGCTATGCTCAGCTTGAGTTCAAGCCTCTGATGAAGCGGATGTTTCCGTGAAACGCGTAAGGCCAAGCCCACCTTACGTCACTTGTGAATCACACGCCGAGCAGGAGCATAGCTATACACGCTGTTACTACTACCTGCAGCGTTTATTTATCTATCAGCACTTGACCGGATTGCTAACTTCAGGAGCGGAGCGGAGTGGTAAGACTAACTTGAACTCTCTGACATTACTAACCGCTACCCTCATCTACCTTGAACTTGACTGGGGATCTTACTGACAAGGAGACTTTCCTATCTCATTGGGAATTACCATGTTTTAACACTGTTTAGACTCACAGGTAGATATACATACCCTTGTATATATGTCTCCAAGTACAGGGTCGAACAACAACAGGTGCAGCGAGACTTTGCAACAACCAACATTAATGTGTTACTCACCTCGTATCTTTTTCCTCAGAATACCTCGACCAACAGAATCACAGGCAATTTATTTTCTTATTAATTGTGGTAATTTGGCAATACCTCTTGTGCACCTGCAATACAGATATTAGATAGTACGAGTAGTGCTGTTGCTTCCACTATTGAGTATATATAATTATATATATGTATAAATTCACTTTTGAGCCCCTGAGTGATAAATATAAAAAAGGTTTCTTTAGCACACCTCATAGAAGTCTATGGGGAGAGTGAGTTAGCGCAATCACAATATCGGAAGTAAGTCTTTCACTCATGAGCTAACTTCGCTAACCTTGGAGCACTCATTTTTTTTACCTGAGTGCAGTTAGTGCTCATGAGCGATAAAAATGGATCGATCCACTTGTAATCTAGGCCTTAGTGTTTTGAAAAATGCAAGCTTCTGACTAATCTGCATGAAACCAGGAATATTTATATTTACAATATCTTAACACACTGCTGGGATTCAGGTAATGCAGTCAATTAATATATTGTCATCGCTGTAGCTCAAAAAAGGTTCACCTGGGCATATCTATTGACTGTGTAGGCATTTTTTTAGTTATGAGGATGCAGAAGAAAATAACAAATAACTGCAACACATATTAGAACTGCATATTTCCCCCCAAAAAATGTATTTCTCTCTTTTCTGTGTCTTCCATTTTGATAAGAAAAGTGCCATTTGAAATGTTTGTTTAGGCCTTGTTTGATCCTGCTCTAATTTATGACCTATGCTAATTAGGATCATGTGACTGTTATTACCTTTAAATTGAATATCCCCAGCTTGTTACATCAAGCTTAGCTTGTTAGATCAGCACTGCATGTGTGTAGTTCCCTAAGTGTAATAGTTCATAAGTGTAGAGAGAGTTATAACAACAGAGTTAGACAAAGGAGTGGACAACAGAAATAAGTACTTTTCAAATTCCAACAATTAAATGCAAACATGCTACACTTTCTAATGTCTGCATTAATCTTTTCCTCCCTTCTACTTAAAGTCACAGCTCTTCCTTACACAAACAGCACTCAGAAAATTCATATTTCTCCTTCCCTTCTACCTTCCCCCCTCTACAACACACATGAACTTTATTCCTATCTCACATCCCTCAGCCAGCCATGCTTTACTAATCAAAAACTTAAACACTCACATAAGACACATTCTCATCTCCTTTCACTCACCATCTTTATTCTTCTTTCAGCTGGGGATGTCTCGCCTAACCCAGGTCCACCCCAAATGACACCTCATACACCTTGCACACAAAACCCTCTAAACCTCATTAACTGCACCTCTATTACTACACGCCAATTCTCGTGTGCCCTTTGGAATGCACGCTCGGTATGCAATAAGCTTACATCTATTTACGACCTATTTATTTCACATTCACTTAACCTGTTAGCCCTCACTGAAACTTGGCTCTCCTCCTCTAACACAACTGCTGTAGCCTCTCTGTCCTATGGCGGCCTGCACTTCAGTCACACTCCCAGGCCTGGAGACAAACAAGGAGGAGGAGTAGGAATTCTCCTGTCTCCACACAGTACCTTTCACTGCATTCCTTCACCCCCCTCTCTTTCCTTCTCATCTTTTGAAGTTCATGCTATCCGCCTCTTCTCCCCTATAGCTCTTCGTGTTGCAGTTATCTATTGGCCCCCTGGCCCAGCATCACAATTTCTGGACCACTTTGAAGCCTGGCTTCCACATTTTCTCTCTTCTAATGTCCCTTCTCTCATCTTAGGGGACTTCAACATACCCCTTGATAAGCCTAACACGCCTGCTGCCTCTAAACTTCTATCCCTTTCCACCTCTTTAGGCCTGTCCCAGTGGACAACATCTCCAACACACTGTGAAGGCAACTCCATAGACCTGGTCTTCACAAATCTCTGTGCTGTTTCCAACTCTCTTAACTTCCCCTTTCCTCTCTCTGACCACCATCTATTAACATTCTCTCTCACTCTACCTGCTACATCTTTGCAAGCCCCCAAAAAACTGCTACCTCACAGGAATTTAAATGACTTGGATCTCACAGACTTTTCCACTCAACTGAGTCCTCTGCTCTCTGACATTTCATCCCTCTCTTGCCCCACCCTCGTGAGTCTACAGTATAATTCGGCACTAAAATCAACACTTGACAAAACTGCACCCTCCACTCTTCGACGTACATCAATCACTCAACGTCAACCGTGGCACACTAAACAGACCAGATATCTTCAGCGATGCTCACGGGCCGCTGAACGGCAGTGGAGGAAATCACGCACCTTTGCTGATTTCCAACATTATAAATTCACCCTTAAGTCCTACAACTCTGCGCTCAGCCTGGCAAAACAAGTATATTTCTCCTCCCTCGTGTCATCTCACGCATCCAACCCCAGAAAACTGTTCTCAACCTTTAACTCCCTTCTACGTCCGCCTGTCCCCCCGCCCACTACCAACCTCACTGCTCAAATTATTGCTGATCACTTCAAAAATAAAATTGACACCATTAGAAAAGAGATCTGCACCTCGCACCCCGCAAACCCAGCGATCCTACCCACCCCTTCTATTAACAAAAATCTATGCTATTTCCCTCCTGTAACAGAGGAAGAAGTCTCTGCACTCCTATCCTCGGCTCATCTCACAACCTGCCCACTTGACCCTATTCCTTCACGACTTATTCCCCTTCTCTCTGCTTCACTAACCCCTACCCTAACTCATCTCTTTAACCAATCCCTCACTGCTGGCACATTTCCTGACACATTCAAGCATGCGTCAATCATACCAATCCTAAAAAAGCCCTCGCTTGACCCCTCCACGCCTTCTAACTATCGACCGGTCTCCTTACTTCCCTTTGCTTCAAAATTATTGGAACGACTAGTCTATAATCGGCTAACTCAATTTCTCACAACTAACTCCTTACTTGATCCACTACAATCTGGTTTCCTCCCTAAACACTCAACAGAAACCGCTCTTGCTAAAGTAACAAATGACCTGTTATCAGCCAAAGCAAAAGGCCATTACTCATTACTAATTCTTCTTGACCTGTCCACAGCTTTTGACACAGTTGACCATCCTCTCCTCCTAAAAATACTACATTTATTTGGCATCCGAGACACAGCCCTCTCCTGGTTTGCATCATATCTTTCAAACCGCTCGTTTTCAGTTTCCTTTAACAACATATCTTGTGATCCTATGCCTCTCTCAGTTGGAGTACCGCAAGGCTCTGTCTTGGGTCCCTTGCTTTTCTCTCTTTATACATCCTGCCTTGGAAAACTTATAGCCTCCTTTGGATTCCAGTACCACCTATATGCTGATGATACCCAAATCTATCTTTCCTCTCCTGATATCTCTCCCTCTTTACTCAACCAGATTTCTGACTGCCTCTCTGCAATTTTCTCTTGGATGTCTTCACACTACCTCCAACTCAATCTGTCCAAAACTGAGCTGCTTCTTATTCCCCCCTCTTCGAGACATCCGACACCTGACATTTCTCTGATGGTTGGAGACTCTATTCTAAACACCTCACCCCATGTCCGCTGCCTTGGGGTCACACTAGACTCAGAACTCACATTCAGCCCACATATACAAACGCTTACCAAATCCTGCCAGTCACACCTACGCAACATTTACAGAATTCGTCCCTTCCTTACTCAAAATACTACAAAAATACTTATTCATTCCCTCATCCTGTCACGCATTGATTATTGCAATCTACTCTTAAATGGCCTTCCAAAACACCGCCTCTCCTCCCTCCAATCTATTATGAATGCTTCTGCTAGACTCATCCACCTAAGTCGACGATCTACATCAGCTGCTCCGCTCTGCCAGTCTCTACACTGGCTCCCCATACACTCCAGAATACAATTTAAAGTATTAGCCCTAACCTACAAAGCACTCAACAGTCTAACTCCCAACTATATTTCCTCTCTCATCGTGAAATACTCCCCATCCCGTCCTCTTCGATCAAACTCTGACCTACGTCTCTACACTCCTGTTATCTCTACATCCCACTCCCGCCTCCAAGACTTCGCACGTGATGCTCCTGTCCTCTGGAACTCTCTACCCCGCTCCATCAGACTGTCTCCAACCTTGTATAGCTTCCGAAGATCCTTCAAAACCCACCTATTCAGAGAGGCTTACCATCTCTCCTCCATCCCGCATCCAAAGCAAGCTAATACATGTACATGAACTGCCTTACTCACTGCTGCAAATACAACCGATGTAACAAGCTACCCCAACCTTATGTCTCTGCACCCTAAACCTATAGACTGTGAGCTCTCCGTAGCAGGGCCCTCTTCATCCTGTGCTAGATTTGTTTAGTCTTGTTATGTTTTGTATTGTATCACAGATCTTTGTCATTGTATACCCCCATCGTTGTACCCAGCGCTACGGAATTTGGCGGCGCTATACAAATAAATGATAATAATAATAATAATAATAATAATAATAATAATAATAACAAATGTGGTGTAAAGGGAACACCTTTATTAGCTAACAACTCAAGACAAACAGGATTACTTTAGAGACCATTCTGGAGCCATTTGATGATTTTAAACTACTTTAGAATTCATTTGCTTGTAAACTCATAAGCTAAGTAAAACATTCTGGGTGATGACTTCAGAATGATTAGCAGATTACCTTACTGATTACATTGCAAGCATGAACTCTAGTGTCATCTCATTAAAATATTTTGGCCTGTGGACGTTTTTTAGGATGTCTTCTGAGTCATTTATTACTTCATAATGACTCCAGGAAGATCATTCTTTTTTGACTAAGGAAGAAAAGCATTTGTTCCATGCTTTCAAGGTCCCTTAATCACGCAGTGATTAGTAAGTGAAGCTCAGGCATACTAGTCACATACAGTAATAGCAGAAGTGTGGGAATGCAAGAGAGATTCCCACTAAGAATGCGAGATTAGCACTCACTGTCCTGACTACAAGAAGGCAGGATAGAATTAACTAATATAAAACATAACTTTTAATATATGATGATTAAAAAAGGGATTACTACAAAAAATTAAAAACCTAGGATTCAGTGGTCATAAATAGATTACCTATATATAATCTTATTGAATAGGCCTCTGTGGTTAGTGGTATGATAGCCAAAGTAATAGTTCAGGTAATAACATACACATATACTTGTGAATAGATGTAGTGGGTATATGTTGGTTGTGAAAAATCTAAATTAGAATTAGATCTCCTAATGGTAGGTACCATTCAAGGGATATAGGTCTAGTATCTATCGCGGGATTGCCACAAACAGTATATATTGTATGTAATGAGATGTTGTCACATTTGAACCCAGTGTATGGAGTATTAGATGGTGAATATATACCACTCGAACATATACCACTGGAACATAAGATATTTGTTGTCCGACACTGAAATTCTATCAGGTAGATTAATATTCACCTGATGATTTGTAATATTCACTTATGAGTGATATACATTGCCTGGGTTCATAAAAAAACTGTATAATATATGACCTGTAGTTCGATTTGATTCACAGTTCTATAGATTTACTACAATTGAATTGCTAAATTAGAATTTTATCACCAATAATTAGAAGAGTAGAGAATAAAAAGTGCTTGAATACATGCATAAAATTACTGACATTATATCAGTTATAGTCCATCCCTGTGTTTCAAGTTGTATATTGTATACCATAGTTGGTCAAACTCAATTTTAATAAATATCTCAAATATTACACATCAGATTGTTAGATGTGTGGTACATAGGCATTGCATGATAGGTGATATACATTGCTTCGTTTCAGTGTTGAACTATATACCTGTAGTATATAATATATACTGCAGAAGTTCTGTCTAAAAGAAATGCTGGGCTGCCAATATTTTTGATCATGACTGTATACATTTTTACTGTATATTTGTGTATATATATATATATATATATATATATATATATACAGTATTTATATATATATATATATATATATATATATATACAGTATATATATATATATATATATATATATATATATATATATATATATATATATATATATATATATATATATATATATATATATATATATATATATTTTCCATGAACTTGTTCCCCATGACTTTTTTATACCAGCTGCAGCATATAAAATGTAGGAAAAATTGCTCATTTATGCTTCTTTCTACAAAAGAAATAGCTGAATTTGCTTTTTGAAACCACAGCCCATCAAAATAGGCTATGCTTACAGACAGGCTTCGCTTTACTATATCTGTCAATGTACTATGCTTAAAATAACAAATGAAAATGAACATTTTATAGCTTTGTCTCTTCCACCTCCCACTGCGAGTTTAATTTCTTCTGCTGGTTGTGTTTACATATGGCCAGATTAAGAGTTTTGGGTTATGAGCTATGCAGTGTTACCGTGCAGTTTTTTCTCACCGCTCACTTACCTGCAGCGCTGGTATTACAGGTTTTTACCAACCCAGCATTAAAAGACAAAAAGTGATTGTAGAGCAAAATTGCGCTCCATACCACACTTCAATACCAGCGCTGCTTAAGTGAGCGGTGAGCTGGCCGTATGTGCTCGTGCAAGATTTCCCCATAGACATCAATGGGGAGAGCCGGCTGAGAAAAAGTCTAACACCTGCCAAAAAGCAGCGTAAATCTCAGTAACGCAGCCCCATTGATTGCTATGAGGAAACACATTTTATGTCTACACCTAACACCCTAACATGAACCCTGAGTCTAAACACCCCTAATCTTCCACTTATTAACCCCCAATCTGCCGCCCCGACATCGCAGATACCTACATTATTCTTATTAACCCCTAATCTGCCGCTCCGGACACCGCTGCCACCTACATTATACTTATTAACCCCTAATCTGCTGCCCCTAACATCGCCACAACCTACCTACACTTATTAACCCCAAATCTGCCACCCCCAACGTCACCGCCACTATATTAAATGTATTAACCCCTAAATCTAAGTCTAACCCTAACACCCCCTAACTTAAATATAAAATAAATCTAAATAAAATTACTATCATTAACTAAATTATTCCTATTTAAAACTAAATATTTACCTATAAAATAAACCCTAAGCTAGCTACAATATAACGAATAGTTACATTGTATCTAGCTTAGGGTTTATTTTTATTTTACAGGCAAGTTTGTATTTATTTTAACTAGGTAGAATAGTTACTAAATAGTTATTAACTATTTAATAACTACCTAGCTAAAATAAATACAAATTGACCTGTAAAATAAAACCTAACCAAAGTTACAATAACACCTAACACTACACTACAATTAAATACATTAACTAAATTAAATACAATTAAATTAGCTAAATCACAAAACCCCCCACTAAATTACAGAAAATAAAAAACAAATTACAGATCTTTAAACTAATTACACCTAATCGAATAGCCCTATCAAAATAAAAAGCCCCCCCCCAAATAAAAAAAAACCCTAGCCTAAACTAAATAGTTTAAAATGGCCTTTTAAACAATCCCTCCAACAGTAAAACCCACCACCCAAACACAACCCCCCAAATAAAAGCCTAACTAAAAAAACCTAAGCTCCCCATTGCCCTGAAAAGGGCATTTGGATGGGCATTGCCCCTAAAAGGGCATTTAGCTCTATTGCAGGCCCAAAGCCCTAACCTAAAAAATAAACCCACCCACTACACCCTTAAAAAAATCCTAACAGTAACCCCCGAAGATTCACTTACCGGGAGAAGTCTTCATCCAAGCGGCAAGATGTCCTGAAGGAAGCAGGCAGAAGTGGTCCTCCAGATGGGCAGAAGTGGTCCTCCAGACGGGCAGAAGTCTTCAACCAGACGGCATCTTCTATCTTCATCCTTCCGACGCGGAGCGCCTCCATTTTCAAGACATCCGGTGCGGAGCATCCTCTTCAAACGACGTCTTCTTCGGAATGAATATCACTTTAAGTGATGTCATCCAAGATGGCATCCCATAGATTCCGATTGGCTGATAGAATTCTATCAGCCAATCAGAATTAAGGTAGAAAAAATCCTATTGGCTGATGCAATGAGCCAATATGATTGAGTTGGCATTCTATTGGCTGTTCCAATCAGACAATAGAATGCAAGCTCAATCCTGACACAGAAGTTTTATCCTTATTTTCTCTTGTTAAGTGTAGTCAGTCCACGGGTCATCCATTACTTATGGGATTATATCTCCTTCCCAACAGGAAGTTGCAAGAGGATCACCCAAGCAGAGTTGCTATATAGCTCCTCCCCTCACATGTCATATCCAGTCATTCTCTTGCAACTCAACATAGATAGGTCGTTGTGAGAGGTCTGTGGTGTTTTTTAAACTTAGTTTATGTCTTCAATCAAAAGTTTGTTATTTTAAATGGCACCGGAGTGTGCTGTTTGTTCTCAGGCAGTATTAGAAGAAGAGTCTGCCTGCGTTTTCGATGATCTTAGCAGAAGTAACTAAGATCCACTGGCTGTTTCTCGCACATTCTGAGGAGTGAGGTAACTTCAGAAAGGGGAATAGCATGCGGGGCCCCCCTGCAAACGAGGTATGTGCAGTAAATTATTTTTCTATGGAATGGAATTGACTAGAAAATACTGCTGTTACCAATGAAATGTAAGTACAGCCTTGAATGCAGTGGTAGCGACTGGTATTAGGCTGATGAGTGTATGTGCACTGAAGTATTTTTCTAGGGAATGGAATTTGTCTAAGAAAATACTGTTAATGCTGAAGTAATGTTTGAGCCTTAACTGCAGTAAAAGCGACTGGTAGCAGGCTTAATAATAACACTTCATAATCTTTTAATGTCTAAAACGTTTACTGGCATGTTAATCGTTTTTTGTGAGGTGCTTGGTGAAAAAACTTATTGGGGCATGATTTTTCCACATGGCTAACGTTTATTTCTGCATAGAAACAGTTAACTGAGATTCCCCACTGTTGTAATATGTGTGGGAGGGGCCTATTTTAGAGCTTTTTTGCGCAGTAAAAATTCAGTCACAGTTTTACTACTTCATCCTCCATGATCCAGGACGTCCCTAGAGAGCTCAGGGGTCTTCAAACTTCATTTTGAGGGAGGTAATCAGTCACAGCAGACCTGTGACAGTGTGTTTGACTGTGATAAAAATGTTATTTGTTAAATTGATATCCGTTTTTGGGTATTAAGGGGTTAATCATCCATTTGCTGGTGGGTGCAATCCTTTGCTAATTTAATACATTTACTGTGAAATTTTGGTTGCTATAACTGATTTGGTTCATTGTTATTTCAACTGTGACAGTTTTTTGTGCTTCTTAAAGGCGCAGTAGCGTTTTTTATATTGCTTGTAAATTTATTGAAAGTATTTTCCAAGCTTGCTAGTCTCATTGCTAGTCTATTTAAACATGTCTGACACAGATGAATCTGCTTGTTCACTATGTTTGAAGGCCAATGTGGAGCCCCATAGAAATTTGTGTACTAAATGCATTGATGTCACTTTAAATAACAGTCAGTGGAATGGGGATTACTCAGATTTGTCCCCTCTACTAAATCTGGATCAAGAGACCAGAGATTCTCTTCTATGGTGGCTTTCTCGGCCCCATCTGTCCAAGGGGATGACCTTTCGCAGGCCAGATTGGACGATTGTAACAACAGACGCCAGCCTTCTAGGTTGGGGCGCAGTCTGGAATTCCCTGAAGGCTCAGGGATCGTGGACTCAGGAGGAGAAACTCCTCCCAATAAATATTCTGGAGTTAAGAGCAATATTCAATGCTCTTCTAGCTTGGCCTCAGTTAGCAACTCTGAGGTTCATCAGATTTCAGTCGGACAACATCACGACTGTGGCTTACATCAACCATCAAGGGGGAACCAGGAGTTCCCTAGTGATGTTGGAAGTCTCAAAGATAATTCGCTGGGCAGAGTCTCACTCTTGCCACCTGTCAGCAATCTACATCCCAGGCGTGGAGAACTGGGAGGCGGATTTTCTAAGTCGCCAGACTTTTCATCCGGGGGAGTGGGAACTTCATCCGGAGGTTTTCGCTCAACTGATTCATCGTTGGGGCAAACCAAATCTGGATCTCATGGCGTCTTGTCAGAACGCCAAGCTTCCTTGTTACGGATCCAGATCCAGGGACCCGGGAGTGGCGCTGATAGATGCTCTGACAGCCCCTTGGGTCTTCAACATGGCTTATGTGTTTCCACCATTGCCGATGCTGCCTCGACTGATTGCCAAGATCAAACAGGAGAGAGCATCTGTGATTTTGGTAGCGCCTGCGTGGCCACGCAGGACCTGGTATGCAGACCTAGTGGACATGTCGTCCTGTCCACCATGGTCTCTGCCTCTGAGGCAGGACCTTCTAATTCAGGGTCCTTTCAAACATCCAAATCTAATTTCTCTGAGGCTGACTGCATGGAGATTGAACGCTTGATTCTATCAAAGCGTGGCTTCTCGGAGTCGGTTATTGATACTTTAATACAGGCTTGGAAACCTGTTACCAGAAAAATTTACCATAAGATATGGCGTAAATATTTATATTGGTGCGAATCCAAGAGTTACTCATGGAGTAAGGTTAGGATTCCTAGGATATTGTCTTTTCTACAAGAGGGTTTAGAAAAGGGCTTATCTGCTAGCTCGTTAAAGGGACAGATTTCGGCTCTGTCTATTCTTCTACACAAACGTCTGGCAGAAGTTCCAGATGTTCAGGCTTTTTGTCAGGCTTTGGCTAGGATTAAGCCTGTGTTTAAGACTGTTGCTCCGCCGTGGAGCTTAAACTTAGTTCTTAACGTTTTGCAAGGTGTTCCATTTGAACCCCTTCATTCCATTGATATCAAGCTGTTATCTTGGAAAGTTCTGTTTTTGATGGCTATTTCCTCGGCTCGGAGAGTCTCTGAGTTATCTGCCTTACATTGTGATTCTCCTTATCTAATTTTTCATTCAGACAAGGTAGTTCTGCATACTAAACCTGGGTTCTTACCTAAGGTTGTTTCTAACAGGAATATCAATCAAGAGATTGTTGTTCCATCTTTGTGTCCTAATCCTTCTTCAAAGAAGGAACGACTTTTGCATAATCTGGATGTAGTCCGTGCCCTGAAGTTCTATTTGCATGCAACTAAGGATTTTCGTCAAACTTCTTCTCTGTTTGTCGTTTACTCTGGACAGAGGAGAGGTCAAAAAGCTTCGGCTACCTCTCTCTCTTTTTGGCTTCGTAGCATCATACGTTTAGCCTATGAGACTGCTGGACAGCAGCCTCCTGAAAGAATTACAGCTCATTCCACTAGAGCTGTGGCTTCCACCTGGGCCTTTAAGAATGAGGCCTCTGTTGAACAGATTTGCAAGGCTGCAACTTGGTCTTCACTTCACACTTTTTCGAAATTTTACAAATTTGACACTTTTGCTTCTTCGGAGGCTATTTTTGGGAGAAAGGTTCTTCAGGCAGTGGTTCCTTCCGTTTAAAGTTCCTGCCTTGTCCCTCCCATCATCCGTGTACTTTTTACTTTGGTATTGGTATCCCATAAGTAATGGATGACCCGTGGACTGACTACACTTAACAAGAGAAAACATAATTTATGCTTACCTGATAAATTTATTTCTCTTGTAGTGTAGTCAGTCCACGGCCCGCCCTGTCTTTAAGGCAGGTTTAAATTTTAATTAAACTCCAGTCACTACTGCACCCTATGGTTTCTCCTTTCTCGTCTTGTTTCGGTCGAATGACTGGATATGACATGTGAGGGGAGGAGCTATATAGCAACTCTGCTTGGGTGATCCTCTTGCAACTTCCTGTTGGGAAGGAGATATAATCCCATAAGTAATGGATGACCCGTGGACTGACTACACTACAAGAGAAATACATTTATCAGGTAAGCATAAATTATGTTTTTTGGAGTTTTGACTAGTTTGGACACAACTTTTTGGATATCAATTTGTATTATTGCTTTTCTATTTTTTTATTCTCTTTTTTTATGTCATTTATGGATCTATTGGATTGTTGATATATCATAGTTGGATCACACTTGGTCACTATTTGAACTTTCACTTCTGTTTGGAACTATTACAATTTTTTGTATTTTTGGATTTTCAGATTCTGGACACTTTCATTTTTAATTCACATATGGTTTTCACTGTTTAGTACTTGTTCTGCATTATTTTATTGTGATCTTTGCACGCTGTTTGCACTGTATTTTATGCATTTCTGTAATTTGACTAGGTAAGGGATTTCTTAATTACTTTATTTAAGAATCCCCAGAATTGTTTTTACTTTGTAATATCTGGTTTTCTTTATTACTGTACAATTTTAGCTCTTTTTTAGATACATCATGGATCCATGCTAGTGATAGGCTATTGTATTCCTATATTTAGAATGTATAATTTTTAAACTTTTTACTTGTTTTTATTCCATTAAATTGTGATTCTCTTTTGCTACTGATCAGAGCTGTCTACCATTTTTAGCCTATTAAGCTTTTAGCGCTCACTCCCTCCTTTGTTATATGTTTAGCCATTTTAAGTCTGCTAGGGGACTTTTTTGGTAGTGAGCATTAGGCAATCCCCTTAGCGCTTGGGTTACTAATTATCCTGTTACACACATACCTAAAACCATACAGCAGTTTCACAGGACAGGTTCGACTCAGAACATGCCTCGCCATGGTCGAACAAAGAAGTTGAGTGCACATGTTCAGCATCATATCCAGAGGTTGTTGTATTTGGGAAATAGACATATGAGTGCTGTCAGCATTTCTGCAGAGGTTGAAGGTGTGGGGGGTCAGCCTGTCAGTGCTTAGACCATATGCCGCACACTGCATCAAATTGGTCTGCATGGCTGTTGTCCCAGAAGGAAGCCTCTTCTAAAGATAATGCAAAGAAAGCCCGCCAAAAAAGCAAAAAAAAGGGTTAACTGCGCAAAAAAGGAAACTATTAAACCTGTGGTGATAAAGAGGAAACTCCCAACCTCAATTGCTAAAGTGATTTGGAAAGAATATTTATGGACTCTGAAAGGAGACCATAAAATTCAAAAACACAGGCGCTAAAACAGCTTAAAATAGAAAGAAAATACAAAATAAAAAAGTGATTTTCAAGCATATAGCGTAATTCTTATATGCAAATAATAACACCCAGTGCGGACTGAATCAACAAAACTCCTTTCAGAGTCCATAAATATTCTTTCCAAATCAAAGAAAGCCCGCCAACAGTTTGCTGAAGACAAGCAGACTAAGGACATGGATTACTGCAACCATGTCCTGTGGTCCGATGAGACCAAGATAAACTTATTTGGCTCAGATGGTGTCAAGTGTGTGTGGTGGCAACCAGGTGAGGAACCCAAAGACAAGTGTGTCTTGTCTACAGTCAAGCATGGTGGTGGCAGTGTCTTGGTCTGGACCAGCATGAGTGCTGCCAGCACTGGGGAGCTACTGTTCATTTAGGGAACCATGAATGTTAACATGTACTGTGACATACTGAAGCAGAGCATGATCCCCTCCCTTCGGAGACTGGGCCGAAGGGCAGTATTCCAACATGATAACAACCCCAAACACACCTGCAAGACGACCACTGCCTTGTAAAAGAAGCTGAGGGTAAAGGTGATGGACTGGCCAAGCATGTCTCCAGACCAAAACCCTATTGAGCATCTGTGGGGCATCCTCAAATGGAAGGTGGGGGAGTGCAAGGTCTCTAACATCCACCATCTCTGTGATGTCATCATGGAGGAGTGGAAGAGGACTCCAAAGGCAACATGTGAAGCTCTGGTGAACTCCATGCCCAGGTGGGTTAAGGCAGTGCTGGAGAATAATGGTGGCCACACAAAACACTTTGGGCACAATTTGGACGATTCCACTTAGGGGTGTACTCACTTTTGTTGCCAATGGTTTAGACATTAATGGCTGTGTGTTGAGTTATTTTGAGGGGACAGAAAATTTACACTGTTATACAGGCTGTACACTTACTAAGCCTAAGGAGCTTGAAGGTGATTCTCTTGTTGATGGGGAGCCAGTGCAGGTTCAGTGATGTGATTTGGGAGGTATGTCGAGGATGAGTCTAGCTAAAGCGTGCTGGATGTGCTGGAGTCGTTTTTGGAGCTTGATGGTGGACCCGGTGTAGAGTGCATTACTGTAGTCCAGTCAACTACTGATGAGGGCATGGGTGACAGATTTTCTTGTTTCAGTAGGGATCCACTTGAAGATTTTTCGCAGTAGGTGGAGTATGTGGAAACAAGTCGAGGAGATGGCATTGATTTGACGGTCCATGGAGAGTGCTGAGTCAGGATGATGCCTAGATTTTGTGCATGGTGTGTTGGGTTGGAGGGTGCCCGAGGGTTGATGGCCACCAGGAGTCGTCCCATGCAGATTTAGTGGGTCCAAGGAGGAGGATTTCGGGTGAGTGAGATGATTAGCTGGGTGTCGTCAGTGTGAGAGATGATGTTGAGGTCGTGTTGTCGGATGATGGCGACAAGAGGGGCTATGTCGATGTTGAAGAGGGTGGGACTGAATGAAGAGCCTTGGGGTACCCCGCAGCTGATTGCAGTGGGTTTGGAGGAGAAGGGAGGAAGTCTGACTTTCTGGGTTCGGCAGGTGATGAAGGAGGTGATCCATTCCAGGGCCTTGTTGCGGATGCCAGCGTCATTTAGGCGGGTGAGGAGGGTGCTGTTGGCTACAGTGTTGAATGCAGCTAATAGCTCTAGGAGGATGAGGGCAGTGATCTCTCTTTGGTCGAGCAGGGCTCAGATGTCGTCGGTGGTGGTGAGGAGGGCAGTCTCGGTGCTGTGATAGCTCCTGAAACTGGATTGGGAGTGGTCCAAGATGTGATTGGTCTCGATGTGGTCAATAAGTTGTGCGTTGATGGCCATCTCAATTACTTTGACTGGAAAGGGGAGTAGAGAGATGGGGTGGTAGTTTTTCAGATCGTTGGGGTCTGCCGTGGGTTTCTTCAGCAGGGGTTTCAGTTCAGCATGCTTCCAGTCTTCTGGGAAAAAGCCATTTATGATGGAGCAGTTGATGGTGTGGCGAAGTTTGTGGGCAAAGGTGATGACCGCTTTGTTGAATATATGGTGCGGGCATGGGTCTGAGGGTGCTCCGGATGGATTCATTTCATGATTCCGAGGGTGTCATCCATGGTGAGGGGGATCCAGGTAGTCCGTAGGGGTGTGGGGTGGTGGGTGTGGATGAGGTGTCGGTGGGCGTAGGTGGGTTGGTGGTTAAGGGTGAGTTCTGGAGCTCGAGGCTGTCATAGATGTTGATGATCTTGCAGTGGAAGTACATAGCTAGGTTGTGGCAGAGGTCCTGGGAGGGTGGGATGTTGTTGGTATCGCTGTTGGGTTTGGAGAATTCCTTGATGACTGTGAACAGCTCCTTACTGTTGTGGGCATTGGCGTGGATTCTGTCTAGGATGGCAGTTTTCTTGGTGGTTTTTATAAGGAGGTGATGGGTGGTGATGGCTTCTTTATAGGCCATTTTGTCTGAGGGGGACTTGCTGGATCTCCATGTTCTCTCCACTCATCTGTAGTGGTGTTTGGAGTTCTGGAGGGTGGGGGTGAACCATCTGGCCTTGTTGGTGGGCTGGCAGCAGGACGGATTCTATAGGGGGGCAAAGGTGTTGGCGCAGTCTGTGACCCAGCTGTGGAGATGGAAGGTGGAGGAGTTGGTGTCAGTGGAAGTCACTGGGGGGGTGGAGTGCAGTTGGTCTTGGGTGATGTTATTCCAGTTTCTGTGGGGAGGGTGGTGATGCCGGAGGTGCGTGGTGGGTTTGTTGAAGAAGTGTATACAGTGGTGGTCGGTCCAGAGGAGTTTGGTTATGTGGTTAACTCAGATGTGGTTGCCTGTGGAGAAGATCGGGTCGAGGGGATTGTACGGCTATGTGGGTTTGGGCATTTACAAGTTGCTTCAGTCCGATGGCTCCAAGGTTTTCCAGGAGGTTAGTGGTGTTGTGGTCGTTGGGGTTTTCTAGATGGAAGTTGAGGTTGTTTAGGTAACAAGCTTTTGTACAGCTCATTACCTGAATAAAAGATACCTGGGAGCTAGAAATCTTGCTGATTGATAGGGGATCAAATACTTATTTCACTCATTAAAATGCCAATCAATTTATAACTTTTTTAAAATGCGTTTTTCTGGATTTTTTTGTTTTTATTCTGTTTCTCACTGTTCAAGTAAACCTACCATTACAATTATAGACTGATCATTTCTTTGTCAGTGGGCAAACGTACAAAATCAGCAGGGGATGAAATAATTATTTTCCTCACTGTATATGTGTATATATATATATATTTACAGACATGTATACACACATAAACACATAAATACATATGTACATATATATATATATATATATATATATATATATATATATATTAGTGCATTATAGCCCTTTTGCAGTTAAGTAGATAAAAACATGTGAAAGCATATTTATACAATATTCATATTTAATAAAGTGTTATACTGTGTATTTACTGTAAATATTTCACATTCCAATGCTCTGCACATAGCAAAATATGTTCTATGTATTTCTAAATAGATATTCCTATATATATATATATATATATATATATATATATATATATATATATATATATATATATATGTGTGTGTGTGTAAAAGTATAAATTGTACCAAAAAAAAACATGCATATATATAACATATTGATTTATCAATAGATATAACATATTCTTGTATGTGAAAAACATTGAAAGGAGAAATATTCATATTTTCACGTTGGGTTAGCGCACATGAGAATATGCAATCGGGTTTGTGTGCGAATAGGCTGTTATGTTTTCTTCCACTTTTTTCTCCATTGACTTTTATAGGGGAATAGGTTATCAAGCATGCAATATTCTAAGTTTGTTTTTTTGGGCTCATTGAGTTAGCACATGAGTGAAAACAGTTTCCTTTCATCTCAGAATGTGAATGTGACCCGACGCGCGCAAAAAGCTTGCTTCTAACGCTCGAGCGGGAGTGTTATTTAGCACTCTAGTTGTAATCTGGTCCCATGTATTTTGTACTACTTATTCTAAGAGTTCACTTTCTCCATTTTACTTTTGATGGATTTCTTATTTACTGTCTTTATTAACGCTGACAGAGCAAATATAAATGACCACATTATCCTATAATATAAAAGGCCAAGTGTGTTTGTTCGAAGCTGCCATGCACAGAAGAGGCAGCGTGAGGACAAACACACCTGGCATTAGAGTCTACCTGATCTGATATGCTCTGCTCATCATCCGTGGCGTGACAACGGTGGATAGGAGTGAGCGTTGCTGGATGGGATCGGATGGGACCGGGCGTGGCGTGGCGTGGGCAAGTCTGGGCATGGCGAGGGCAGGCGCGCACATGCAAGAGAGACAGATCAAAAGAGAGGGGGGAGAGAGAGATAAAGAGAGGGGGAGAGAGCAAAAAAGATGGGAAAGAGCAAAATAAACGGGAGAAAGAGCAAAAGAGAGGGAAGAGAGGGAAGAGAGAGCAAAAGAGAGGGGAGAGAGAGAAAATGAAAGGGGAAAAAGCAAAAGAGAGGGGATAGAGAGCAAAAGAGAGGGGAAAGAGAGAACAAAATAGAGGGGAAAGAGCAAAAGAGAGGGAAGAGAGAGCAAAAGAGAGGGGGGAGAGAAAGCAAAACAGGGGGTGATAGCGAGCAAAAGATGTGGAGAAAGAGAGAGCAAAAGAGAGGGGGAGAGAGAGAGAGAGCAAAGGAGGGGGAGAGAGAGATGGGGAGGGGAGAAAGGGGGGATGTGGGAGAGAGAGCAAAAGAGAAGGGGAGAGAGAGCAAAAAAAGGGGTGAGAGAGAGAGCAAAAGAGAGGGGAGAGAGAAAGCAAAAGAGAGGGGGAGAGAGAGAGCGCAAAAGAGAGGGGTAGAGAGAGTGCAAAAGAGAGGGGGAAAGAGAGCAAAAAAGAGGGGGGAGAGAGCACAAAAGAAAGGGGGAGAGAGAGCAAAAGAGAGGGGGAGAGAGAGAGGGGGGGAGAGAGAGGGGGAGGGGAGAGAGGGGGGGAGGGGAGAGAGAGCAAAAGAGAAGGGGAGAGAAAAAGCAAAAAAAGGGGTGAGAGAAAGAGCAAAAGAGAGGGGAGAGAGAGAGAGCAAAAGAGAGGGGAGAGAGAGAGTGCAAAAGAGAGGGGGAGAAAGAGCACAAAAGAGAGGGGGAGAGAGAGCACAAAAGAGAGGGAGAGAGAGAGAGAGCAAAAGTGAGGGGGGAGAGAGAGAGCACAAAAGAGAGGGGGGAGAAAGAGCGCAAAAGAGAGAAAGAGAGAGAGCACAAAAGAGCGGGGGAGAGAGAGTGCAAAAGAGAGGGGGGAGAGAGAGAGTGCAAAAGAGAGGGAGAGAAGGCAAAAGAGGGGGGGAGAGAGCAAAAGAGAGGGGGAGAGAAAGCAAAAGAGAGGGGGAAGAGGGAGCAAAAGAGGTGGGGAGAGAGAGCAAAAGATAGGGGGGAGAGAGAGCAAAAGAGAGGGGGGAGAGAGAGAGAGCAAAAGAGAGGGAGGAAGAGAGCAAAAGAGAGGGGGGAGAGAAAGCAAAAGAGATGTGGAGCGAGAGAGAGAGAGCGCAAAAGCAGAGGGGAAGAAAACGCAAAAGAGAGGGGGAGAGAGAAAGCAAAAGAGGGGGTGGGACCGCTGTACTGCATAAAATGGCCTGTGTCAATGGGCTTTAGGACTAGTTTCTAATAAATGTCATAATTGTTTATATAAAAAAATAATTTACATTTTTGGAGTCAAACCTCAAGAAAATAAAACATTCTAAATATGATTTTAGCTTTACATGTTTTAAGATTGGCTTTAGTGATAAAAATGATAAATAGCCTTTCCAATATGAACCTTGTTTATTGAGGCCTACATTATTTCTCACTTGTCTGCTTTCCTCATGCTGTAACTCAGTAAACCCAGGGGCTTTACATATTCAGTCTAGTATAATTTTCATTTAACTTTCACTTTGAAAGTTCATTTGAGTGCTACCCTTAATAATGCATTACTGCTTCTAAAAATGTGTATGCTTGTCTGGTTCTTCCAGTTAAATGTGCTTTTAAAGTAATTTATTAAACAATGAGAAAGACAGAAATGTCACATTGTTAGCTGTTCTTGTAAAATAAAAATAATATTTATAAGAGGCCTTTTGTGTCATCACTTTTAATAGCAATTCATGCAAGTAAGGAAGAAGCATATTCAGGTGAAAATACATATTTGAAATTCTTTTCCTGCATCCTAACACTGCAATTGAACAAAAACTGTGTATATGTTTCTAGTGAGAGTGGTAAGACAAGTTATGCACTTGCTTCAATATAGCCTAATGATTTATTAAAGGGACGTAAAAATGCAAAAGAAAAATGCTATAATGTGTTACAGTATTTTATTATTGCACTACTGCTTGCATATAACTATGTGGTCAATTACAATTCTTTAAATAAAAAAAAGAACAATTTTCAAATGATTTACGTACAAAAATACCCATAGGGGCCAATTTATTATGCTGCAAATGCAGTAATTTCTGCACGAGCCTTCATAAGACCGCTGCTCCTTAACTCGTCCGTCACCTCTGAGGTTGTATCCAGCCATGAATGTGCAGGGGGCGGCATTGCACAAGCATTTCCCTAGAAATGCTTGTGCAATGATAAATGCTGACAGTGCATGCTGTCTACATTTATTGATGTGCGGCGGACATGATCCGCTACAACGGATCATGTTCACCCACACAATGTTAAATCGGCCCCATAGACTTTAATAGTGATTTTCTATTGAACACCATTATACTTTTTTCCAAAATATTGTTATTGGCCCTACCCTGAAATAAATTCAGCCAATGAAACTAGCAATACATTAAGGGGGATACATTTTTAAATACACAAAAAGATAACTTCATGTCACAATTATTAGAAGACCCAACTAGAAATATAACTATAATGGATTAAATAATTCAGAAATAATATCAAACATAGAAATGAAAGAACATTTAGGTAACAGTGATCATAACATGGTCACGTTTGAAATCACTTTCCAGAAGCAGTTCTATAAAGATTCAACCAAGACTTTTCATTTTAAGAAATCAAAATTCGGTGATTTAAGGAAATTCTTAAATAGTATAAATTGGGACAAATTATTCTTAAATAAAAAAAAGTTAGGATAAATGGAGAACATTTAAAACTTTGTTAAACAAGTCTACACATTAACACAAACCACATGGCTATAAAAGTTAAAAAAAAAAATCAAAGCAAATGTGGCTAAATACAAATGTAGGGCATTTAAATTCTTCAAGGAAAATAGTATGGATTCATCATTCAAAATATATAAGGAATGTAAAAAAAAGAAGGCAAAATTGCAGTAATTGCAAATGATTCTAAGACAAACCACAAATGGTAGTGAAAGGCATATTTGTGCATGTAACGTCTTAAGGGTTATGCTGCCTGACTGAAATGTAAAGCTGTGCAGTGTGTGAGTTTGCAACAATTGTTGCAATATGTGGGGTGGGGACTCTTACCTGTTATAAAAGTGCATGGATGCTGGAACACTTCCTCTTTCTTGTCTGCAACTGCTGGAGAAAGGTTTTTTCTGTTTTTGCTGGAAAAATGGTGCGGCCTAGGCGTCAGTCGGTTCCTCCAAAGCGGATGAGGGAATCTTCGCCAGTGACACGGCGAGTATCTGTGAGGGGGAGAGGTGGCAATTTAGTCAGTGAAGTAGTAGGCCCTAGCCCTTCTCAGGGGGTGGGCCTCACCCCTTCCCGGGATTCTGGGGAGCCATCGGGTGTGTCTTCCTCCCCTCCCCTTTTCCCGGGGTCCCAGGGGGAGGATTTGGAGGATTCGGGGTTGGGTTCAGGGGGTGGCGGAGGTGATGGGGGGTTGGAAAGGTCTCCGGTTGGCTCGATCGGCCTCCCGGAGGTGTTTAGGGCTGGACAGCTTGAGTCGTGCGGGGGGCCTAGTTTGGGGCGGGTAGGCCCGGATCGGGGGCGCGTGGCGCAGGGCCGTGGGCCCGTGAGCGGGCCAGTTTCTGGGCCCTCGGGGACGCTAGTCGCCCGGGAGCGCGAGGTCCCAGCCATGCAGGGCGTGCGTGATGGCCCGACTTCGAGCGGGGTGCCTTTGGGCCTACGCTGCGTGTTGCAGGGCGAGCAGGAGGGCCTAACTTTGGGCGGCGGGCCTTCGGGCCTACACCGCGTGGTCGCGCCTGGTGGCCCAGTGGGTTCCCCCCCTACCCCGGTGGCTTCAGGTGGCGGAGATTACGGCCTGCAGGGTGCCCCCTCTGTCAGTGGTGGCCCCGGTGGGTCTGCGGCCCCTCTTTGGGATGGGTACTTACCTAACTTACCTGTCCCAGAGGTGGCACGGGCGGCGGTCGTGGCCTTAATCCAGGCCCTTTCGGCGGGAGCGGGTCCGGGCGTCGCGGCGGGTATGGAGCAGTCCGGCATCGTCCACGGTGGTCCGGCGGGGGTTCCGGCGGTCGGCGGCGTGGTCCAGGCTGGAGCGGCGGGCAGGGCTTCTTCCCTCGGTGGAGGCCTTCGGTCGGTGGTAGGCGCGAGTGACGTCACTTCCGGTAGTCGCGCTAGTGACGTCACTTCCGGGCGCCACGCGTGTGACGGCATTTCCGGTTTCGGCGCGGCGGAGTTAGGTCGACGAATGGAGGCGCAGAAGGTGAGTCGGGAGCCCGGGGATCCGGGGGGGCAGCACCGGACAGGCTGCGGCGGTGAGGGGGCATGTGGGGTTAGGCACTTGGCAGTTGGAGACACTTGTGGGGGCACATGGTAGGCATACGGGTGCTGGCATTAGCGGGCCCGAGCCGCGGGCTGGGACTTCCATGGGCCTTGGGGTTTTTGGTACTAGGGGACCTGTTAGTGCGGGGCACCGGGGTGGGGAGGGCCTGGCAGATATGGCAATGCCGAGTGTGAGTGGAAGTGGTGGGCCGGAGTTTGGCCCTGTTGTGGGCAGTAACCAGGTGGTTGGTGGGCCGCAAGTTGGGCATGAGCCTCTGGGGAGAGGACAACAGGATGTGATGGGGGAAATTTTCAGGCTGGCCTCGATATTGGCCCAAGGGGCGCACGCTGGTTCTTCTGGGATGGGGGGGCAGCAGCATACAGTTCAGGTCAGCGCTGGGAGGGTGGATCCTGGTCATGTGGGAGTTGTGGGCAGAGGGAGGGCGGGTGGACAAGGGTCTGTGGTTGGAAACGCAGGGGCTGGTGGAACAGGGCAGTTGGGAGCCGGGGTCCAGGTGGGTGGCCTGCAAATTAGTTCTGTAGTGGGTGGGGGTGGTGCCCGTTCCTTGATCCCTGGTGCTCCCGATTCTGTTTTGTTTCCGCAGGTTAGCGGGGATGCTGTGGTGGCAGTTTGCCAGGATGCTAGGCGAGAAGTGACTCAGAGGACCGGTACAGGCCAGGAGGCTCTTCCCTCGGCGGCGGCTGGAGCAGGTGAGATTGCATTGTGTGGGGTGCTGGGGGAGGGTGCGGGTGGGTCATCTAGTGACACTGGCTCTGAGAGTGACGACTCCTTAGGGCCGGTGTCTAAACCTCAAAAACGGGTACTGAAATATCTTCGCAGGTTGGTAGCTGGGCAACAGAGACAGGAGTCGAGGCTAGCTCCGGGTGGGGGAGCGCAGATGGGGGGCCCAGTGGGTGTTGTTCAGCAGGTAGGGCCAGGGGCTGTGAGCTTGGCGGTGGCAGACAGGAAAGTGGCGCTGCAGGGAGATGCCTACCCCTGCAGCGTGCACTCATTGCATTCTCACCTTAAAGCTAAGACGATCAAAAAAATTAGAGATGGCAAATATGTGCACATTTTCGATTTGTCGCTGGAGGCCCATAAGGCCAAGGAGAGGAGCGAGGACGGCTCAGGTCCAAAAAAGGTCAAGAGACCGGAGACAATGGACGAGTGGCGCACGTGTTTTAGAGTTTTGGCTTCTTGCCTAGTGGAGGCGAAGCCTGAGCTGCGGGTTGACGTGTTAAAATACATGGAAACTATCGAGTTCATTCATAAGACGTATAAGGACGGGGTGTGGCGGTCTTATGACGCGGATTATAGGCGTAAGATGGTGGGGAACCCTTTGCTGACCTTTGGCACCACGGATGTGCATTTATGGCAGCGCCTGGGCGCGGAGCGCTCTCCCTCCCCCCCTTCAGGCGCAAGGGCCGGGGGGAGCAGGCAGATGGGGGGAGTCAAAAGAAAAGGGCGGGAGTGTTGGAAGTTTAACGACGGGAAGTGTGACCTGGGAGCGAACTGCTCCTTTCGACACTCCTGCATATACTGCGGAGCTGGTCACCCAGGGACCGAATGTGCTAGACGGAAAGAGACGGGGGGCCGCGGAGCCGGCAGAGGGGCTGCTGGGGCGAAGGGCACCAACGCCGTTGAGGGTGGCCGCCCTTGAGCCATGGCTCAGGGCATACCCGGACAGGAGGGCAGGGGAGCTCCTCCTGGCCGGACTGCAGGAGGGTTTCCTCATTCCAGTGGTAGGTCCGGTAGTCGGGGCGCGTCAGAAGCGGAACCTCAAGTCAGCGTATGACTACCCTGACGTAGTGAGGGATAAACTGGGCAAAGAACTGAGTTTAGGTCGCATGGTGGGCCCCTTTCGGGAGCCACCCATGGAGGGTTTGGTGGTTTCCCCACTGGGGGTTGTGCCGAAGAAGGAAGCGGGGAAATTCCGGTTGATTCAGCATTTGTCATACCCGAAAGGTAATTCGGTCAATGACGCAATCAACCCAGACGTTAGCTCAGTTTTTTATCAGTCGTTTGACCAAGCAATGGTTTTGGTGCAACAGGCTGGTGTTGGGGCACTCTTGGCAAAGCTTGACATCGAGTCGGCCTTCCGCTTGTTGCCTATTCACCCGGCATCCTTTCGGTTGATGGGGTGCTGGTTCGAGGGTGCTTACTATGTGGATCATTGTCTCCCAATGGGTTGCTCGGTCTCATGCGCCTTTTTCGAGATGTTCAGCACATTCTTGCACTGGGCGGTGTTTTCAGAAGCGCGGGGTGGGCTGATAGCCCATTACTTGGACGATTTTCTGCTGATAGGCAGAGCTGGGTCGCTTGAGTGCGAGCGGCTCATGTCGGTGATGAGAACACTATTTGCGCAATTTGGGGTCCCATTGGCAGAGGACAAGACCCAGGGGCCATGCACTTGCCTGACGTTTCTGGGAATCGAGATCGATACTTTAGAAAGGCAGTGCAGGTTGCCGAACGATAAGGTGGTTTGAATGCTGGCCGCGGTTTCTTCGGCCGCGGTGGCTAACCGGCTAGCGATAAAGGAGTTGCAGTCTTTACTGGGTTTGCTCAATTTCGCATGCAAAGTTATCCCGATGGGCAGAGTATTCAACAGGAGGTTGGAAGGCCCTCTGAAAGGGGATAGCAGGAGCCGCAAGTCATGTGCGGTGTCTCCAGATATGAAGGAGGACTTGAGAATCTGGGAGTTGTTCCTGAAGGATTTCAATGGGGCCTTGTTATGGAGGCAAGTGAGGACATCTAGCCAGGCTCTGCATCTGTTTACGGATGCGGCGGGGGCAAAGGGTTATGGGGCTTACTTCAATGGCGCCTGGAGTGCCGGGGAGTGGCCTGTGGCCTGGATGGAGAGGGGATGGACTAGGAACCTCACTCTCCTGGAATTGTTCCCTATTGTCGTAGCCATTGAGTTATGGGGGCGACAATTAGCAAACCAGAATGTAATATTCTGGTGCGATAATCTGAGCGTCGTGTTTGCTATCAACAATCTTTCAGCCTCTTCCCCTATTGTGGTGCGTTACCTTCGTTGGGTGGTGCTGCGGTGCTTGCAGCACAACATTGACTTCACGGCGCGGCATGTGCCTGGGGTCGATAATGTATTGGCGGACGCGTTGTCGCAAGGCCAATGGGAGGCATTCAGAAAGCTGGCACCAAGGGCAGCAGAGGTTGGTACTCCTTGTCCTTCCTTTCTTTGGCAGGTGGCGGAAGGGGGGACGTGTTGACTTCAATGGTTCAGGCATCGCTGGCACCTGCTACCTGGAAGGCCTACGGCAAGTACTGGGCCGAATGGGAAGTTTTCCTCAAGGGTAAGGGCGTTCCGGTGGAATCCGGATCGCCAGCTTTGTTGCTTGAGTGGATGGTGTGTTTGAAGGAAAGTGGCTGTAGAAAAGGATCCATGCAAGGAAGGCTAGCTGCCTTATCCTTTTTAGCTAAATGGAAGGGGATCCAGGATGGGACGAATGCGTTTCTGGTTAGGCAGGTAATGAAAGGTTGGGGCAGGATAGAGGCTAAGTCGGCAGATCGGCGAGAGCCCATTACGATTCAGCGGCTGGGGGCCTTATTGGCAGCGCTGCCAGAAGTGTGCGCAGACGAGTATGAGGTTGCTTTGTTTAGGGCGGCGTTTGCGGTTGCTTTCTTTGGGGCCCTGAGAGTAGGCGAGATAGTTAGTCCAACCAGGTCGGCGGTAGGTTGTGGTATCCAAGCGCAGCATGTCAGGTTTGACTTGCAAGCGCTATTGTTATTTATCCCTAGATCTAAGATGGATCAAGACAGGAAAGGTGTATGGTTATCCATACAGCAGCAGGACTTTGTGGGGTGTTGCCCCGTCCGGCTTGCTTCTGATTTTTCGGCGAACAGGCCAGGGAGTTCAAGGCAGTTTTTTATTCATGCGGATGGGTCTAACCTGTCCAGATTCCAGTTTCGGAGGGTGTTGGAGGAAGCAGCTAAGAGGGTCGGCTTGGACCCTGGGCTCATCGCTCCCCACTCCTTTCGCATTGGAGCGGCCACCAGCGCAGCTGCGGCTGGGGCGTCGGAGCGTGAAATTAAGAAATTGGGAAGGTGGAGTTCCAAACGGTATAGGACATACATTAGACCCCTTCAGAGTAAAGTGTAGATAGTTGAAAAAGGGGAGGGGTGGGTATTAAAAATGGACGGGGACTTAGTAATGGAAATTTTTGTTGCTTTTAGGTGTAAGAGCCCCTCCATGTAGAGCGTGGATAGTCGGCCACTCGTACGTTCACTGGGCGGCCATTCACGCTTTGAAGCGCCCGGGCGGCCAGCAGCTGGGATTTCGTCCAGATGCGATTTCAATTAGATGGCTGGGAAAAAGGGGAATGTTGTGGAGTGATTTGCCAGGTCGCCTGGAGGAGGCCTTCCTTCGTTGGGGACGGCCTTCATTGATAGTGCTGCATCTGGGTGGAAATGATGTGGGGAGTTTGCCTGTGCTGGAGTTGGTGAATATCATTCAATCAGATGTACGTTGGTTGAAAGTGCGTTTCCCGGGGGTACGAGTGGCTTGGTCAAATGTGATTGCGCGCTTGCAGTGGCGGCATGTGAGAGTGCACCGTTCAGACTACCGTATTCGGAAGAAGTTGAACAGAGATGTGGGGAGGTTGATCGTGGAGGAAGGTGGTTTTGTAATCAGGCATGATAACATCTTGGGGGACTGCAAGCGGCTGTACAGGCCGGACGGGGTTCATTTAACTGAAGAAGGGTTAGAGCTATTTTTGGCTAACCTAGCTGGCGCGTTGAGGCGGCATGTCAGTTAGCTATCCCTAGGTGTGGCGGCAAGAGCTCCATTATGGGAGGCAGGTGTGGTATCTCTTGTGGCGGGGTCCCGGCCAAATAATTTTTATGGTTTCCGCGAGGGTGTGGTCGAGCTAATGGGAGGGGCATGATGTTGCAAGTCGCAGCTTGTAACGCCTCTCCCCGCGGGCCTGCTGACCTAGAAACCCCTTGTGGATGATGCCAGCCTCTGAAGGGCAATGCTTGGCAGGAGCATTGCAACAACCAATCCGGGCCGGTGACCTCACTACGCTGGTTGTATATATATATATATATATATACTAAATTATGGATAGGCTTAGAATATAGTTTAGCCTCAGATGCCGCCACCCATAGATAAGCCTTAAGCTTCCCAAGTTAATAAGTTTAGAGTTTGCCTGGTTTGGTTTTAATAAACGCGACCTTGCTTCACGGTCTTATACCTCCAAATATGTGTCTGTGTCTTTATTGGGTAAGGTGGGAATGAAGTCATGGCGATTTGACCCTTATGGTAGTGAAAGGCATATTTGTGCATGTAACGTCTTAAGGGTTATGCTGCCTGACTGAAATGTAAAGCTGTGCAGTGTGTGAGTTTGCAACAATTGTTGCAATATGTGGGGTGGGGACTCTTACCTGTTATAAAAGTGCATGGATGCTGGAACACTTCCTCTTTCTTGTCTGCAACTGCTGGAGAAAGGTTTTTTCCCCTCCCATCCCTCCCTTGTTGTTAACATGTTTGATATTTTGTTGCAGGAAAGGGGGGCGGCACTGAGGGAACAGCTGCCATTAGGGTGGTTTTGTTAGGACTTTGGCAGGGCCTACTCAGGCTAGCTGATCTTAAGTCCAAAGTGTTAATTTTTTGGCTTCACATCATGGGCGTTTGTTGTGCGTCTTGCGCCTAAATGATGACCCTAAAGGGTATGGAGCAAATTTGCTAGCATAAGAGTAGAAATTATCGGCTGGCGTGGCGGGGTCCCGGCCAAATAATTTTTATGGTTTCCGCGAGGGTGTGGTCGAGCTAATGGGAGGGGCATGATGTTGCAAGTCGCAGCTTGTAACGCCTCTCCCCGCGGGCCTGCTGACCTAGAAACCCCTTGTGGATGATGCCAGCCTCTGAAGGGCAATGCTCGGCAGGAGCATTGCAACAACCAATCCGGGCCGGTGACCTCACTACGCTGGTTGTATATATATATATATATATACTAAATGATGGATAGGCTTAGAATATAGTTTAGCCTCAGATCCCGCCACCCATAGATAAGCCTTAAGCTTCCCAAGTTAATAAGTTTAGAGTTTGCCTGGTTTGGTTTTAATAAACGCGACCTTGCTTCACGGTCTTATACCTCCAAATATGTGTCTGTGTCTTTATTGGGTAAGGTGGGAATGAAGTCATGGCGATTTGACCCTTAAGGTTATTTATGTATATAAATGGCAAAAGCAAATCTAAGGAAAATATAGATACATTAAAATGTGAGAGAGGTAGCATGATTAACAGTGACTGGGGGAAAGACTGAGGTGCTAAAACATTTCTGTTCTTTAGTATACACAAGAAAGGAGCCAATGGGAGAGATATTGAAACAATTAGAAGAAACAAGCCTATATCAATAACTGGGTCAAAGCTCCAGGTCCAGGTAGAATGCACTCAATGGTTCTAAGGAAACAAAGCAATGTCATAGCCAAACCTCTGCTCTTAATTTTTAAGACTTGTAATCCTCGGATATAGTACATGGTTTATGAGTAACAAATTATAAAACAAATCTAATTATATTATATGAGGAGGTAGGAAAAATATAGATAAAGGTGAATAAGTTGATGTGGTTTTCTTGGATTTTGCAAAGGCTTTAAATACATTGCTACTTGAGAGATTATTGTACAAAATTAAGGAACTCGGAATATCTGAAAAAGTTATCTGGTTAAATAACTATATAAAAGAAAGGGAGCAATGTGTTGTAATAAATGGACCAAATCCAAATTTGACAAAAGTAATTAGTGGAGTACCCCAAGAATAAGTACTAGACCCTGTTCTTTTTAACATTATTATAAATGACTAGGAGGAAAGAGTACCTCTATTTGTGCAGGTTATTCCAAAACTGCGTAAGTCAATTTGGTCAGTGCATGTCAGGGTGCCAGGAATCAGACTGAGGAGAGAAATGCAAAAATAATAAGACCTTTATTAATAAAAAAAATAATAAAAAGTCCACAAGTCAAATAACAAGCCAGGAGTCAAAGCCAGAGCTGGTAGTCAGACAAGCTGAGTCAGGAGCCAAAGTTATTAGTCAGAAGAGCCGGAATCAGGAAAAAGGAGAACAGTCAGGAACCAGCGTTAAGGAACCAGAAGGGACATCAGACAGCCATGTAATACACAGAAACTGGAACACAGGAACTCACAAACAGGTCTGAGACAATGCAAGGGCAAAGCATACTGAACAGAGGCCCTTTAAATAATAAGTGACTCAATTACAATTCTGAGACTGCAACCTGTCTCACACGAATGAAGTTCACCAGTCTGGCCATAAGAGGGCGTGCAGGAAATGAGCAGCATCACACACTCTGTACCAGATTCGGTAAGAGAGGTGAGTAAAATGGCTGCAAGCAGCACATGGTAAACAAAGCAGGGAAAAAACCCTGACAGTGCAGGATGTAATTTCTTAGCAAGGGGATTTACGAAAATTGGAGGGATGGGCTGGTAAATGGCAAATGAGGTTTAAAGGGAAAAGTCCAAACATGTTCATGATTCAGAAAGGGCATGTAATTTTAAACAACTTTCCAATTTACTTTTATCACCAATTTTGCTTTGTTCTCTTGGTATTCTTAGTTGAAAGCTAAACCTAGGAGGTTCATATGCTAATTTCTTAGCCCTTGAAGGCCACCTCTAATCTGAATGCATTTTGACAGTTTTTACCACTAGAGGACATTAGTTCATGTGTTTTATATAGATGACATTGAAGTTACCCTAGACTGAGCATTGATTGGCTAAAATACATGTCTGTAAAAATAACTGAAACAAGGGGGCAGTTTGCAGATGCTTAGATACAAGATAATCACATAGGTAAAAAGTGTATTATTATAACTATTTTAGTCATGCAAAACTGGGGAATGGGTAATAAAGGAATTATCTATCTTTTTAAACAACAAAAATTCTGGTGTTGACTGTCCCTTTAATATTGGTAAATGTAAGAGTATACCTTTTTGGAAGTATAAATAGAAAGGCTTCCTATTATTTAAATGGAAATAAAGTTAGAAAAAGCAAGCTAAAAATGAGTGTGCAATGAAAGGCAGCGGCTTGTAAGGCTAATAAGATACTGCATTGCCACAAAAACATTATAAGGGCTCAAAGATATGAGGTTTCAGATGTAAGAAAAAAAAAAGGCAGACAAAGGGCTTTAACAAAAATATGTTAATGTCTGTATATATATGTCTTTATATGTGTATATATGTATTTACAGACATGTATACACATGTATACACATATAAACACATATGTACACATATATAGACACACGCACACATATAAAATTCATTAAAATTATGGGGGAGATAAAAAACTGAAATTAAAATCCTCCATGTCTAAAAATTAAATCAATGTAAATATTTGCATAGAAAATTAGAACATCTAGGCAAGATTCCCTGCTTGCTTTTTCCCAGAAATACTTCATATACAATGTTACCAATGTACAAGAGAATTCTGGGTAAGATATGCAAACTAGATATGCAAATTCTCAGGGTTAAACCAAAATTCTCCCCCATAATTTTAATGAATTTTGGTTTAACCCTGAAAATAGCTTTACCAATGCAGCAACCAGGGGGTCGATCCGATAAAAATGGTCGCCCGCAAAAGCTGGTGACGCCAATATTTGCGCGGGTTTGGTATCCTATATACGGCGTAACCTAGAAGTTACGCGCGTATATTTCTGCCGTCGCCCGTAGTTTTTTGGGCCATAGGCAGGTATACCAAACCCGCGCAGTTTGGTATCCAATATACAGTGTAAGGACTTACGTGGCGAAAATGGAGAAATCTTACTCCATTTTCACCTCGCCACAAAAAGCAGCCGTAAGACGCCTTACGCTGACTATTGGAGCCCTGTAACTCCCTAAACTGGCTGCTAAATAAACCTAACACCTAACGCATGCGCAATGTCTATCTACCTGTCAACCGCGATCTGCTAAATAAAACCTAACACCTAACGCATGCGCAAAGTCTATCTCCCTGTCAACCGCGATCCCCCGCCGCAATCCCAAATAAAGTATTTAACCCCTAAACCGCCGCCATCTACATAAACTAACCCCCTACTGTGAGCCCCTAAAACCGCCACCATCTAACTGATCTATCCCCTAATCTGACCCCTTACACCGCCGCCACCTATATAAAAATTATTAACCCCATAATCTAATCCCCCTATACCGCCGCCAGCTATATTAAATTATTTAACCCCTAAAATACTAAACTATCCCTACCACTAAACCTAAGTCTAACCCTACAAATAGCCCTGAAAAGGGCTTTTTGCGTGGCATTGCCCCAAAGTAACAGCTCTTTTGCCAGCCCTTAAAAGGGCTTTTTGCGGGGCATGCCCCAAAGAATTCAGCTCTTTTGCCAGCCCTTAAAAGGGCTTTTGGCGGGGCTTTGTCACAAAGTAAACTGCTCTTTTGCCTACAATCTACATCCCCCTACACCGCGGCCACCTATAATAAATGTATTAACCCCTAATCTAATCCCTCTACACCGCTGCCAGCTATATTAACTATATTAACCCTAATTATATTAGGGTTAATATAGTTAATATAGTTATTATATTATATATATTAACTATATTAACCCTAATTATATTAGGGTTAATATAGTTAATATCGTTATTATATTATATATATATAAAGTATAATAACCCTATCTAACTCGAACATCCCTAACTAAACTCTTATTAAAATAAATCTAATATTAATATTATTAATTAAAATATTCCTATTTAAATCTAAATACTTACCTATAAAATAAACCCTAAGATAGCTACAATATAATTAATAATTACATTGTAGCTATGTTAGGGTTTATATTTATTTTACAGGTAAATTGTTAATTATTTAACTAGGTATAATAGCAATTAAATATTTATGAACTATTTAATAGCTACCTAGTTAAAATAATTACCCAATTACCTGTAAAATAAATCCTAGCCTAAGTTACAAATACACCTACACTATCAATAAATTAAATAAACTACAAATATCTATCTAAAAATACAATTAAATAAACTAAACTAAATTACAAAAAAAAACACTAAATTACAAAAAATAAAAAAAGATTACAAGATTTTTAAGCTAATTACACCTATTCTGAGCCCCCTAATAAAATAATAAAGCCCCCCAAAATAAAAAAAATTCCCTACCCTATTCTAAATTAAAAAAAGTTCAAAGCTCTTTTACCTTACCAGCCCTTAAAAGGGCCTTTTGTGGGGGCATGCCCCAAAGAAAACTGCTCTTTTGCCTGAAAAAAAAAACACAATACCACCCCCTAACATTACAACCCCCCACCCACATACCCCTAATCTAGCCCAAACCCCCCTTAAATAAACCTAACACTAACCCCCTGAAGATCTCCCTACCTTGTCTTCACCCAACCAGGCCGAACTCCTCATCCGATCCGGGTGATGTCTATCCAAGCAGCAGCAAAGTCTTCTTCCATCGGGCAGCATCTTCCATCAAGTGGCATCTTGAATCTTCTCTCCACCGACGCGGAGCATCCATCCCGGCCGACGACTGAACGACGAATGAGGTACCTTTAAATGACGTCATCCAAGATGGCGTCCGTCAAATTCCGATTGGCTGATAGGATTCTATCAGCCAATCGGAATTAAGGTAGAAAAATCTGATTGGCTGGTAGAATCAGCCAATCAGATTCAAGTTCAATCTGATTGGCTGATTGGTTCAGAATCCTATCAGCCAATCGGAATTTGATGGACGCCATCTTGGATGACGTCATTTAAAGGTACCTCATTCGTCGTTCAGTCGTCGGCCGGGATGGATGCTCTGCGTCGGTGGAGAGAAGATTGAAGATGCCGCTTGATGGAAGATGCTGCCCGATGGAAGAAGACTTTGCTGCCGCTTGGATAAAGACATCGCTGGGATGAAGACCTCTTCTTTGCCGCTTGGATAGACATCGCCCGGATCGGATGAGGAGTTTGGCCCGGTTGGGTGAAGACAAGGTAGGGAGATCTTCAGGGGGGTAGTGTTAGGTTTATTTAAGGGGGGTTTGGGTTATATTAGGGGTATGTGGGTGGGTGGTTGTAATGTTGGGGGGTGGTATTGTGGGTTTTTTTCAGGCAAAAGAGCAGTTTTCTTTGGGGCATGCCCCCACAAAAGGCCCTTTTAAGGGCTGGTAAGCTAAAAGAGCTTTGAACTTTTTTTAATTTAGAATAGGGTAGGGACATTTTTTTTATTTTGGGGGGCTTTATTATTTTATTAGGGGGCTTAGAATATGTGTAATTAGCTTAAAAATCTTGTTTTTATTTTTTTATAATTTAGTGTTTGGTTTTTTTTTGTAATTTAGTTTAGTTTATTTAATTGTATTTTTAGATAGATATTTGTAGTTTATTTAATTTATTGATAGTGTAGGTGTATTTGTAACTTAGGCTAGGATTTATTTTACAGGTAATTGGGTAATTATTTTAACTAGGTAGCTATTAAATAGTTCTTAACTATTTAATAGCTATTATACCTAGTTAAAATAATTAACAATTTACCTGTAAAATAAATATAAACCCTAACATAGCTACAATGTAATTATTAATTTTATTGTAGCTATCTTAGGGTTTATTTTATAGGTAAGTATTTAGATTTAAATAGGAATATTTTAATTAATAATATTAATATTAGATTTATTTTAATAAGAGTTTAGTTAGGGATGTTAGAGTTAGATAGGGTTATTATACTTTATATATATATAATATAATAACGATATTAACTATATTAACCCTAATATAATTAGGGTTAATATAGTTAATATATATAATATAATAACTATATTAACTATATTAACCCTAATATAATTAGGGTTAATATAGTTAATATAGCTGGCGGCGGTGTAGGGGGATTAGATTAGGGGTTAATACATTTATTATAGGTGGCCGCGGTGTAGGGGGATGTAGATTGTAGGCAAAAGAGCAGTTTACTTTGTGACAAAGCCCCGCCAAAAGCCCTTTTAAGGGCTGGCAAAAGAGCTGTTACTTTGGGGCATGCCCCGCAAAAAGCCCTTTTAAGGGCTGGCAAAAGAGCTGTTACTTTGGGGCAATGCCACGCAAAAAGCCCTTTTCAGGGCTATTTGTAGGGTTAGACTTAGGTTTAGTGGTAGGGATAGTTTAGTATTTTAGGGGTTAAATAATTTAATATAGATGGCGGCGGGGTAGGGGGATTAGATAAGGGGTTAATAATTTTAAAATAGATAGCGGCGGGGTAGGGGCTCACTTTAGGGGGTTATAGATTTAATATAGCTGGTGGCGGTAACTTTATTAGGTAGCGGCGGGCTCCGGGAGCGGTGGTTTAGGGGTTAATACATATTTTATTGTTAGGATAGTGAGGGGGGATAGCGGATAGAGGGTTAGACGTGTCGGGCTATGTTAGGGAGGCGTGTTAGACAGTGCGGGTGATTTAGACTTTAGTCAGGTTTTGTAGGCGCCGGCAGTTTCTAACGTGCCGTAAGTCACTGGCGACGCCAGAAATTTGTACTTGCGCAGATTTCTGGACATCGCTGGTTTATCCGACTTACGGCACGTTAGCATCTGACGGCGCCATATATGGGATAGCTCGAGTTGCGAGCTGAAACTGCGGGCGACGCGGGTTCCCTCGCTTGCGCCGCAAACTACGATCTATATCGGATCGCGCCCCAGAAATCTATCTCCTACTGATGAGTTCCAAAAAGAACGAAACAGGCTGTCTAGTGAGTGATTTCTGGTTTGCTGCAATAATCCTGTTAAAAGGATCGCTGTGTTAAAACAGTATTTGAAGCAAAAAAACTGAGAATTTGCATATCTAATTTGCATATCTTACCCAGAATTCTCTTGTGCATTGGTAACATTGTATATGAAGTATTTCTGGGGAAAAGCAAATGGGAATCTTGCCTAGATGTGCTAATTTCCTATGCAAATATTTACATTGATTTATATATATATATATATATATATATATATATATATATATATATATATATATATAACATTTAACACAGAAAAAAATGTGAATCAGATTACATGTCTGCAAAAGGAGGTACCCTGTGCCCACAGTCTATGAGATGGACCCCCTATTACTGTATATAGTGACATTGTTTAACCCACTAGTACTGTATAAAGTGAGTCAGTGACACATCTGTAATCTGCCGGTGAGATGACTGGCCTGACCCTACCCACACCAGTACTTTATAAAGTGACCACAGTAGTCAGTGACATAGTCCAGCCCCCCATACTGTATTTAGTGGTACTGTATAGTAACACTGTTTACCCCCTCACCCCATGCTGTAGTAACAAGGTCTGTAATTTGCTGGTTCCACAAACACACACACACACACACACACAGTCACATACATACATACACACATACACACACACACACACACACGCAAAAACACCAATGGGTAAACAGAAAGAATAACCCCTGTAGTCAGAGACACTAGTGAAGCATCATGTCACACTCACATGATATCAGTGCAGGCAGTTGCAGGTCAACGTTTTTCATTTAACAAAACACAATTTTTTTTATTTAACCCTTGGGGGCCCAGTTGCATTGCGACCTCTGTACCCCTGTAGTTTCATCCCTGGTTTCAGATGGGGTTGCCACCCAGACAGTGTAGTGTTTATTCCGGCATCAGGCTGCACACAGATCAGAGAAATCTGTTCACACTTTTAGTGTGCAAAGCGGATAACAGCAGATGCAGGAGGAAGGGGTGTTACTCATAAATAAAGCAGGAAGTCTGCAGGGAGCTATGGTAACTGTGAGGTCAGGAATTTAGAGTACTCTGATCTGACTAACAGCAGCTTTTTCAAAGTAGCAGCCAAACTCACCCATGTGCATGCACCTTGGTACAGCAGTTATCTGTCACAAACGGAGTCTCAATAAATTGATGTGGCAGAGAGGTCAGTGGCTGTTTAGTGAAACGTTACACAGACAGATCAGTGTAGCATCCACGGAGCTCTAAGTTACACAGTAGTTCTTAGTCTGTTTAGTCTGTTTACTAGAACCTGCACTCTTTATTCTGAACAATTAAATATGTATCAGCAAATATATAAATAAAAATGTCTCATCACTTACATAATGTTTTAATGGATTTTTTTGTTAATATTATAAAATGTTTTGTCATCAAGTTCAGTTTAATAGGTTCCATCCTTATATGCCTCTTAATGCTCATCTTTCAGTAAACCTACCTATCTATCTTTCTTTCTATCATCTGTCTGTTTATCTATTTATATGAAATGAGGAAAAAGGAAGCTGAGTCCTGGGGTCAGTAATGGAGTTTATTGCAATGCAGGCTTACAACAAGTTAGGTGAGCTCCATCTAACGCGTTTCGCGCATGAGCACATGCGCTTCATCAGAGATGGTTGTTTATCTATTTATCTTTGTCTATTAATCTTGCTATCTGTCTCTCTGTTATCTGTCTATCTATTATCTCGCTATATCTGTCTGTTGGTCTATTTACTTATATATCTATCTGTCTATATATGCCTATCTACTAATCTGTATATATCTGACTATATCATATATCTATATATCTGTATATATCTATCTATCTATCTATCTATCTATTGATCAATCTATCTATCTATCTATCTATCATCTCTCTCTCATCTATCTGTCTGTCTGTCTGTCTATCTATCTATCTATCTATCTAACATTTATCTCTCTCATCTATCATCCATCTATCTTTGTTGTGTGTGTATTAAATTAAATCATGTCTATGTAGTTGTGGACAAGGGACAGGTATTATTCTGAAGAATGTAGGTACAGCGTGCTTCCAATTTTTTTCTTAAATAAAAGGTCTGTAGTTACCCTGTATCTAGGGATACATCTTTGACATTTTAAGTGGCTTTTGAGAAAAGCTGGTAATCTTGTTGCAAAGAGTTGACATAACTGGACTTAATTTTCGGCACTATATTTAATACACATTTTTTCCACGGGCACTTTCCACTTCCTTCTTCACCCCGTCTTTTTTTTTTTGGTTTGTGTGTTTCACTCCCTCACCACTATTTCATGCACTATCACTTTGCATGTTTTGTATGGATAACTTCCTCAAGTCAACCCCTTACACTAAATCTCTAACTCCAGTTATGGCTTCAAAAACCAGAGATCGAAAAAACAAAAACGCAGTGGACACTTTGGTGGACATCCATTCAGGGTCAGGTAATACCTCGCGGCTGGGGGAAACTACAGATATTCAAGCCTTAGTGACTAACATCCTAGAAGCTTTAGCACCAAAATGTAAAATGCTTAAAAGAGATATCAAACACAATATTTCTAATCTTACTACTGAGGTCAGGCAGTTCGCCAATGGGATCCAGGAGGCCGAACAGAGAATCTCTGACTTAGAAGACCTGACAGAAGCACATGAAAACAAAATAGATAGCAACTCAGCTTGTATAACAAAATTACAGAATAAAATTGAAGACCTCAAAAACCGTTCCAGAAGGAACAACATTAGAATAACAGGGGTTCCCGAAAACCAACAGAACGAGGATTTAGTTAAACTATTGTCTATCACTATACTGCAGCTACTTAAGATTCCTAGAATTGACTCCCCGATTATCATTGAAAGAGTGCATAGAATGGGTAAACCCCATCCCAAAGATACAGGGAAAATAAATTCAAGACTAGTTCATCGGCGAATAGTTCCCGGTGAACATAGCATGTTTGCAATCGCCGCAGCGGGCGAACATATGTGATGTTCGATCCGCCCCCTATTCATCATCATTGAGTAAACTTTGACCCTGTATCTCACAGTCTGCAGACACATTCCAGTCAATCAGCAGCAGACCCTCCCTCCCAGACCCTCCCAGCTCCTGAACAGCAGCCATTTTAGATTCATTCGGAAGCTGCATTGTTAGTGAGAGGAGGGACAGTAGAGCTGCTGGTGATTTAATAGGGAAATTGATAGCTAGGCTAGTGTATTCAGTGTCCACTACAGTCCTGAAGGACTCATCTGATCTCTGCTGTAAGCACAGCACCCCAAAAAGCCCTTTTTAGGGCTAGAACATCATTTTTTTTTTTTTTTTCCTGTGTAATCTAATTGCAGTTGCCTGTCTGCCAAGCCACTTGCCCAGTGCCACCACTCATATCTGGTGTAACAGTAGTGTAAATTAAAAAAAAAAAAAACTTTTTTGACTGTGAAACATCAGTCTGCTAGTGTAATCTAATTGCAGTTGCCTGCCTGCCAGCGTGTGTGCCAGGCCCACTTGCCCAGTGCCACACCACTCATATTTGGTGTAACAGTAGTGTAAATTTAAAAATAAAAAAAACTTTTTTGACTGTGAAACATCAGTCTGCTAGTGTAATCTAATTGCAGTTGCCTGCCTGCCAGCGTGTGTGCCAGGCCCACTTGCTCAGTGCCCCCACTCATATCTGGTGTAACAGTAATGTAAATTAAAAAAAAAAAATTTGACTGTGAAACATCAGTCTGCTAGTGTAATCTAATTGCAGTTGCCTGCCTGCCAGTGTGTGTGCCAGGCCCACTTGCCCAGTGCCACCACTCATATCTGGTGTAACAGTAGTGTAAATTTAGTACTACTAACACACCTTATAACACACCTTATAATTTATATATTTACTTAACACACCTTATAATAATGCAGAGAGAGGCAACGCAGAGAGAGGAGTCTGAAGAAGAGGAGTCAGAGGAGGAAGGTGGCTTTGAGGAGGTGGAAGACCAAACACAGCAGGCACCTCAGGGGGCTTGTTGTCACCTTTCGGGGACCCTTGGTGTTGTACGTGGCTGGGTGGAGGAAGAGACCTTCAATGACATCAGTGAGGACAAGGAACGGGACATGGCTAGCTTGGTATCCAACCTTGTGCAAATGGGGAGTTTGCGGTTGTGTAAATGGACTGTTTGCAGTTGTTTGCTGTGCGTTAAATGGGGAGTTTGGTCTGTCACTGTGAAGCGGGCGTAACCCTTACACTACCTGATCGATACAACATCATACCTGATGTTCTAAAACAATTTAGGAATGTTAGGTGATTTCTGCCCTTTATGGATTAAAACCAGACTCTGCCAGAAAGAGTCCCTGTGGGTTTTAAAGTTCGCCTGCCTATTGAAGTCTATGGCGGTTCGCGACATCACTATTCAAGACCGATCATTGCAAAGTTCCTGAATTTTCAGCATAAATCATCTTTTTCAAAAGAGCCAACCCTTGTTTATAGATGGAGCCAAAATCCTGTTATTTCAAGATTTCTCGTACAAGACATCAACGAAAAGGAGGGATCTTTCCCTTAATATGCAGTAAATTGATTAATGCAGGTATTTGGACGACAATTTCATATCCGGCCACATTGAGAATCAGTATAAATGGCCAAACTCAATTCTTTTCAGAAGGCCAAGGAGGTTGAGAGTGTTTTGGAGGCCAATAGAATATCCTTAACCTAGGGCGGGGGGATTGAGCCTCTTCCTGCAGAGGAACAGAAGGGAGTTGTTGTGCTCTTTTTGCTTATACTTACTATGTAAATCCTTTATGAGTTACTGGTTTAAGGGATTATATTCCCCTTGGTTGGGGAATAAATTTGTTGTAGGTTTTCTTTTTTTGTTGTTTTTTGTTTTTTTTGGGACTTCTGTCCCTTTACCGATTTTACCTCCCTCCCCCCTTTTTTTTTCTCTTTCTTTTTTCAGGTTCCTGGTCCTGCCCTCCCCCGCAAGTTTACTATAAGTAATGGCTAGAAGTAACTCTTTTATTATCACGTCATGGAAAGTAGGAGGCTTCAAGTCTCCGATTAAACGAAAAGCAATAATCACGCACCTTAAAAAACTAAATATGGGTATAGCCTTCTTGCAGGAAACCCATCTGAATTTAGAGGAAGCCGCAAAACTAAAGAAGGCTTGGGTGAAGACTGAAGAGGTCATAGCAGCTCAAGGTTCGGCCAGGAAAAGAGGTCTGGCAATTTTAATGGACAAAAGGATCAAATATAATATTTTGTCGGTTACCACTGACACAGAGAGTAGATTTCTGCTGTTGAAATTAAAGCTAGACAAATTAATATTCACAATGCAGTCCAGTCTTCTGGCATTCAATTCAATCAAAAATTCTGCAGCTTAAGAAAGGGCTTCTTATCATGGCGGGGATTTTAATATGTCACCTCAATACCCAATTGATAGGCTTAGAAAAGGCCCTAATAAAAATAAAACTAGAAGAGACAACTTAGAAAGTAAAATATTTAAGAATATTTTTAAAGATTTGTCAGTTTGAGACATTTGGAGACTACAAAACCCAACACTACAGGAATACACATTCATCTCAAAAGCCTTCAAATCTCTCTCGAGAATAGACCTTTTTTTCGTGGACAAGAGGTCAATTAAAAGAGGCGCTAAAGCTAGCATAGCCCCAGTGTGTATCTCGGATCATGCTCCAATTTTATTGGAGATTCAGCTTCAAAATGACCGCCCCTTGCCTCCCCGATTTTATTTTCCAAAATATCTGGTAACCAATATAAAATTTAAAACTTGGTTAAAAGATCGAATGAGTGAATATATTTTTCTTAATTCTGGTTCAGGAGATAACCCTGCAATATTCTGGGAGGCGGCGAAGGCTATTCTAAGAGGTGATATAATAGCATATATGGCAATGTTGAAAAAAAATATAACCAAAGGGAAAAAGAAATGTTGAACTCTTTGGCCAATGCATATAATTGATATTTACAATACACAATAAAAGCAAACTGGGACAAATACACTAGTGCAAAAAAAAAAAGGGATATTTTTATACTTCAGACTGCGTCACAAAAAGAGCTCAGATCTCAAGCAAAGTTCTATAGGTGCGGCAATAAAGCTGGTAGGCTGTTAGCCAATTTAGTGAAGAACAACAAAAAGGAAATGTATGCTCACCTGATAAATTTATTTCTTTTACGATATGACAAGTCCACGGATTTCATCCTTACTTGTGGGAATTTAACCTCCTGTTAGCAGGAAGTGGCAAAGAGCACAACAGCAGAGCTGTATATATAGCTCCTCCCTTCCCTCCACCTCCAGTCATTCGACCGAAGTTAGGAAGAAAAAGGAAAAGCCAAAGGTGCAGAGGTGACTGAAGTTTAATAAAAATATAATGTATACCTGTCTTAGAAATGACAGGGTGGGCCGTGGACTCGTCATATCGTAAAAGAAATACATTTATCAGGTAAGCATAAATTTCCTTTTCTTTTACAAGATATGACGAGTCCACGGATTTCATCCTTACTTGTGGGATACAATACCAAAGCTACAGGACACGGATGAAAGGGAAGGACAAGACAGGAACCTAAACAGAAGGCACCACTGCTTGAAGAACCTTTCTCCCAAAACCAGCCTCAGAAGAAGCAAAAGTATCAAATTTGGAAAATTTGGAAAAAGTATGAAGAGACGACCAAGTTTCAGCCTTGCAAATCTGTTCAACAGAAGCATCGTTTTTAAATGCCCTCTTTTTTGGGACCACGAAAAGATTTGAGTAAAACCCCTGTCCTTGTTCCAGTCTTAGAATGGGACGAATTACTCCCATAGTAGAGAGGTCTTTTACACAATGTAAGAACGCCTTTCTTTTTGTCTGGTCTGCAGACAATCGTGAAGGAAGAAACCTCCCCCTTGGGAGAGAACTTTTGAATTCCAGCTGATACCCTTGGGACACGATTTCCAGTGTCCTGAACATCTCTTACACAAGCCTGGGCAAAGAGAGAAAGTCTGCACCCTACTAGATCCGGTCCCGGATCGGGGGCCGCCCCTTCATGCTGTCTTGGTAGCAGTAGCGGGCTTCTTGGGTTGTTTACCCTTGTTTTAAGCCTGGTTGGGTCTCCAGATGGACTTGGCCTGAGCAAAATTCCCTTCCTGCTTGGCAGAAAAAGAGGAAGAAGAGGGGACTCCTTTAAAGTTCCGAAAGGAACGAAAATTATTTTGTTTACCCCTCAGTTTAGCAGTTCTATCCTGAGGTAGGAGATGACCCTTATCTCCCGTAATGTCAGAAATTATCTCTTTCAAGTCAGGCCCGAATAGAGTTTTACTTTTGAAAGGAATAGCCAAAAAGCTTTGACTTAGATGACACATCAGCAGACCAAGATTTTAACCATAACGCTCTACGCGCTAAAATGGCAAATCCGACAATCTTAGCCGCCAACTTGGCAATCTGAAAGCCGGCATCTGTAAAAAAGAATTAGCCAGCTTAAGAGCCTTAATTCTATCTAAAATAGTCAGTCTTAAGTCTTAAGAGACTCTTCTAAAGCATCAAACCAGAAGGCCGCCACAGTGGTAACTGGTACAATGCAGGCCATTGGTTGTAAAAGGAAACCCTGATGAATAAACAATTTCTTTAGAAGACCCTCCAATTTCTTATCCATAGGGTCTTTAAAAGCACAACTGTCCTCAATAGGAATAGTTGTACGCTTAGCCAGGGTAGATATACAGTAGCTCCTTCCACCTTAGGGACTGTTTGCCAAGAGTCCCGAACAGTGTCAGATATGGGATACATTTTCTTGAAATTTGGAGAGGGTGAAAAGGGATACCCGGTCTGTCCCATTCCCTCTTAATAATCTCCGAGATTCTCTTAGGAACCGGAAAAACATCAGTGTAAGTTGGTACCTCTAAGTGTTTGTCCATTTTACACAATTTTTCTGGTGGTACCACAATAGAGTCACAATCATCCAGAGTCGCTAAAACCTCTCAAAGTAACAGGCGGAGGTGTTCAAGCTTAAATCTAAAGGACATGACATCCAAGTCCGTCTGAGGTAACACACTTCCCGAATCGGAAAGTTCCCCCTCAGACAGAAGTTCTCTGACCCCCAATTCAGATCCCTGTGAGGGTACATCAGAAATAGCTAACAAAGCATCAGAGGACTCAGTATTCACATTGACTTCTGTCCTACTGCATTTTCCCTGTAACACTGGCAACTTAGATAATACCTCTGTAAGGGTAGTTGACATAACTGCAGCCATATCCTGCAGAGTAAATGAATTAGACGCGGTTGAAGAACCAGGCGTCGCTTGGGTGGGCGTTAAAGGCTGTGACACTTGGGGAGAAGTTAGCGGTATACCCTGATTCTCCTCAGACTGAGAATAATCCTTAGACATATTTTCTTTACATAAAATCTGTGCTTTACATTGTAAGGCCCTCTCAGTACATGAGGGACAAAAAGGCAGAGGGGGTTCCACAGTGGCATCTGAACACATAGAACAAGGAGTTTCCTTCTCAGTGTCAGACATGTTAAACAGACTAGCAATATTAATAATAGTCATTCTTTGCTTAAAATATTGAGCTCTGAATTCAAATTATAGGCAAAAATGTTAATGCAAAAAACTGTACTGCGCCTTTAAATTTTAAAAGCGCAACTATTTTTCTACCTGCCCCCGGAATACACTGCTGTTGTCTGATAAGCTTTAACCCCTTAACGACCGAGGACGTGCAGGGTACGTCCTCAAAAAAAAGGCAGTTAATGCCTGAGAACGTACCCTGCACGTCCTCGGTGTGGAAAGCAGCTGGAAGCGATCCTGCTCGCTTCCAGCTGCTTTCCGGTTATTGCAGTGATGCCTCGATATGGAGGCATCCTGCAATAACCTTTGGTAGCCATCCGGTGCAGAGAGAGCCACTCTGTGGCCCTCTCTGCACCGGAGATCGGTGGCTCCCTGCTTTGTTGGGTGGGAGCCGGACCGGGAGGCGGGGTGGCGGCCATCGATGGCCCTGGTTATGTGCAGGGGGGGCGGGATCGTGGGCGGGGACGAGCGGGGGCGGGCGCGTGCACGGGGAGGGAGCGGGTGGGAACCGCTACACTACAGAAAATGAATTAATAAAAAATGCACAAATTTATAAATAATAATAATAAATTAAAAAAAAAAAAGATCAGCAAGGTGGTGGGGGATTGTCTGTGTGGGGGGGGGGAAGCTACACTACAGAAAAAAGCCAAAAAAAATAAAAAAAGCACTTTTTTTTGCAAACTGGGTACTGGCAGACAGCTGCCAGTACCCAAGATGGCCCCCAATGAGGCAGAGGGGAGGGTTAGAGAGCGGTTTTGGGGGGGATCAGGGAGGTTGGGGGCTAAGGGGGGGATCCTACACCCTAGCATATGTAAATATGCTAAAAAAAAATTTCTTTTTTTTTAAAAACCCTTTTATTTTAGTACTGGCAGACTTTCTGCCAGTACTTAAGATGGCGGGGACAATTGTGGGGTGGGGGAGGGAAGGGAGCTGTTTGGGAGGGATCAGGGGGTGGGATGTGTCAGGTGGGAGGCTGATCTCTACACTAAAGCTAAAATTAACCCTGCAAGCTCCCTACAAACTCCCTAATTAACCCCTTCACTGCTAGCCATAATACACGTGTGAGGCGCAGCAGGATTTAGCGGCCTTCTAATTACCAGAAAGCAACGCCAAAGTCATATATGTCTGCTATTTCTGAACAAAGGGGATCCCAGACAAGTATTTACAACCATTTGTGCCATAATTGCACAAGCTGTTTGTAAATTATTTCAGTGAGAAACCTAAAATTGTGAAAAATTTAACTTTTTTTTCAATTTGATCGCATTTGGCGGTGAAATAGTGGCATGAAATATACCAAAATGTGCCTAGATCAATACTTGGGGTTGTCTACTATACTACACTAAAGCTAAAATTAACCCTACAAGCTCCCTAAAAGCTCCCTAATTAACCCCTTAACTGCTGGGCATAATACACTTGTGGTGCGCAGTGGCATTTAGTGGCCTTCTAATTACCAAAAAGCAACGCCAAAGCCATATATGTCTGCTATTTCTGAACAAAGGGGATCCCAGAGAAGAATTTACAACCATTTATGCCATAATTGCACAAGTTGTTTGTAAATAATTTCAGTGAGAAACCAAAAGTTTGTGAAAAAATTTGTGAAAAAGTGAACGATTTTTTGTATTTGATCGCATTTGGCGGTGAAATGGTGGTATGAAATATACCAAAATTGTCCTAGATCAATACTTTGGGATGTCTACTAAAAAAAAATATATACATGTCAAGGGATATTCAGGGATTCCTGAAAGATATTAGTGTTCTAATGTAACTAGCGCTAATTTTGGAAAAAAGTGGTTTGGAAATAGCAAAGTGCTACTTGTATTTATGGCCCTATAACTTGCACAAAAAGCAAAGAACATGTAAACATTGGGTATTTCTAAACTCAGGACAAAATTTTGAAACTATTTAGCATGGGTGTTTTTTGGTGGTTGTAGATATGTAACAGATTTTGGGGGTCAAAGTTAGAAAAAGTGTGTTTTTTTCAATTTTTCCTCATATTTTATATTTTTTTTTATAGTAAATTATAAGATATGATGAAAATAATGGTATTTTTAGAAAGTCCATTTAGTGGCGAGAAAAACGGTATATAATATGTGTGGGTACAGTAAATGAGTAAGAGGAAAATTACAGCTAAACACAAACACCTCAAAAAGGTAAAAATAGCCTTGGTCCCAAACGGACAGAAAATGGAAAAGTGCTGTGGTCATTAAGGGGTTAAAGACCCTTCGAAGGCCGAGACAACTTAGGCCCCACCGGAGCCCCAGACTCTGCTTCTTATGCGATCCGGATGATACTGCGCGTCCTGAGCGTGCAAAAATAGGCCCCGCCCTCTGTGGGCATAACTCTAACCTGACTAAGACCCGCATGGGTCGCAAAGTAAAAACAAACATGTCGATCCACTGAAAAAATTAAGTCATGTGCCCTCTTATATACACCTCAAGTGAAACATCGTAACACTGTACACCCTCAGGCCAGTGATAAAATTAACAGCCCTTAAAGGGACAGTCTAGGCCAAAATAAACTTTCATGATTCAGATAGAGAATGCAATTTTAAACAATTTTTCAATTTACTTTTATCACCAATTTTTCTTTGTTCTCTTGGTATTCTTAGTTGAAAGCTTAACCTAGGAGGTTCATATGCTAATTGCTTAGACCTTGAAGCCCACCTCTTTCAGATTGCATTTTAACAGTTTTTCACCACTAGAGGGTGTTAGTTCACGTATTTCACATAGTTAACACTGTGCTTGTGCACGTGAAGTTATTTGGGAGCAGGTACTGATTGGCTAGACTGCAAGTCTGTCAAAAGTACTGAAAAAAGGGGCAGTTTGCAGAGGCTTAAATACAAGATAATCACAGAGGTTAAAAGTATATTATTATAACTGTGTTGGTTATGCAAAACTGGGAAATGGGTAATAAAGGGATTATCTATCTTTTAAAACAATAAAAATTCTGGTGTAGACTGTCCCTTTAAGCAAAACCGCAGCTCCCAGCGTCCAGCCCTTGAATAAGCCTCAAAGATATATTTACATACTTTGGCAATCAGTATAAAGGGATTCCAGGTACACCATTTCATTACATATAGTGCATACTACTTACCCCTCCCCATATAGGGAAAAATGTCAGCCTGTTCTGATGCATCAAGTCTCCCCAGAAACAAAAGACTGAACATACTTCAATGCTGCTTGTAGCAAGACACCGTTCTCCACACTGAAGATTTTTCTTACACTACCTTCAGCTGCACTGTGGGAACCATCATGGATATTAGATAATGTTTGCTAAGATCATCAACATCAGGGCAGAAAATAAGATGTCTCCACTCCTTTTGGGAAGCAATAGACTGACGATTTCTCCCTGAGAAAAATAGTACTCACTGGCACCATTTTAAAATAAAAAACTTCTTGATTGAAGAATCTAAACTAACACCTCACTTTACCTCTTCCTATCACTAACACAGGCAAAGAGAATGACTGGAGGTGGAGGGAAGGAAGGAGCTATATATACAGCTCTGCTGTGGTGCTCTTTGCAACTTCCTGCTAGCAGGAGGTTAAATTTCCACCAGTAGGGATGAAATCCGTGGACTCGTCATATCTTGTAAAAGAAAAATCAACACTTATTGAAACAATAAAGGAGGCAGGTAAATTGGTTACCTCAGCAGAGGACATCCTGGAGATTTTCTCAGGATATTACAAAGATCTATATTCACTCAAAGCGTCAAGGGAATTAAGCAAGGTGGAGTTCTGCAAAAAGATAGCATTACCGATTTTAGAGCAGTCTGCAGTTATGGCAATTTCGGCAGAGGAAATCTCTCAGACTATTAAGGAATTACAAATGGGTAAGGCACCAAGCCCGGATGCATTACCCAATTAATTTTATAAGATTCTCACCCCTGAACTGACCACTCATTTAGAAAGAATGTTTAACTATTTTTACACAGATAACCGATCCCAATAAGTTTTGCAGCCTCCCAAACTATCTTAATCTCCAAACAGGACAAAGACCCTCAGTATAAGGAATCGCATAGGCCCATAGCCCTACTCAACACAGATTATAAAATGTTCACAACAATTTTGGCAAAAAGACTACAATTAGCTGTGAAAGACATTATTCATAAAGATCAAGCTGGGTTCCTTCATAATCGTATCTCAGCATCTAAAATTAGAGAGGTTTTTCTAGCGGTGGACTTTTTCAAGGATACAGACAGGAAGAGTGCAGAGGTGAGGTCTGATGCAGCAATTATCACAATTGATGCAGAAATGCATTTGACTCTATTCACTATGATCATCTGCTCTCATTGCTGGCCAAATTTGGATTTAGAGGCAATCTGTTGAAGTTAATACACAATCTCTATAACAATTCATACACTAATCTTCTAGTCAATGATATGGAATCCCACAAATTTCGTTAGAGAGAGGTACAAGACAGGGGTGCCCACTTTCTCTGCTTTTATTTGATATCGCGATTGAACCGCTAGCTATTTTGATCCGCCAAGAAATAGAGGGAATAAAGATAGGGAAATATGAACTGAAGATCGTGTTGTACGATAGGGTCCTTTGGCTCTTTCTCAGGGTACAAACTAAATACCACAAAATCTGAGCTCTTATGGCTGAGGCAAAATGAGAATTCATTAATCAACGTTCAATTTAGGGTGATAACTAAATCATTCAAATATCTCGGTATAAACATCTCGCTGATACCTCAAGAATGGTACGGTCTAAATATAACTCTGATTCTTAATAAAATAATAGACAACATGAGGAATTAGCAGAATCTACCTATTTCTATGTCAGGGAGGATCGCGTTATTTAAAATGGTATTGCTCCCAAAAATTCGTTATGCTCTTCAGAATGTCCCGGTTTTATTGAAAAGTAAAGATATTAAAGAGTTACATAAAGCATTGCGGTATTTTATAGGGCGCAGTAAGAGACCAAGGATTTCTATTGAGTCGTATTGTTATAGAATGGATTCTGAACGAGAACTATTTTACAAACTACAACTTAGAGAGTAATTTAATATACCCGTTCTCCCCAATAGCTCTCATTCATTGTTCATCAAACAAGACTCCTAATCAGATAAAACAATTTAAAACTATCTATGTTGTAATCCAGGCATGGAAGAAATTACTAAATTTCAATCCCAATATTCCTAGGTTTCAAACAATCTTGGGTAATTCGGAGTTTCAAGAGGGAACTCGGTCGTCAGTATATGTTTCCTGGGCGAAAGCAGGTTTAAAATATATGGGCCAACTAACAGATCATCAATCGCAATGTTTTAAATTCTTTGATTTAATAAAACAAGAATTCAAAATCAGTAATTCAGATTGTTTCGCTTATTTGGAAATTTGTCACTACCTATTTAAATTAGTCTCCCTCTATTGCTGGAATTGGTCATGGGGCAGATTGACAATTGGGCACTTTTAGTTAAAAAATGGTAAGACATCGGTCTCACCTTGGTATAACTTATTAGCAGCAAGGAAAGGTGAGGCAAACTTATTGAACATAGCAAATAAATGGAATGATTTAATCTTGGAGAGGGCCATAGACCCATATTTAGTTACTTAATCTTTTGTAGTATCCCTTAAAACCACTTTATCAGCAACATGGTGAGAGGCCTACCTTAAGCTGATGAATCAAACATATACTCCAGCTAAGGGGCAAAAGTGGCATAATTATAACTTTAATAAATGCCCGAAATGTATCTTAAAAGTGGTGGATTTATTGCACATGATGTGGGAGTGCCCTAAGATAAAACATCTGAGGCTAAAGGTATCCTACTGGGCTTCTAAAGTTCTGAAAATTGGGTCGCTGGACCTCACATTAGTCAGAATAATTTTTCTTATAGGAGAGATTAATCTTAGGGAAAACGAAAAAATAGTTAACTCTTTAATCCTGGCTGTAAGGAATCTATTCTTCAACTCAAAACAAAAGGATAAAATATGAATATATATAAATATATTACATAAATCCTCTAGGAGGCGCTATAAATAGAATAAGCACAGGTATGCACAGGATAAACTTTTAAGGATAAAAAGACACATAAATAATATAAATATAATTATAGTGTTATTGTAATGTGTCCCGTGATCCCATAGGCTGGAATATATAATACCAGAAGGATTAGGATACAAAAAGATTACTTGCAACCCAAAGTCCAAACTTCCAACAATATCCAAACAATGATATGCTTGATGTAGGGAATAAATAGGCAGCTCTCTTACTTCATCAGGGATGGAAGATCTATTATATAATATAGAACAGAAAGAGGCACCACATGTGTGAATCAGAAGTGTAATGATGTAATCAAAAGAGTTACACACAGGGTACTCACATTCAAGAATGCAATTCAGTCATCCCCATAGAAGTAGGCTGGATTTTTACAGCAGTCCAGCTAGCTGAACACCATCTGATTGGTTCCCCATGGTGCAGGGTCACAGCAGAACAGGAACAAAGGCAGGAAACCGAAATGGAAGGGATACACCCAAAGGATAGCGAAAGCTCAGAGAATAATAATAAGCATTGACAGTTAAAAACATCAAAGTGATTTATTTAATAGATAAAGTTAAAAACAACTCATGCTAATATAGTAATATCTCTTGCATATAGAGAAACCATGCAACACATTTCTCGGTGAAAACCGTTTCATCAGGCATGTTACAAACAGACTAAACTACCCTTAAATAGGGCTACACTACCCACAGGTGTATTGATCCCACCCCTTTGAAACAAATTAATTAACCAATGATAACCCTTCGTTTCCACACATCCATATTGCTATACCTAAGATTCAAAGAGAATATGAGTAAAAAAATGGGTCTTAACATATCTCATGATTGTGTGAATATTAAAAGTGCAAATATGCCTGGACTGCAATACCATTATTGCCAATGATACTGTGGATCATAATGTATACCTGGATTGAGGATGATCGATCATATGTGTCCCCACTCATATAATCGACAGCCCGCATTGGCAGTGTTCAAGTAATAGGAAAAATAACTATATTTAAATGTAATTGGCTAGGTCCGTAAAATGCCAGTATAAGCGTAGTTGGTCTGAACCGATACAGAATGAAAAGACATGAACATAGACGTCAAATAACACCGCCTATTATTGAATGTGATTGGTCCTACATGTAAATGATGATAACAACGTCAATCTAAAACGCCCACTCCTGGTGACGTGTTAGATACAAGGGAATTACCTGAGCCTGTCAAATGTAAATAATGACACACACATCGTTGTCATAAATACGGTATCTATCATCAAGTAAATGGTGATTGCACTTGAGTCCTAAACTGTTAAGATAAAGTGTTAACAAATTAATAAATATTGTGTTTAACCTGTAAATGTTCTCTTATCTTATGTCAGTGAGTTGTGTGATGTACTTGTTTCATACAATACATATTATCAACAATGGTGGCCATATAATACTATGCCCAACCATAATCATATGCCCTGGAAGGGGAAATTGTGTTCTGAAAAAAAATATATATATATTTTGTGTAATAGAGTTGTGAATAAAAAGCCAGGGAGTCTCATTCTATTATGAAGAGTAAAAGCAGGAATGATTCAGCCCTCAGTGGCAAAAGGACTGTAGTGTAGGACCAGTCGAATTGGGGCACCTTGTAAGTGGTGACTGGCTAAGCAAAATATGGCCATATTGTGTGACTAAGTTCCCAATATTATTTAAAAAAGAATAGTTGTCTCTTGATGTATTTGCAGGCAATTTTTTGCAGCAGTTCAAAAAATATGTTGTGCTTTGGAAAATGGATGTGCGCTGATACCTCTTTGTTTGTGTAATTACTGGGTCATATTGGCAGCACTCCCAGATGTGGATTTAAACTTTTTGTAAGGTGTGCTAAAAAAACAAATTTTTGTATTTGTATTTAAAATTACCAGGGAGACTGACCATCTCCCATTGGTTTAAGCACCCCACCCAAGTTCAGGTGTGCTCATAACAGTGTAATAGAGTTGTGAATAAAAAGCCAGGGAGTCTCATTCTATTATGAAGAGTAAAAGCAGGAATGATTCAGCCCTCTGTGGCAAACGGACTGTAGTGTAGGACCAGTCGAATTGGGGTACCTTGTAAGTGGTGACTGGCTAAGCAAAATATGGCCATATTGTGTGACTAAGTTCCCAATATTATTTAAAAAAAATAGTTGTCTCTTGATGTATTTGCAGGCAATTTTTTGCAGCAGTTCAAAAAATATGTTGTGCTTTGGAAAATGGATGTGCGCTGATACCTCTTTGTTTGTGTAATTACTGGGTCATATTGGAAGCACTCCCAGATGTGGATTTAAACTTTTTGTAAGGTGTGCTAAAAAAACAAATTTTTGTATTTGTATTTAAAATTACCAGGGAGACTGACCATCTCCCATTGGTTTAAGCACCCCACCCAAGTTCAGGTGTGCTCATAACAGTGTAATAGAGTTGTGAATAAAAAGCCAGGGAGTCTCATTCTATTATGAAGAGTAAAAGCGGGAATGATTCAGCCCTCTGTGGCAAAAGGACTGTAGTGTAAGACCAGTCGAATTGGGGCACCTTGTAAGTTGTGACTGGCTAAGCAAAATATGGCCATATTGTGTGACTAAGTTCCCAATATTTTTTAAAAAAGAATAGTTGTCTCTTGATGTATTTGCAGGCAATTTTTTGCAGCAGTTAAAAAAAAATGTTGTGCTTAGGAAAATGGATGTGCGCTGATACCTCTTTGTTTGTGTAATTACTGGGTCATATTGGCAGCACTCCCAGATGTGGATTTAAACTTTTTGTAAGGTGTGCTTAAAAAAACCCAAATTTTTGTATTTGTATTTAAAATTACCAGGGAGACTGACCATCTCCCATTGGTTTAAGCACTCCACCCAAGTTCAGGTGTGCTCATAACAGTGTAATAGAGTTGTGAATAAAAAGCCAGGGAGTCTCATTTTATTATGAAGAGTAAAAGCAGGAATAATTCAGCCCTCTGTTGCAAAAGGACTGTAGTGTAGGACCAATCGAATTGGGGCACCTTGTAAGTGGTGACTGGCTAAGCAAAATATGGCCATATTGTGTGACTAAGTTCCCAATATTATTTAAAAAAAGAATAGTTGTCTCTTGATGTATTTGCAGGCAATTTTTTGCAGCAGTTCAAAAAATATGTTGTGCTTTGGAAAATGGATGTGCGCTGATACCTCTTTGTTTGTGTAATTACTGGGTCATATTGGCAGCACTCCCAGATGTGGATTTAAACTTTTTGTAAGGAGTGCTAAAAAACCAAATTTTAATAGGTCTATGAATATGTGCAGTGAATAAGAAAATTGTGCTCTGAGGTGTACTATTATAGTAAAATACTACATAATCCTATATAAGGGTGTAGCCCTAAAAGTGTTAAGTAATTTATATCAGTATAGGTGAAAAACTATTAAAACGATATATTAAATATTGTTTTAAATTCTAATAGCATATACTGTATATGTATAGTGAGTGTAGATAAGTGCAAAAAATAATAAATTGCTCATATAGATGTACTATCTTGTACATAGCAATCATATATCTCATAAAGGTTCTCTCTACTGAGAAGCCTTATATATATGTATAGTGAGTGCAGATAAATGCAAAAAATATTATAGTACTCATATTAATGTTAACAACAAACCATCTTGTACATTGCAATCACAAATCGCATAAAAACTCTGTCTAACGAGAAGCCCCATGAGTAAAAAACAGCCGGCTAGATTTAGAGTTTGGCGGTAGCCGTCAAAACCAGCGTTAGAGGCTCCTAGCGCTGGTTTTGGGCTACCGCTGGTATTTAGAGTCAGTCAGGAAAGGGTCTAACGCTCACTTTGCAGCCACGACTTTTCCATACCGCAGATCCCCCTACGCCATTTGCGTATCCTATCTTTTCAATGGGATCTTTCTAACGCTGGTATTTAGAGTCTTGGCTGAAGTGAGCGTTAGAAATCTAACGACAAAACTCCAGCCGCAGAAAAAAGTCAGTAGTTAAGAGATTTCTGGGCTAACGCCGGTTTATAAAGCTCTTAACTACTGTGCTCTAAAGTACACTAACACCCATAAACTACCTATGTACCCCTAAACCGAGGTCCCCCCACATCGCCGCCACTCTATTAAAATTCCGATCAGCCAATAGAATGCAAGATCAATCTGATTGGCTGATCGGATCAGCCAATCGGATTGAACTTGAATCTGATTGGCTGATTCCATCAGCCAATCAGAATTTTCCTACCTTAATTCCGATTGGCTGATAGAATCCTATCAGCCAATCGTAATTCGAGGGACGCCATCTTGGATGATGTCCCTTAAAGGAACCGTCATTCGTCGGGAAGTCGTCGGTGAAGATGGATGGATCCGCGCTGGAGGTCTTGAAGATCAGCCGGTCGTCATCGGATGGAAGAACATAGAAGATGCGGCTTGGATGAAGATTTTTACCGGTCCGGACGTCCTCTTCTGCCCGCTTGGATCAAGACTTCAGCCGGAGGATGGATGTCTTCAGCCCCCCGCTTGGGCTTGGATCAAGACATTGGAGCCTGGACGGATCGCTGATACCCGGTGTGGTGAAGATAAGGTAGGAAGATCTTCAGGGGCTTAGTGTTAGGTTTATTTAAGGGGGGTTTGGGTTAGATTAGGGGTATGTGGGTGGTGGGTTGTAATGTTGGGGGGGTATTGTATGTTTTTTTTCCTAGCAAAAGAGCTGAATTCTTTGGGGCATGCCCCGCAAATGGCCCTTTTAAGGGCTGGTAAGGTAAAAGAGCTTTTCTATTTTAATTTTAGAATAGGGTACGGCATTTTTTTATTTTGGGGGTCTTTGTTATTTTATTAGGGGCTTAGAGTAGGTGTAATTAGTTTAAAAATGTTGTAATATTTTTCTAATGTTTGTAAATATTTTTTTATTTTTGTAACTTAGTTCTTTTTAATTTTTTGTACTTTAGTTAGTTTATTTAATTGTATTTCATTGTAGGTATTTTATGTAATTAATTTATTGCTAGTGTAGTGTTAGGTTTAATTGTAACTTAGGTTAGGATTTATTTTACAGGTAATTTTGTAATTATTTTAACTAGGTAGCTATTAAATAGTTATTGACTATTTAATAGCTATTGTACCTGGTTAAAATAAATACAAAGTTACCTGTAAAATAAATATTAATCCTAAAATAGCTACAATATAATTATAATTTATATTGTAGCTATTTTAGGGTTTATTTTACAGGTAAGTATTTAGCTTTAAATTTATTTAGTTAGATTTAAATTATATTTAACTTAGGGGGGTGTTAGTGTTAGGGTTAGACTTAGCTTTAGGGGTTAATACATTTATTAGAGTAGCAATGAGATCCGGTCAGCAGATTAGGGGTTAATTATTGTAGGTAGGTGGAGGCGACGTTGGGGGCGGCATATTAGGGGTTAATAAATATAATATAGGGGGTGGGCGGTGTTAGGGGCAGCAGATTAGGGGTACATAGGTATAATGTAGGTTGCGGCGGTGTACAGAGCGGCAGATTAGGGGTTAATAATAATATGCAGGGGTCAGCGATAGCGGGGGCGGCAGATTAAGGGTTAATAAGTGTAAGGTTAGGGGTGTTTAGACTCGGGGTTCATGTTAGGGTGTTAGGTGCAGACTTAGGAAGTGTTTCCCCATAGGAAACAATGGGGCTGCGTTAGGAGCTTAAGGTTGCTTTTTTTAGGTGTTAGGTTTTTTTTCAGCTCAAACTGCCCCATTGTTTTCTATGGGGGAATCGTGCATGAGCACGTTTTTGAAGCTGGCAGCGTCCGTAAGCAACGCTGGTATCGAGAGTTGCAGTGGCAGTAAATATGCTCTACGCTCCCTTTTTTGGAGCCTAATGCAGCCATTCTGTGAACTCTAAATACCAGCGGTATTTAAAAGGTGCTGGGGAAAAAAAGCATGCGTAGCTAACGCACCCCTTTGGCCGCAGAACTCTAAATCTAGCTGAGCGCTAATAAAACATATACTGTATCTATATATATATTTTCAGAACACAATTTCCCCTTCCAGCGCATATGATTATTGTTGGAGATAGTATTATATGGCCACCATTGTTGATAACATGTATTGTATGAAACAAGTACATCACGCAACTCACTGACATAAGATAAGAGGACATTTACAGGTTAAACACAATTGGCTAGATTAAGGCCTAGATTTGGAGTTCGGCGGTAGAAGGGCTGTTAACGCTCCGCGGGCTTTTTTCTGGCCGCACCATAAATTTAACTCTGGTATCGAGAGTTTAATCAAATGCTGCGTTAGGCTCCAAAAAAGGAGCGTAGAGCATTTTTACCGCAAATGCAACTCTCGATACCAGAGTTGCTTACGGACGCGGCCGGCCTCAAAAACGTGCTCGTGCACGATTCTCCCATAGGAAACAATGGGGCTGTTTGAGCTGAAAAAAAACCTAACACCTGCAAAAAAGCAGCGTTCAGCTCCTAACGCAGCCCCATTGTTTCCTATGGGGAAACACTTCCTACGTCTGCACCTAACACCCTAACATGTACCCCGAGTCTAAACACCCCTAAACACCCCTAACCTTACACTTATTAACCCCTAATCTGCCGCCCCCGCTATCGCTGACCCCTGCATATTTTTTTTAACCCCTAATCTGCCGCTCCGTACACCGCCGCAACCTACGTTATCCCTATGTACCCCTAATCTGCTGCCCTAACATCGCCGACCCCTATATTATATTTATTAACCCCTAATCTGCCCCCCTCAACGTCGCCGACACCTGCCTACACTTATTAACCCCTAATCTGCCGAGCGGACCTGAGCGCTACTATAATAAAGTTATTAACCCCTAACCCGCCTCACTAACCCTATCATAAATAGTATTAACCCCTAACCTGCCCTCCCTAACATCGCCAACACCTAACTTCAATTATTAACCCCTAATCTGACGACCGGAGCTCACCGCTATTCTAATAAATTGATTAACCCCTAAAGCTAAGTCTAACCCTAACACTAACACCCCCCTAAGTTAAATATAATTTAAATCTAACGAAATTAATTAACTCTTATTAAATAACTTATTCCTATTTAAAGCTAAATACTTACCTGTAAAATAAATCCTAATATAGCTACAATATAAATTATAATTATATTATAGCTATTTTAGGATTAATATTTATTTTACAGGCAACTTTGTAATTATTTTAACCAGGTACAATAGCTATTAAATAGTTAAGAACTATTTAATAGTTACCTAGTTAAAATAATAACAAATTTACCTGTAAAATAAATCCTAACCTAAGATATAATTAAACCTAACACTACCCTATCAATAAAATAATTAAATAAACTACCTACAATTACCTACAATTAACCTAACACTACACTATCAATAAATTAATTAAACACAATTCCTACAAATAAATACAATTAAATAAACTAGCTAAAGTACAAAAAATAAAAAAGAACTAAGTTACAAAAAATAATAAAATATTTACAAACATAAGAAAAATCTTACAACAATGTTAAACTAATTACACCTACTCTAAGCCCCCTAATAAAATAACAAAGCCCCCCAAAATAAAAAATGCCCTACCCTATTCTAAATTAAAAAAGTTACAAGCTCTTTTACCTTACCAGCCCTGAACAGGGCCCTTTGCGGGGCATGCCCCAAGGATTTCAGCTCTTTTGCCTGTAAAAAAAAACATACCATACCCCCCCCAACATTACAACCCACCACCCACATACCCCTAATCTAACCCAAACCCCCCTTAAATAAACCTAACACTAAGCCCCTGAAGATCTTCCTACCTTGTCTTCACCATACCAGGTTCACCGATCCGTCCTGGCTCCAACATCTTCATCCAACCCAAGCGGGGGTTGGCGATCCATCATCCGGTGCTGAAGAGGTCCAGAAGAGGCTCCAAAGTCTTCCTCCTATCCGGCAAGAAGAGGACATCCGGACCGGCAAACATCTTCTCCAAGCGGCATCTTCAATCTTCTTCCATCCGGTGCGGAGCGGGTCCATCTTGAAGCAGGCGACGCGGATCCATCCTCTTCTTCCGTTGTCTCCCGACGAATGACGGTTCCTTTAAGGGACGTCATCCAAGATGGCGTCCCTCGAATTCCGATTGGCTGATAGGATTCTATCAGCCAATCTGAATTAAGGTAGGAATTTTCTGATTGGCTGATGGAATCAGCCAATCAGAATCAAGTTCAATCCGATTGGCTGATCCAATCAGCCAATCAGATTGAGCTCGCATTCTATTGGCTGTTAGGTTTATTTAAGGGGGGTTTGGGTTAGATTAGGGGTATGTGGGTGGTGGGTTGTAATGTTGGGGGGGGGTATGGTATGTTTTTTTTTACAGGCAAAAGAGCTGAAATCCTTGGGGCATGCCCCGCAAAGGGCCCTGTTCAGGGCTGGTAAGGTAAAAGAGCTTGTAACTTTTTTAATTTAGAATAGGGTAGGGCATTTTTTATTTTGGGGGGCTTTGTTATTTTATTAGGGGGCTTAGAGTAGGTGTAATTAGTTTAAAATTGTTGTAAGATTTTTCTTATGTTTGTAAATATTTTATTATTTTTTGTAACTTAGTTCTTTTTTATTTTTTGTACTTTAGCTAGTTTATTTAATTGTATTTATTTGTAGCAATTGTGTTTAATTAATTTATTGATAGTGTAGTGTTAGGTTAATTGTAGGTAATTGTAGGTAGTTTATTTAATTAATTTATTGATAGGGTAGTGTTAGGTTTAATTATATCTTAGGTTAGGATTTATTTTACAGGTAAATTTGTTATTATTTTAACTAGGTAACTATTAAATAGTTCTTAACTATTTAATAGCTATTGTACCTGGTTAAAATAATTACAAAGTTGCCTGTAAAATAAATATTAATCCTAAAATAGCTATAATATAATTATAATTTATATTGTAGCTATATTAGGATTTATTTTACAGGTAAGTATTTAGCTTTAAATAGGAATCATTTATTTAATAAGAGTTAATTAATTTCGTTAGATTTAAATTATATTTAACTTAGGGGGGTGTTAGTGTTAGGGTTAGACTTAGCTTTAGGGGTTAATCAATTTATTAGAATAGCGGTGAGCTCCGGTCGGCAGATTAGGGGTTAATAATTGAAGTTAGGTGTTGGCGATGTTAGGGAGGGCAGATTAGGGGTTAATACTATTTATGATAGGGTTAGTGAGGCGGGTTAGGGGTTAATAACTTTATTATAGTAGCGCTCAGGTCCGCTCGGCAGATTAGGGGTTAATAAGTGTAGGCAGGTGGAGGCGACGTTGAGGGGGGCAGATTAGGGGTTAATAAATATAATATAGGGGTCGGCGGTGTTAGGGGTAGCAGATTAGGGGTACATAGGGATAACGTAGGTGGCGGCGCTTTGCGGTCGGAAGATTAGGGGTTAATTATTTTAAGTAGCTGGCGGCGACGTTGTGGGGGGCAGGTTAGGGGTTAATAAATGTAATACAGGGGTCGGCGGGGTTAGGGGCAGCTGATTAGGGGTACATAAGTATAACGTAGGTGGCGGTCGGCAGATTAGGGGTTAAAAATTTTAATCGAGTGGCGGCGGTGTGGGGGGACCTCGGTTTAGGGGTACATAGGTAGTTTATGGGTGTTAGTGTACTTTAGGGTACAGTAGTTAAGAGCTTTATGAACCGGCGTTAGCCAGAAAGCTCTTAACTCCTGCTATTTTCAGGCGGCTGGAATTTTGTCGTTAGAGCTCTAACGCTCACTTCAGAAACGACTCTAAATACCAGCGTTAGAAAGATCCCATTGAAAAGATAGGCTACGCAAATGGCGTAGGGGGATCTGCGGTATGGAAAAGTCGCGGCTGAAAAGTGAGCGTTAGACCCTTTAATCACTGACTCCAAATACCAGCGGGCGGCCAAAACCAGCGTTAGGAGCCTCTAACGCTGGTTTTGACGGCTACCGCCGAACTCCAAATCTAGGCCTAAGAGTGTTGCGTTATGAGTAAAAAAGCAGCGTTAAGCCTCATAACGCTGCTTTTTTACTACCGCTGCTATTACAAATCTTGTAGGTACAGCTGTCCAGCACACTTTTTTGGCCTTACCACAAATCCACTTACGCAAATTGCGCATAGTCTTTTTTCTATGGGACTTCCATAGCGCCCGTATTACAAGCTTGTTCTGGGAGGCCAAAAAGTGAGTGGTACAGCCTATCCCGTCAAGATTCGTAGCGCATTTTAAAGTCAGTAGTTATGAGTTTTACACTACAACACTGTAGCATAAAACTCATAACTAAAGTGCTAAAAAGTACACTAACACCCATAAACTACCTATTAACCCCTAAACCGAGGCCCTCCCGCATCACAAACACAAAAATAAAATTATTAACCCCTAATCTGCCGCTCCGGACATAATAACTCCCACTATAATAAACATATTAACCCCTAAACCGCCGCACTCCCGCAAATATTAGTTAAATATGATTAACCCCTAATCTGCTTTCCCTAACATCGCCGCCACCTACCTATATTTATTTACCCCTAATCTGCTGCCCCAAACGTCGCCGCCACTATATTATATTTATTAACCCCTAAATCTAAGTCTAACCCTAACACCCCCTATCTTAAATATAATTTAAATAAATCTAAATACAAATTACTATCATTACCTAAGTATTTCCTATTTAAAACTAAATACTTACCTATAAAATAAACCATAAACTAGCTACAATATAACTAATAGTTACATTGTAGCTAACCTAAGAATTTTTTTTTATTTTACAGGCAAGTTTGTATTTATTTTAACTAGATAGAATAGTTACTAAATAGTTATTAACTATTTAATAACTACCTAGCTAAAATAAATACAAATTGACCTGTAAAATTAAACCTAACCTAAGTTATACTAACACCTAACACTACACTACAATTAAATAAATTCCCTAAATTAAATACAATTAACTAAATCAAATAAAATTAACTAAATTACAAAAACCCCCCACTAAATTACAGAAAATAAAAAACAAATTACAAGATCTTTAAACTAATTACACCTAATCTAATAGCCCTATCAAAATAAAAAAGCCCACCCAAAATAGCAAAAAACCCTAGCCTAAACTAAACTACCAATAGCTCTTAAAAGGGCCTTTTGCGGGGCATTTCCCCAAAGAAATCAGCTCTATTACCTGTAAAAAAAAATACAAACAACCCCCCAACAGTAAAACCCACCACCCACACAACCAACCCCTCAAATAAAACCCTAACTAAAAAAACCAAAGCTCCCCATTGCCCTGAAAAGGGCATTTGGATGGGCATTGCCCTTAAAAGGGCATTTAGTTCTATTGCGGCCCAAAGCCCTAACCTAAAAAAACCCCCACCCAATACACCCTTAAAAAATCCTAACACTAACCTCCTGAAGATCCACTTCACTTACCGGGAGAAGTCTTCATCCAAGCTGCAAAATGTCCTCAACGAAGCCGGAAGAAGTGGTCCTCCAGACGAGCAGAAGTGGTCCTCCAGATGGGCAGAAGTCTGTGATGTGACTTCACATGCTGTCCCAGCCAATAGAATGCAAGCTCAATCCTATTGCATCAGCCAACAGGATTTTTTAAACCTTAATTCCGATTGGCTGATAGAATTCTATCAGCCAAACGGAATCTAAGGGACGCCATCTTGGATGTCATCACTTAAAGGTACTGTTATTCCAGAAGAAGACGTCGGAAAAAGAGGATACTCCGGGCAGGATGTCTTGAAGATGGAGCCGCTCCGCGCCGGATGGATGAAGATGCCGTCTGGGTGAAGACTTCTGCCCTTCTAGAGGACCACTTCTGCCCGTCTGGAGGACCACTTCTGCCGGCTTCGTTGAGGACATCTTGCCGCTTGGATGAAGACTTCTCCCGATAAGTGGATCTTCAGGGGGATAGTGTTAGTATTTTTTTTTTTTCAAATTTCCTTTATTGTTGATAGTAAAGTAAATACAGAACAATCTCAAAATAAAAAAACATAGTATAAAACAGTGAGTACAAGCTGGACATCATAATTCTATTACAGTTCGTCTTTTTCCATTGAAAACATAAAACACTTATTCAGTGGGATGCCAAGTAGTCTTCCCAAAGGAATCTCATATTACCATATAAGTCTAGCTGTCGTGATTGACCATAATGGTAACTCTCTAGAGACAGTAGATGTGTAATATGTTCTTTCCATTCAGATACTGTAGGGACCCGCTGTTTCTTCCACAATCGTGGTATCAGTTGTTTAGCCCCATTTATCATAACATTTACTAATTTTAATCTCAGCTTACATTTCAGTTTAGGGGGGAAATTAAACAAAAAAAAAAAACAGTGGATCCATCCCCATCTTATAGGATATACACTTTTCTATTTCTTTATCAATGTCCATCCAAAATTTCCGGATGTACGGACATTTCCACCATATGTGGGACATAGATCCTACTTCACCACATCCTCTCCAGCATACATTCTCTATGTTAGCATATATTTTTGAGAGCCTAAGTGGGGTTAGATACCATCTATACAATAATTTCACATTCATTTCAGTAATAGATATCGAAGGAGAAGTCCTTCCCATATTTATAAAGATTTTCTCCCATTCACTAGGTGAGATTTCTCTCTGTAATTCAGTTTCCCATGTCTTACAGTAGGCTGGTAGTGATCTAGAGTGGTAGGTTATTAATAAGCGGTATAACAGTGATAGACCACCTCTAGTAGGGAATTGTGAGAGACAGGTGCTCTCAAACAAAGTAGGGGGTCTAAGCAATTTGGGTTTCTGAGGGTTGCTAAAGATAAAATGTGACAGTTGTTGTCTACTGTACCAATCATTTGCTAAAAGGGGAGTCAATTCTAGTACTTCCTCCTCTGACTTTAACTGGCCTTCACGTACAAGTGTGTAAATAGGGATAAGTGAGTTAACGGTGAATGAGGACTCCTTCGTAGGTTGATGACCTATAGGAATCTCAGGGTTATTGAGTATCGGTGTGAGTGGAGAGGGATTTGTGGAGATACCCGTGTTCTTATTAATGGTATTGTCCCATACTTTTAATGTCTCTGTCACAATACAGGGAGGTGCTTTGCTAATATCTCTGTGTATCTTAGTGGTCCAGCAAATCCCACCTAGGTTAGGGCTGTTAGCTAACTGTTGCTCCAACCTGACCCATTCCTTATGTTCCCCATGTTTACACCAGTCTATAACTCGGGTAAGAATAGCTGCTTGTCTGTAATAAGTTAGGTTAGGAACGCTTAGTCCACCATTTTTCCTATTTCGATACATAATCTTTTTGGCTATTCGTGGCCTTTTATTTTGCCAAATATATGAATTAAACATGGCTTGCAGGGTATTCAGGTATGATTGTGGGACTGGGATGGGGAGTGTTTGAAATTTATAAAGATTTTTTGGTAAACTAGTCATTTTAAGTGCTTCCATCCTTCCCATCCAGGATAAACTTTTATTTTTCCAACTATTTAATTCTTGTTGGAATTCTCCCAAGAGATGTTGGAAATTTTGTTGGAACAAAAGCTGCTGATTAGGTGATATCTGAACCCCTAAGTATTTTATAGATGAGTTTTGTATGTGATAGTGATATTCTTGTGCTATTTCTTGCATGTCTGTTTCAGGGGTGTGTATTCCTAACATTTCTGATTTCATGGGGTTGATTTTGAACCCAGAGAATTTACTATATATATCCAGCTCGGCTCTTAATGCTGCTATGGATTGTAAAGGGGATGTAAGTGATAATATGAGGTCATCGGCATATAATGCCTGTTTGTATTGAGTATCTTGTACCATAATACCTTTTATATTCGGGTTATGTCTAATCGCTGCTGCAGGGGTTTCAATTGTCAGCACAAATAAAATGGGCGACAGCGGACAGCCCTGTCTGGTTCCGTTATTAATCCAGATCTTGTTGGAAAGAGAGTCATTTAATTTAATTTTAGCTGTGGGGGCGTTATATAGTGTAAATATTTTGTTCATAAAGCTTTCACTCATACCAAATCTTATCAATGTACTTTTTAGGAAGGACCAGTTTAGCCGGTCAAAGGCCTTTTCTGCATCCATGGCCAAAAAAACAGCTGGGATGTTACGTGTTTGTGCATATTTCATCAGATTCAAAATTTTAATGGTATTGTCTCTCGCCTCTCTATGGGGGATAAAGCCTACTTGATATGTGTGTATAAGTTTCGGGAGAATTTTATTTAGTCGTTGGGCTAGAAACTTTGCATATAATTTTACGTCCACATTTAAAAGGGAAATTGGCCTATAACTTTGAGGTTCATCTGAGGGCTTCCCTGGCTTTGGAACTACTGTTATGTGGGCTTCTAGCATGTTTGGAGGAAATGGGCTGTGGACATTAACTTTGTTAAACATCTCTAATAGGTGGGGGATTAGCAATGGGGCAAGAGTTTTATAGTATGAGACGGAGAAGCCATCTGGGCCTGGGCTTTTCCCTGCATTGAGATCATAAATCACCGCCTTCACCTCTTCCGGGGTGAACTGGGCATCTAAGTCTGCTATTTGATCTTCGTCTAGAATAGGAAGCAGGATTTCCCTCAAATAGTTTTGTAGGTCTGGAACCTCTATGGGCCTATCTATGGTATCAGAGATATTATAGAGCTGTGTATAGTACTGCTCGAATTGTGTGAGAATATCTTTAGTAGAGTGGACCTTTTTGTTTTTAGCAGTTTTTATTTCATGTACAAAAGATTTAAATTTTTTAAGTTTAAGAGCTCTCGCTAGAAGTTTGCCTGCTCTATTGCCTTCATAGAAAAAGTGTTGCTTAAATTTCGAAGTGGTGGTTGCATGTTCCTGTAATAGTAAGTCATGAAGGGCCTTTCTAGTGTTTTGGAGTGACAGTTGTATGGATTGGTCCTCCTGGTTTTGTCTATGTTTATGTTCTAAAACTGAAAGTTTCGAGGAAAGGTCTAGATATTTCTGTCTTGCTATTTTTTTAAATTGTGCTTTTCTTTTAATGAATTCTCCTCTCATGAAGCACTTGTGCGCTTCCCAGACTGTAATAGGGTCCATATCATCAGTTGAATTAAAAGTAAAATATTCTTGCAGTATTTCTTGTGTTTTAGTTAATTGTATGTCTCCTCTTAGTAAGGAGTCATCCATTTTCCATATATACGGGGCAACTGGGGTATGGGGCCATGAAATGTCAAAGAATACTGCTGAGTGGTCTGACCACACTGTGTGCATGATCCCTGCTTTCTTAATGTGTTCCAGACCTATCTGGTTAGTAAGCAGGTAGTCAAGACGGCTATATGTCCTATTTGGAGAAGAGAAAAAGGTGTATTCCCTCTTGTCCGGGTTGTGTAATCTCCAAGTGTCATACAGATTATAATCACGCATCAGTTTCCACAAAAGTTTAAGTGTACGCCTAGATGTGCTGGGGTTCGGGTTGGAGCTGTCTACCTCTGGATGAATAGGTATGTTAAGGTCCCCCCCAATAAAAACTAGCCCTTTAGCTATGTCCAGTATAGTGTTAGTATTTTTTAAGGGTGTATTGGGTGGGATTTTTTTTTAGGTTAGCACTTTGGGCCACGGCCCACAATAGAGCTAAATGCCCTTTTAAGGGCAATGCCCATCCAAATGCCCTTTTCAGGGCAATGGGGAGCTTATTTTTTTTAGTTAGTTAGGGTTTTATTTGGGGGTTGGTTGTGTGGGTGGTGGGTTTTACTGTTGGGGGGGGTTGTTTGTATTTTTTGTTTACAGGTAAAAGAGCTGATCTCTTTGGGGCAATGCCCCGCAAAAGGCCCTTTAAAGGTCTATTGGTAGTTTAGTTTAGGCTAGGTTTTTTTTTATTTTGATAGGGCTATTAGATTAGATGTAATTAGTTTATAGATCTTGTAATTAGTTTTTTATTTTCTGTAATTTAGTGGGGGGGGGTTGTAATTTAGCTAATTTTATTTATTTTAGTTAATTGTATTTAAAGGGACATTATACACTCTCAAAAATATGGGGTATTCAAATAAAGAATTAAAAAAAATAAAGTTTGTAATTGACATGTTTTAGCAATTTTTCTGCTAAAGCTTATAAAATTGATGATAAAGTGTCACTACATAAGAATACGTGCGTAGGACACACTAGCTACAAAGCAATGAGTTTTTCCTCGCTCCCTAGCTAGTGTCCTTATAGCCAGCCCCCATGCTGGAGCTGCTAATACATGTCAATTACAATCCCCTCCCAGACTGTTCAACTGTGGAGGGGAATAGGGAATAGGGAATCTCACTCACTGGGCCCCGTGCCAAGCACCCTGTTCCCCCTTCTAATTGGTTGCTTGCCTGCCAGCTGTCACCCCTCCGTTTTCAGACTGAGCCCCGTCAGTGATCGCATTGTCGAATTCCAGAAGCGCTATCATTACAAGCCATTCCGTGTTATTACTTTGTAGCAATGTACAGGCTATTATTATGTGTTGCAGCATTGTGGGCTGTGCGTGAGTATGATCATGCTTTCTAACATAACTGTAATGCCCATATTCAATGTTCATACTCACACACAGCCCACAATGCTGCAACACATAACAGCCTGTACATTGCTACAAATTAATAACACGGAATGGCTTGTAATGATAGTAGCGCTTCTGGAAATAGCACATCCTGAAACAGTGGCTGCTGTGTGAGTTTACCTATCGGTCATATATATTTATTATAATGGATGTGTGGTGTAGATTCTATACGGTGGCATGAATAAAAGGACTTTATGATTGTTTTGAAGATAAATATCTTGGATAAAACATATTTTCATAGGGCACATAAGAAAAATGTGGTCACTTATTATGCTCTAAGTTAAACCTCATATAATTTATACAAATTTTAAAAAGTAATAAAGTTCAGCTATTTTTATTCATTTTTCTTTTTTTTTTTTTACCTTCCTGATGGTGCAACAGGAGAATACTGTACTAAGGCCGACAGCCTGTCTAAGCACAGCAAGTGACATAGTTTAACAAGATGGCATGTCACAGTGATGGGCAAACACATACAGTATTTCTCAAACGCACACACAAGTTAAATTAGATACGTATAGGCTGCATGTCACACGCACAACTGTTTGTCACTGAGATGGATATGTCTTTACACACTGTAGCTGAATTAGATACGTATAGGCTGCATGTCACACACACAACTGTTTGTCACTGAGATGGATACGTCCTTACACACTGTAGCTGAATTAGATACATATAGGCTGCATGTCACACACACAACTGTTTGTCACTGAGATGGATACGTCCTTACACACTCCTTTACCTTGCGGTCATATATATTTATTATAATGCGTGTGGTGTAGATTCTATGCGGTGGCATCTGAGGACTGTCCGTTCTCCTATGGTCCCTAAACAGAAGCTGAATATTAATATTGAATATGGGCATTCTTACACAATTCAGAAATGTCAACACACGGCTTCTGTTTAGGGACCATAGGAGAACGGACAGTCCTCAGATGCCACCGCATAGAATCTACACCACACGCATTATAATAAATATATATGCCTGATAGGTAAAGGAGTGTGTTAGGACGTATCCATCTCAGTGACAAACAGTTGTGTGTGTGACATGCAGCCTATACTTATCTAATTCAGCTACAGTGTGTAAGGATGTATCCATCTCAATGACAAACAGTTGTGTGTGTGACACGCAGCCTATATGTATCTAATTCAGCTACAGTGTGTAAGAACGTATCCATCTCAGTGACAAACGGTTGTGTGTGTGACATGCAGCCTATACGTATCTAATTCAGCTACAGTGTGTAAGAACGTATCCATCTCAGTGACAAACGGTTGTGTGTGTGACATGCAGCCTATACGTATCTAATTCAGCTACAGTGTGTAAGAACGTATCCATCTCAGTGACAAACAGTTGTTTGTGTGACATGCAGCCTATATGTATCTAATTCAGCTACAGTGTGTAAGGACGTATCCATCTCAGTGACAAATAGTTGTGTGTGTGACATGCAGCCTATACGTATCTAATTCAGCTACAGTGTGTAAGGATGTATCCATCTCAATGACAAACAGTTGTGTGTGTGACACGCAGCCTATATGTATCTAATTCAGCTACAGTGTGTAAGGACGTATCCATCTCAGTGACAAACAGTTGTGTGTGTGACATGCAGCCTATACTTATCTAATTCAGCTACAGTGTGTAAGGATGTATCCATCTCAGTGACAAACAGTTGTGTGTGTGACATGCAGCCTATACGTATCTAATTCAGCTACAGTGTGTAAGGACGTATCCATCTCAGTGACAAACAGTTGTGTGTGTGACATGCAGCCTATACGTATCTAATTCAGCTACAGTGTGTAAGGACGTATCCATCTCAGTGACAAACAGTTGTGTGTGTGACATGCAGCCTATACGTATCTAATTCAACTTGTGTGTGTGTGTGTGTTTGAGAAATACTGTATGTGTTTGCCCATCACTGTGACATGCCATCTTGTTAAACTATGTCACTTGCTGTGCTTAGACAGGCTGTCAGCCTTAGTACAGTATTCTCCTGTTGCACCATCAAAGGTAAATAAAAAAAAAAGAAAAATGAATAAAAATAGCTGAACCTTATTACTTTTTAAAATTTGTATAAATTATATGAGGTTTAAATTAGAGCATAATAAGTGACCACATTTTTCTTATGTGCCCTATGAATATATGTTTTATCCAAGATATTTATCTTCAAAACAATCATAAAGTCTTTTTATTCATGCCACCGCATAGAATCTACACCACACGCATTATAATAAATATATATGACCGATAGGTAAACTCACACAGCAGCCACTGTTTCAGGATGTGCTATTTCCAGAAGCGCTATCATTACAAGCCATTCCGTGTTATTAATTTGTAGCAATGTACAGGCTGTTATGTGTTGCAGCATTGTGGGCTGTGCGTGAGTATGAGCATTGAATATGGGCATTACAGTTATGTTAGAAAGCATGATCATACTCACGCACAGCCCACAATGCTGCAACACATAATAATAGCCTGTACATTGCTACAAAGTAATAACACGGAATGGCTTGTAATGATAGCGCTTCTGGAATTCGACAATGCGATCACTGACGGGGCTCAGTCTGAAAACGGAGTTTGGACAGCTGGCAGGCAAGCAACCAATTAGAAGGGGGAACAGGGTGCTTGGCATGGGGCCCAGTGAGTGAGATTCCCTATTCCCCTGCACAGTTGAACAGTCAGGGAGGGGATTGTAATTGACACGCATTAGCAGCTCCAGCATGGGGGCTGGCTATAAGGACACTAGCTAGGGAGCGAGGAAAAAATCCTTGCTTTGTAGCTAGTGTGTCCTACGAACGTATTCTTATGAAGTGATACTTTATCATCAATTTTATAAGCTTTAACAGAAAAATTGCTAAAACATGTCAATTACAAACTTTATTTTTTTTGTATTCTTTATTTGAATACCCCATATTTTTGTGAGTGTATAATGTCCCTTTAATTTAGGGAATTTATTTAATTGTAGTGTAGTGTTAGGCGTTAGTGTAACTTAGGTTAGGTTAATTTACAGGTCAATTTGTATTTATTTTAGCTAGGGAGTTATTAAATAGTTAATAACTATTTAATAACTATTCTACCTAGTTAAAATAAATACAAAGTTGCCTGTAAAATAAAAATAAACCCTAAGCTAGCTACAATGTAACTATTAGTTACACTGCAGCTAGTTTATGGTTTATTTTAGAGGTAAGTGTTTAGTTTTAAATAGGAATTATTTAGGTAATGATAGTGATTTGTATTTAGACTTATTTAAATTATATTTAAGTTAGGGGGTTTTAGGGTTAGACTTAGATTTAGGGGTTAATAAATATAATATAGTGGCGGCGACGTTGGGGGCGGCAGATTAGGGGTTAATAAATGTAGGTAGGTGGCGGCGATGTTAGGAGTGGCAGATTAGGGGTTAATAATATTTAACTAGTGTTTGCTATGCGGGAGTACGGCGGCTTAGGGGTTAATATGTTTATTATAGTGGCGGCGTCGTTGGGGGCGGCAGATTAGGGTTTAATAACATTATGTAGGTGTCGGCGATGTCAGGGGTGGCATATTGGGGGTTAATAAATATAATGTAGGTGTCAGCGATGTTGGGGGCAGCAGATTAGGGGCTCATAAGTATAATGTCGGTGGTGGAGATGTCCTGAGCGGCAGATTAGGGGTTAATAAGTATAATGCAGGTGCCAGCGATGTCGGGGGACGGCAGATTAGGGGCTAATAAGTGTAAGATTAGGGGTGTTTAGACTTGGGGTTCATGTTAGGGTGTTAAGTGTAAACATAGATTTAGTTTCCCCATAGGAATCAATGGGGTTGCGTTACTGAGCTTTACTGAGCTTTACGCTGCTTTTTGGCAGGTGTTAGACTTTTTCTTCCATTGATGTCTATGGGGAAATTGTGCACGAGCACGTACAACCAGCTCACCGCTGACTTAAGCAGTGCTGGTATTGGAGTGCTGTATGGAGCACAATTTTGGTCTACGCTCACTTCTTGCCTTTTAACGCCGGGTTTGTAAAAACCTGTAATACCAGCGCTGTAGGTAAGTGAGCGGTGACAATAACGTGCAAGTTAACACCGCACCCCTCATTCCACACCCCTCTGCCCGATGTCAGGGGTGGCATATTGGGGGTTAATAAATATAATGTAGGTGTCGGCGATGTTGGGGGCAGCAGATTAGGGGCTCATAAGTATAATGTCGGTGGTGGAGATGTCCAGAGCGGCAGATTAGGGGTTAATAAGTATAATGCAGGTGCCAGCGATGTCGGGGGACGGCAGATTAGGGGCTAATAAGTGTAAGATTAGGGGTGTTTAGACTTGGGGTTCATGTTAGGGTGTTAAGTGTAAACATAGATTTAGTTTCCCCATAGGAATCAATGGGGTTGCGTTACTGAGCTTTACTGAGCTTTACGCTGCTTTTTGGCAGGTGTTAGACTTTTTCTTCCATTGATGTCTATGGGGAAATTGTGCACGAGCACGTACAACCAGCTCACCGCTGACTTAAGCAGTGCTGGTATTGGAGTGCTGTATGGAGCACAATTTTGGTCTACGCTCACTTCTTGCCTTTTAACGCCGGGTTTGTAAAAACCTGTAATACCAGCGCTGTAGGTAAGTGAGCGGTGACAATAACGTGCAAGTTAACACCGCACCCCTCATTCCACACCCCTCTGCCCGATGTCAGGGGTGGCATATTGGGGGTTAATAAATATAATGTAGGTGTCGGCGATGTTGGGGGCAGCAGATTAGGGGCTCATAAGTATAATGTCGGTGGTGGAGATGTCCAGAGCGGCAGATTAGGGGTTAATAAGTATAATGCAGGTGCCAGCGATGTCGGGGGACGGCAGATTAGGGGCTAATAAGTGTAAGATTAGGGGTGTTTAGACTTGGGGTTCATGTTAGGGTGTTAAGTGTAAACATAGATTTAGTTTCCCCATAGGAATCAATGGGGTTGCGTTACTGAGCTTTACTGAGCTTTACGCTGCTTTTTGGCAGGTGTTAGACTTTTTCTTCCATTGATGTCTATGGGGAAATTGTGCACGAGCACGTACAACCAGCTCACCGCTGACTTAAGCAGTGCTGGTATTGGAGTGCTGTATGGAGCACAATTTTGGTCTACGCTCACTTCTTGCCTTTTAACGCCGGGTTTGTAAAAACCTGTAATACCAGCGCTGTAGGTAAGTGAGCGGTGACAATAACGTGCAAGTTAACACCGCACCCCTCATTCCACACCCCTCTGCCCGATGTCAGGGGTGGCATATTGGGGGTTAATAAATATAATGTAGGTGTCGGCGATGTTGGGGGCAGCAGATTAGGGGCTCATAAGTATAATGTCGGTGGTGGAGATGTCCAGAGCGGCAGATTAGGGGTTAATAAGTATAATGCAGGTGCCAGCGATGTCGGGGGACGGCAGATTAGGGGCTAATAAGTGTAAGATTAGGGGTGTTTAGACTTGGGGTTCATGTTAGGGTGTGTCATTATTTACATTTGACAGATTCAGGTAATTCCCTTGTATCTATAACGTCACCAGGAGTGGGCGTTTTAGATTGACTTTGTTATCGTCATTTCCATGTAGGACCAATCACATTCATTAATAGGTGGTCTTATTTGACGTCTATGTTGACGTCTTTTCATTCTGTATCGGTTCAGACCAACTATATTGGCGTTTTAGGGACATAGCCAATTACATTTAAATATAGTAATTTTTCCTATTACTTGAACACTGCCAATGCGGGCTGTCGATGATATGAGTGGGGACATATATGATCGATTATCCTCAATCCAGGTATACATTGCGATCCACAGTATCACTGGCAATCACGGTATTGCAGTCCAGGCATATTTGCACTTTTAATATTCACACAATCATGGGATATTTTGAAAGCATGAGGGTTCATATTAAGACCCATTTTTTTACTCATATTCTCTTTGAATCTTAGTTATGGCAATATGGGTGTGTGGAAATGAAGGGTTATCATTGGTTAATGAATTTGTTTGGAAGGGGTGGGATCAATACACCTGTGGGTAGCTTAGCCCTATTTAAGGGCAGTTTAGACTGTTTGTAACATGCCTGATGAAACGGTTATCACCAAGAAACGCATTGCATGGTTTCTCTATATGCTAGAGATATTACTATATTAGCATGAGATGTTTTTAACTTTATATTTTAAATAAATCACTTTTGTTTTTAACTCTCAATGCTTAGTATTATTCTCTGAGCTAAACTAGAGATTATTCTGTATGTCAGCGATCACCCCCTTTGGACTGCACAAAGAATACTCCACTACCGATAAAGCACATAACTGCAGGAGACCCAGCACAGACTCCTACAATACCCATAAACAAAGATGGCGACCAGAGGGATATTATAATAAAGAGCAAACCTCCATGTACAAAAAAACTTCTGATACAGCTGAAAGAGCGGGATGTACATAAAACGGCAAGGGATTACAAGAATAGTCCTTACAATAAAGAGGCAGCCTTGACTAACTTTCACTTGCAGACCACCCTGGGGGGCCCTGGTGAGATATCAGGGACAGCATGTGATTCATGGCTGCTGAGCAGGAACATCCCAATGCTTTCCGATACTGGTAACTGAGCCACGACTAGCCCAGACTAGCAGATGGGTTTTGAAGCTGACATCGGCTTGGCAACACTAGTGCCTCTGGGTCTTAGCAGTAAAGATGCCGGGACATCTAATATCCATCACATTGTCTCTTATTCGAGGCACTCTGTTATCCAACACTTGATAGAGAGGGCATGGGATAACAATATGGTTATATGAACCACTAAATTGCCCTCTCACTCTTCTTGCAGCTGGACTGTGATTTACATATGGTTAAATCTGTTAGTTAACACCATATCACTCCTGCTCACTATGTTTCATTGTTTATAGTTAAGATGAGGGTTTATTAACACGTTCTATAGACTGTGTGGCATTGTTTTAGGAATTCTCAGAATATGTGAACTTTGGCCAATTTACCATACTGCTTGATACCACATGTGTCTATGTCCATAACATAGGTTCCATCTAGTCTATATAGTTATAAGATTTTTTAGGTACCTAAAATAGGCAATATGAATGTCAGGTATTGCTATACTGCTTGTGAACATGTTTTTTGGAAGTTTTGTGGGGGGATCCCTGGGAAGACACTAAATAAGATGATGTCTATGATGTCTATGTATCCATATGCACTATAATCCTAACTTGATGAAGGGTCCCTCCTTGCAGCTAGCGGCTGCGGCCGTGGGAGAAACTTAAATATGATAAGTCTAGACCTTAGCATGGGACCACATATCCTAATGACATACATGTAAGTAATTAACCTATCCTATATAATACCAGAGTGGCACATAAGAATATGTTAACAACATTGTAGCACAGTTAGTTTTATTAATTAAATTTGGACACCCCATACAGCAAATTCTTCTTATGGCCTTTATTTTATTATATCCTACCTTATTATGTACTTTACTTTTCAAAGAATGCAATTTGAATTTTGCTAAAATTATTTTTCCATTTTATTATGCTAACACAAACATTGTTTATCGTAGTACTATATAGTACCCCATGTCTGTACACTGAATTTATATCTGGTCCAAGAGTGACCAATACTGTCATATTTTGGGGGGAAAAATGAGGACTTAATATTTCTGAGGGTTTGTAACAGAATTAATAAACTGCTGTAAAGTGTAACATGTACCCGCATGACTTTCTTGTATGTATTTACTTATGTTCTCAATAAAAATATAAAAAAATAAATAATAAAGGTGTGATTATTTTTGCACTTCTCATCTCAGTCTGATTCCTGGCACTTGTTACTCATGAAACCACTCCATTATCCATGACTGTTTGGGCTCTACATTTTGAAACCCTCTAGTTCCAGGTGAAAACTCTCCATATTTTCCAGTTGTTCTGGGTTATCCCTGGCTCCAAAAGCACAATCCCAGTCTTGACTGGTGCAGGCCCGAAATTTTGTCATGGTCTCCGCAATGTATTTCCACTTGTCTTCAGAAACCTGTTAAAGTCTTGTGCACTTCTTCAGTATCTCAATTGCCAGAGGAGTACCAAGAGTTTCTAGACATTTTTGACAAGGTGCGTGCCAGTATGTTGCCTCCTCACCGGTCTTACAATTGTGCCATAGACCTGCAACCCAAAGTTATTCCTCCTCGGGCCGGGTTTACCCTCTGTCTGTTGCAGAGAATTGTGCTATAGAGGAGTATGTTACTGATGCTCTGTTGTGTGTAGAAAAGGGTGGCGAGTTAAGACCATGCATTGATTATAGGGGTCTTAATCGTCTTACCATTAAGAATGCTTACCCTATTCCTCTCATTACGGAACTCTTTGACCGTCTCAAGGGAGCTACGGTCTTTTCTAAACTTGATTTGAGAGGAGCGTACAATCTCGTTAGGATCAAGAAGGGCCACGAATGGAAAACAGCATTTAACACCAGGAGCGGGCATTATGAATATCTTGTAATGCCCTTTGGCCTATGTAATGTTCCTGCTTTTTTCCAGGAATTTATTAATGAAATTATTTTTGTCTTGGTTTAATTATGTGGTCTCCTATCTGCCTGGTAGTAAGAATGTTAGGGCTGATGCCCTCTCTCGACAATTTTCGCCTCTGTCCAAGGAGGAGTCTGTACCTACTCCAGTTGTACCTCCTGACCATATTTTGGCTACCATACATACTAATTTGACTTCTCCCTTGGGGGATGAGATCCTGGCTGCACAAACCAATGCACCTCCTGAGAAACCTAGAGGTAAGTGCTTTGTTCCTGAGAATCTTCAAACTAAACTTTTGCACACTTACCACTGTCCTAAAGCTGCAGATCACCCATGCAAGAAACAAATGATTTGGTCTGTCACTTGACAATTCTGGTGGCCAGGTCTTCGTTCTGATGTTGCTGCATATGTTGCCTCCTGCTCAGTTTGTGCACTGAATAAGACTCCTCAATGTCTTCCTGTGGGTCTTCTTCAAACTATTGCTAATGGTGAGCGTCCTTGGACACATCTTTCCATGGACTTCATTGCTGAGCTCCAGTGGCAATACTGTTATCCTTATGGTGGTTGGCCATTTTTCTAAAATTTCACATTGCATTCCCTTGAAGAAGCTGCCTACCACTCAGGAGCTTGCTTCAATTTTTGTCTGGGAGTTCTTCCATTTACATGGGTTACCCAAGGAGATAGTGTCGGAATGGGGTAGCCAGTTTGTCTCCAGATTTTGGCATTCCTTTTTTGCTCAAATGGGGATATAGCTTTCCTTCTCCTCTGCATATCACCCTCAATCCAATGGGGCTGCGGAACGATCTAATCAAGCTATGGAACAGTTACTCCATTGCTATGTCTCAGATCACCACAATAATTGGTCTGAACTGTTACTTTGTGCAGAGTTTGCTCGTAATAGTGCTATTAATGCTTCCTCCCAGTTATCCCCGTTCATGGCAAATTATGGGTTTCAACCATTCTTGTTGCCCGATTCATTCATGTCTCAAGGTATTCCAGCTTTGGAGGAGCATCTCCGGCAACTCCATTCCACGTGAGTGCAGATTCAGGATTGCCTTCATCGTTCTATGCAGCGCCAAAAGTTCCATGCTGATCGTAGGCGTCTGCCCACACCTTCCTACCAGGTTGGTGAGAGGGTTTGGCTGTCCTCCCGCAACTTGAACCTACGTGTGCCTTCCAATAAACTGGCTCCCCATTATGTTGGTCCTTTTTGAAATACTCTGACGTGGCCTACGCTCTTGACCTTCCTCCTGCAATGCGCATCTCCAATGTTTTTCATTTCTCCCTCTTGAAACAATTGGTTTGTAATCGGTTTACCACTGTGTTGCCTCGTCCCCGTCCTATCTCTGTTGACAACTATGAACAATATGAGGTCATCAGCATTATTGACTCTCGTATGTCCAGGGGCCGCGTACAGTATTTGGTTCACTGGAGGGACTACGGTCTGGAGGAGCATTCATGGGTTCCCTCCTCTGATGTTCATGTTCCCGCCCTCCTCTGTGCCTTCCATGCCCGTTTCCCCAATAAGCCATTTTGTCCTCCTGAGGGGGAGGGGTCGTGGAGGGAAGGGTACTGTCAGTGTGTGATGCTGCTCATTTCCTGCAAGCCTTCTTATGGCCAGACTGGTGTACATCATCCGTGTGAGACAGGTTGCAGTCTCAATATTGGGATGTCATCACTTATTATTTAAAGGGCCTCTGTTCTGTATGCTTTGCCTTTGCGTTGTCTCAGACCTGTTTGTGAGTTCCAGTTACTGTGTATTACATGGTTGTCTGATGTCCCTCCTGGTTTCGGATCCCTGGCTTGTTCCTGACTCTGCTGTTCTCCTTGTTCCTGATTCCGGCTCATCTGACTACTCGCTTTGGCTCCTGACTTGGCTCATTTGACTATTCGCTTTGGCTCCTTACTCGGCTTGTCTGACTACCATCTCTGGCTTTGATTCCTGGCTTATTATTGGACTTGTGGACTTTTTATTATTTTTTGTTATTAATAAAGGTGTGATTATTTTTGCACTTCTCATCTCAGTCTGATTCCTGGCGCCCTGAAAGCAATACCAAACACATCAGAAATTATAAGAACTACCTTAAGAAACAGTGCATCATCAAACAATTTGACAAAGACATGAACAAGAAACAAGATATAGTCCTTTTCTTTAAGAAGTGGGCTCCACTTATTAAATCACTTCACCTGGGGAAATTGATCAGTTAATTTACCCCTTCAGGAATTCAGAGATGGTTCTGCTCAGAATCTGGTAATTCCTACATTATTCAATTAGCCAACTTTGGATGGTGGGACGACAGAGAGGAGAGGGAGGGATGGAGAAGAGGATGGAGGGATCTTCCCCCTCTCACCTTTTTTTTATTATTATGTTTGGGGGAATAAGTGAGGGAAAAAAGTAAAAACAAGGGTCAGGAGAAAAGGACGGGAAGATAAATTAGAAAGAAAAGAAAGTTCATTAAGGGTTTATTTGTTTACCTAGGAAAATACTTAATCTAGTTATAATATATCTATAATTAAGGGCTATTCTTTCTCGAAGGTCAGTCAACCTAGGATTTGTTTGCCATGTATAAAATTTGTATTATGGCAGAGGAGGAGTTAGGCTAAATTTAGTTCCTGAATGTTACCTTGAACATATCTGGGGGGGGGGGGTTGTGTTTTCTTTTGGATTTGTGTAATACACCCCGTGTGAAACATTGAAATGCAAATTTGAGACGCTAATCTTGTTTAATCTGTTGGACTATAAATAAAGATTTTTTTAAAAAAATTAAATCATGATAACACTCAATCCTTTAATCGCAGACTAAAATGGTAAAATATATTTTATTAAGGTTGTGTGATGCCACGCCCCCAACCATGCCCCCAAAACCACAGCCCCAATAATGCCCATTTGCAAAGTGTCCAGGAATCGGCTGGGCAAAAAGTGGAAACCCTAGTACAACATTACCAAATGTTATGAACTTATAATGGAACCAAATTACCCAGTGTAGGGTAGGGAAGACAGTGTTGGCAGCCAGATACAGGACCAAATGTATAGTGTAACAAACACAAGCATTATAAAGATAAACATTAGACATTAATTATGTATACAACTTTGTTAATCATTTTTGCTTTGAAAATAATATTTATTAATAAACCCGTTTTGTTTTTATATTTTATTATTGTGCTCTCCTGTTCCTCTGTGCACTCTGAATTGTTCAAATTCATTGTTGTTGTGCCCTCAAGTACCTGAACTTATATGCAAGCTGTATTATTAAAAATACTTATTTCTGCATACTCTTATTTTGTGATAAGATATTGTTTGTATTTGTGAAACAGCCCTAATTGTGCATTTGCTGTTCCTGTGTTTGATTACCTTAACTTCGGCTTTCTAATTAAAGTGTAAAGCAGTGTAAACTATCATTTTCTTACTAAAGAAATCTACTCTCCATGCCTCCAACTCTATTATCTGGAATCCAGTAAAACTATACAACAATAAAGTAAAGAGGCATGATTAAAGGTACATTTTTAGATATTGCTTAATATTGTTGTTGCTTGTGTACATTTGCAGTCAGTGATATCCAATATTTTTGGGGATTTGACAAAATCAAAATTTGTTTACAACTGCAATATAGACAATAATCCTTTGAAGTTTAGAATTCTATTAATACTTAATTTTTTTTATTTTTTTTAACATCTTTAAATATATTAAGGGCCAGATTATAAGTGGAGCGCAAAATATCGCTTTCACTAAAGCAATATTTGTGCTCCAATGAGTAAAACCAGTGCACGCAAATGCACGTGTTAGGTGCAAAGCAAACGTGACCTCGCTTTCACATTGCATGGAAGCATTGCAGCACAAGAGCTCGCTTCCATAGGCTCCAATGGGAGCCTCGTTCTTATGCCGTGAGACAGGGCATGAGAACTAGAGCAGCGAAGGGGGTAAATAGCGCAGAGATGGGCAGCAAATATAAATATATGTATATAAGCATATATATATATATATTTACAGGGCACTTACAGTTCCCATAGACTGCTATGTAAAGGCACTTTTCAGTGCGGGATATTTTTCTAACACCTCCCAACTGCACACTTTAGCCCCCAAAAACTGGCTAGTGCAGTCATATGTATAAAAAAAAGCCACATTTTTTTATTTTTAAAATTAACTACACATATTTTTGGGGGCCAGTTGAGGCACATTTAAAAAAATTAACCAGAGTTCTGACCTCTGTTTAATTTTTTAAGCGCTATTTGCTGCCGCAAACTCTTGTAATGACTGATTGTTTATCACAATGCCCCCAACAGACGACTTCAGACGTTTGAAGGTGCGCAATAATTTAGCGCTCCCCTTGTTATCTAGCCTTAAGATTTTACAATATACTTTCTCTTGCCACTTTTGTTCTCTCTTTGCATGCTTAAGCCATAGCTATAACAATTTAATAACAAATGTAATTCCTACAAATTACAGATATTTGATGCTGATTTTTGGTTCCTGTGAATATATTTGCTCTAGCAAGATAGTCTGAAATCTTGCAGTATTGCACTTTTTTCTCAGTTTTTCCCAGAGTTGTTAAGATGTATACGTTTGTTATTGACACGATTATTCATTTATTGATTGATTGATTGATTATTGATTGTTATGTATTTGCTGCATGTTGTTATATATATATCACACTTCATTACAATAAGAAATAAACTACAAGATGTATATGATTGTGACATGACATTTTCTTTCAAGTTAATAAAATGTTAATTAAATATTGATTTTATTGAAGCCTGCAGTTAAAATTCCATATTTTTTTACATGTTCTCATTTATTTCTTTATACAGTTTGAAGTATGTATAAAACCTTGGCTGTTGGTTAACTGCCTGAGTCCCTGAAAGCTGTGCAGCTATCTTTGAGTGTTGGTGAGCACCCAGGGTTGTGAGTTTTGCAGGGTCATGGGGTGTGTACCCAGTCTGGTTTGAGAGTGCAGTTCATTTCCGTGTTTTGTATGTGTCTAGGGAAATTACATAGGGCCTGTGCCACCCTTGTTTGTATCTCAGTATGATTTGTTGATGGCATGCATTGTGTGGCTGTAAGTGGAAACAGATAAAGCAAATGATCTGAAAGTTTCTTATTGCTCAGCACAGCAGCTGCAGAAGATATTAAAGGTAGTTTACCTAGTTTGCTGTTAACCCTTTAAGATTCAGGCTGCAGTTTCTCCCCCCTCCCCATTAGTTCACAATAAATGAGTAAGATTTAGGTCAGGGCCACATTTGTATTTGAATGGAGTTTAAATAGATTAGTTAGGGAAGGTATGCAATTAGTAAATACTGTCGTCTGCTTGATTTGGTATTAATTAGGAAATCATGCAAGCAAGCAGACTGCAGTATTTACTAATTACATTACACTGACAATTTGAAGACTGCACTGTTCACTTGATCCCTTCAACATCAAATGAAATGTGTGTCAGACCGTCCGACTCAGTGTATAAGGCTCTTCTACTTTAGCAACTTATATAATAAGTAACTAAAGTAGAAGAGCCTTATAAGTTATATACACGGAGTCTTCTAGCTGTCTGACACATTTCATTTGATGTCCTGCAGGATGTCAGGGCAGTTATCAGTTAAAGTTGATTTGATTCCAATCCTATGGCAATAAGGAACTTTTTTTTTAGGATACTGTCGTCTGTAATGTAATACCCAACCCAAAATACCACTTTACAATCACTTTAAAATTGAATGAATCATCATCTGAATCATGAAAGGAAAAATTGTGTGTTTCATGTCCACATTTATATTTAATATGTGAATCACATAACTCATCTACATTCTCAGTATCTCCTTCTGGATAAATGCTCAGTGCTATGACTTCCCATAGTGTGCAGCCAACTCTTCACATACTATGTACTTACTAGCAGTCAGATATTGATTGTAAAGGGCATCCAATAATCTGTCGAATAAAAAATGTATGTACTCCCTAGTGATTAAAACAGGCAAATTCCATACATATGAAATTTACTTTTGCAGTATGTTGAACGAAAAAAAGTTGTTTTTAAATAAACAAAGTTTTTTGGTACTTTTGTGGGGGGGTTAACATTTCCAATAAATACTTTAAACTCCCACCCAATCGGTAATCAAACAGATTAGGCAGATTGTTACACTTGCATGTATATTGATAATATATGCTGCAAAGAACATGGTTATTTTATCCTCAGTTCACACCCCCTTTTGTTTACATGAATTAAAAGTTGTAATTGAACTCTGAAGAATCTCTTTTTAACACAAACCAGGAAGCAAGTTTCCTAAAGAGAAATAGAACTGCATCTGTACCAGTCTAATATGCAGGTGAGTCCTATCGTTCAAACAGACTGCAGCCTGAGTGTGAGTGATTTGACTTGCCTCCAGCGGTCCCAGTCCGGTGTCAGCCTGCACCCAGCTCCTTCAATTGCCGCCTGAGACGTTGCCTGCCGTGTCGCCACAAACTGCTCCCTTCAGCCTGCTGCAATGTTGCTGCCGCCTCTAATGCGCACAGTTAAAATTGTGTGCGCACGGCATGCCGGGTCATGGGTGTGGATGGAGCAGCCAGGAGACAAGGTGGACTGGATCAATCATCTATGACATCATAATATGGGGACCGGATTTATGCACACACTGCACACACAAACGGCCAGTCCACACACACACACTTTACCACCACCACGCAACTAGGGGTTATAAAAATTCTGTGTACACAGGGTCGGGGTCGGCCGTAGCCTGCGCCCTAGGTTGCAGTGTGCCCTAAGTGGCTGCCAAGCTTGCCTAGTGGGAGCGCCGGCCCTGAGGGCATGATAAAATCCTGGTTGTGATGCAGGTGCACAGAGCAGATATGTTTTGTGCTCAAACAGCACTTGTTCACTGCTTACCTGTGCACCTGCAAAGACCTGCCTTTTAATCAGTACATCCTTCAAGAGGTATTACACATTTTTAACAACTAGGAAAAACCACCATGTGTTAAGCACTTTAAATATCATAATATTATATGGTCATTGGAATATATATCCATAACATGTTAAATAGCATTCTTTAATAAAGGAAATAAAGAATATTTGAACTATTGATATTAATGCAATATCTATCTGATTATATTTGGTATTATATATACAGAAAAACGTATTCCTGTCCAAACGGAAGAACTTGCCTAGATACCAAGGTGTATTATTTCTTAATTTGTGTGATTTGTATTTACATTATTAACTATGATTTGATTGTTTTTATCTACACAAAAAGAGTTTAAACAAATAAATCAAGATCGCGCCTTTTATTAATTCCTAACGGGTAGCTGGTTTGTAGGGTGAAAATCCAGAAGACCTCCCTCTTATTCAGGCACATTACTCTATTGCTCCCTCTTCTCCATAAGGGGACAAAATCTATACCTAGCACCGTAAGTGCACTAATATCTGAATTATGAAGATCCTTGAAATGCCTAGCTACAGGGGTATCTGACTCCTCATCCTCAATACTTCGTAAATGCTCTAAGAATCTTTCTTTGAGTGGCCTTTTAGTTTTGCCTGTATACTGTTTAAAACAAAGTTTACAGGTAAGGAGATATATTACATGTGTAGAAGCACAATTAATTGAAAAATTAATTTTATGCTGTTTGTGTGTCACAGATGAAGTTATTATATCTCCTTCAGTAACAAAGTTACATGTTCTACATATTGGTCTTCTCTTCACTGAAGCCAACTTTTATTGGTCATGGGCTTTACATCTGAGGGAGATAAATAGTTAAAGAGGGTCTTTAACTATTGTCTTGACCACATGGCGTAAGAGGGGGCAAATTTTGCCCCCATAGCTGTCCCACATCTTCGGAGATAGAAATCACTTCCAAATTTAAAAAAGTTGCTCTTATCAAAAAATTATTGGTGCTGAATCAAAGTTACTGTAATGATCAAGAAAAAATTAAATTGCTGTTATGCCTAACTCATGTTGTATAGATGTATATAAAGATGATACATCAACAGATATCAATCTATATGTGGGTTTCCAATGAATATTCTTGATTTTTCTTAGCAATGCAGAGGTGTCTTGTATATAGCTAGGTAAATTCCTTACTATAGGCTGAAGGAAAGAATCAACAAGTTCCGACAATGATTCATTAAGTGAATTAATGCGGGCTATTATCGGCCTCCCTTGTGGAGATGTTAGACTTTTATGAATCTTTGGAAAATAGTGAAATATGGGAATAACTGGAAAAGTTACAATTAATGCATCCTGTACAGAATCACTGATAATATTATTGTATCTCGCATATTTCACTATTTCCAAAAGTTCATCTTTAAACTTCTTTGTGGGATTATCTCTTAGCTTTTCATACACATTTCTATCATTGAGTTTCCTCATGGCTTCAGCAACGTAGTCTCGTCTATTCAAGACGACCACGTTTCCGCCTTTATCCGATTGCCTGATAATAAGCTCTTCATTATCTGTCAAAGATTTTAAAGCTTCCTTCTCTGAATTTGTAAGATTAGTTCTCTGTCTGTATCTATTTTTGGTTTTGCTTTTATTTTTATTTGTTTCATCCAAAGATCTTAACCTATCCTCAACTGTTTTCTGAAAAATATCTAAAATGTTTGGTCTTGTCTGTATTGGATAAAAGGAACTTTTATTCTTTATATGTTTTAAATAGATATTTTCCCTACCAGGTAAACCTGATTTATCACCAAAATTTTCTGTTTCAAGCTTTTCTAAATCATAAATACTACACCAATCAGAAAATGCCAAAGTGTCAAATGCACTCTCTCTCCCCCTCTCTCTCTCTCTCCCCCTCTCTCTTTCTCTCTCCCCCATCTCTCTCACTCTTCCCCCCTCTCTCTCTCTCCCCCCCTCTCTCCCCTGTCTCCCCTCTCTCTTTCTCTCTCACAGTCGGGTTAGCGTGCGAGCGATAGGTGCTTAGTTTTTTTTCTGAATTGCGCTCTCCATTAAAGTCTATAGAAAAAAGTTAGTGAGGTCATGATATACAAGAGTTAGCAAGCCTTGTGCGCAAACATTTTACTTTCAACTTGTAATGCTCGTACTAACCCGCAGTGCACAAGCAAAAGCACTAAATAGTGCACCACCAAATCTAAATATTTATTTATAGATAGTGGACAAAATTATGCCACAGCTGTGTTATCTATTAAAACTTTAATATATATTGCTTTATATTAAAACTAATAAATTATAACTTGTCTCTTATGTAGTTAAATATGCCGCAGCCGAGTGTTAAACATAAGCCCAGTAATAATCCTCAAAGCAGCTCCAATAAATTAATGTAAATGTCCCTCTGGGCAATATTAAAAATACAAAGTTGGGGGAACTTCCGGGCGGCGGCCATGTTAGGTCGCATAACTGTGTGCTGCTCAAGCTTTTCTCTGCTAAATTTAAAAATTTGCCGTTTTACATGTCAATCCATGTAACTATCTGCAAAAATTATATTGTACTTTAGGAGCCGTAACTTTCTATACCAACAATTCTGGGAATCGCTATTGGCGCCAGTGCCCGGAGCCGTTATAAGATCTAGGCCTACCTATTATACCCCCCGGCGGGACGCCCATGGCCCTGTCGTTAAGCTGCACTAACTGTGCTTTACTGCAACTACAGTATTCTGCAAGTTTGATAAACAGTCAGGTACTACTTATTATCTGTGTGGGACTCAGCTTTCAACATGACATACTTGCAAGCAGCAATCTTTGAACTCTTAGAGGAGCATTTCCTCAAGTTACACTGCTTGGTGGATCGTTGTTTCAGCCCTAGCGAAGTGACTACTACCCATGATTTTGCATCACCAACAGAGATCATAAGAAAAGATTCGCATCCCCAGCGGGACGATCACTTTGCGACCACTTTCTATCTACCACACCGGGAGCTGGAACCCCAGGATACAGAGACGCCCGGAGCGCACATTAAAAGTGATGACCACAGTGAGCTGAGTCCGGGAAGCGCCGAAACCTTGGTTTGTGCTATAGCTCCTAAACCCTTCAGCTTACCGGAGAAGGAGATCAGTTTACCGGAGAAGGAGATCTACAGTTTAATCCCACCCTACCCAATACAGTATGGAGAGCTTATAGCAGACCGTGGAGCGGTCTCAGAGGGGTACCAAATCACTGAGCAGAGACATCATTTTGCTCGGTTCCTGGTGCAAACCACAGATGGGGTTAGTCTAACATGGCGTTCCGGCATAGGATAAATGTTGAAAATCCATATGGGCAGCACAAGGTGAGAAGGTGCAGTAGCATTTTGATATTACCCCAGCCGTTTCCAGATGAACATTGGGACTGTTTTCTTGGTGCCTTATCCACATGGGGGATTATATTATCTAATAGATACATTCTATATACTTGCCCGAACCTAGTATAAAGGACTCCCAATGGCGGCACTGAAGCTTGAGATACGGGGTTAATTATTTGGACACTATAACATATTTCGCAGCATGAAATGTGGACAGTGCGCTCTGCTGCCTTGCTTACATTAAAGGCTGGTATTACCTATATGATAACTTTAATTCTTCTTATGAGACAGGTATAAAAGGTTGTTTATATGTTTGGAATTTGCACACCTTAATATTTAGGACTGTGTTTAATATATCTCTAGCCGGACAACTTTGGGAACTGTTACTTTTTTTTTTTTTATTGCTCTCTCTGCTATGGGAACGTTCACTTGCAGTTAAGTCTACATCCATAGGAACTTTTATGGCGGCATCAGAACCTGAGGCCTGAGAGACGATGCAAATCTCGACCTTGCTGCACTCTATTCTAACTTGAGATCTGCGTGTATAAAGCTCCACTCTTATTGTTTGCAATTAAGGTTAGACATCATAAGCTTACAATGTTTTCACTTATTCCTACTTGTGAACGTTATAAAAGTTAACTGCACTAAGCAAGATACCCTGCTTCAGTAAAATAGGGGCCAGTCAAAGCTTTCCCTATAATTACTTGGCTGAATATCCTTTTCATAAACTTGGATCCTAGGGGCTTACATTTCTGTTATGTCTGTAACTCTTACCCCTATGTACTATATTACTAATGCGGAGCTGTCAGCGGCCGAGATGGCAGAAGCATGTTTACCTTTCTTACTACTTTAATATTGGGGGGATTAATATAATATGATACACCCACATAGTAGACAATACACTCTACTTGCCATATTGACACTGGTTCTACCTTTGCAGAGCCTTTTCTCTATTTCATTGTTCCCCTACAAAATTAAGCATATTACTGGTCCCCATTTAATAAAGACACAATAGGCTCCTTAGCTTACCCTTTAAAATAAACTGACTTGGCCCCTTATAAACTTATAAATTTATAAATTTGGGAACGATTTTGTATTAGCTCCTGAAGCAAGTAACTAACCTACTTCCATCAAAACAGAGCTAGCCTCACTTATTGTTATGTACCTACTTCCCCATAGCATGGATCTTTATATCCGCCATAGATATTATGATCTTAATATACTATGTTCCCTTGTTATTGTTCTTGTAGGAGTTGTCCACTCACTATAAAAATATCTGTAAGTAGTTGAGAGCGTTGGAGTGGTCAACATCCATTTGTTTGTGTTCCTATGGGTAGTTTTGGCTTACTGGGTCCCCAGATTAGAGCTTGCTACTAAAATATACAGTACCTGGCTGTGGTTGTTATTTCAAAAGTTAGTATTTACTTAGCAAGGATTTGTGTTTTCAAAAACCTAGTAATCAATCTCTAAAACTTAAAACATACCAACAATCTTTTAGTGTTATCCTACCTTGTTAAAATGTTCATCAGAAATATCGTATCACAAAAAAATAAAAAATAAGAGGTCCTTCACTTGGGGTCTATGAGTGGCCCCTTCACATCAAGAGTTACTTACCTTACACTATGTTAACTATTATTGTGTGGTCCAAGAGCGGCCACTATAATCATTAGGTGGGTTTACAGTTTGTTATGTACCCATCGCCTGTACTGACAGTGTAATGTGCCATTTAATCATACTGTCCATTTTTTTTTCACTTGTTTATGTAGCCTACCTGTAACAATTTGCTTTCTTTTGTATGTATGTTTTGGCAACTATTAATTGTATGTTTTGAAAAGAACCTCAATAAAAATAAAAAAATAAAAAAAAATACAAAGTTTACCAAAGATCTCCAATCTGTAGTGCAAATTGGAGATCTGTAGATTTGTCTGTGTACTTCACACTCCGTACCTCTTTCACTTTCTATTTTCTCCAGAGCTCCAGGTTTTATTATCAGCAAGTTAACAGGTAACTCACTGGCCAGATCAGATACACTCACGCAGCACAGAAGTAAACCGGGGATGCTCCCATCCTGCAGCTTCGCCGTTCATTGTCAAGCAATGCCACTCACCAGTGGTATGGTGTCTTCCAAGGGACTATATACTAGTGGAAAAGTGTTTCAGCTTTTCAGAGCCTTTCTTTAGCCGTACAGTGCTCAGGTGGGTGTGACCTGCCGATGACTTTTGAAGCTGTAGGAAGGTAGCTTGGTACCTAACTTCCGTGTGGCGTGAGTGAATCCAATCTGATGGTTAAGCCACCTGTACAATTGATGAAAATCTACTTCCCCACAGGGAGTATGATTGTACCATCAATCTACTTTCTAAGGCTGCTTTGCCTTAGGGACAGACATATCTTCTCTCACAACCAGAGACTTAAGCTCTGGAAGAGTATATCAAGGATAACCTTGCCAGGGGATTTATTAGGCCTTCCTCACCCACAGGAGATGGTTTGTTTTTTTTTCAAAAAGAAAGATGGTGGTCTAAGACCCTATATAGACTTTAAAGAGCACAATAAGAACTCCTCAGACGGGCATACAATTTAATCTGCATTAAGAGTGGTAGACTGCTCTTAATACGTGCTTTGGGCATTTTGAGTTTTGCCATATGCCCTTCGAAGAATGCCACTGCAGTATTTCAAAGATTCATAAATGATGTCTTGAGAGACTCCTTAAAAGTTTTGTGAACATCTACCTAGATGATATTTTGATCTATTCAATATCTGCTGCATACCATGTACGTCATATGCGTCTATTCATGCAGAGACTAAGAGAAAAATCAACTTTTCACTAAACTGGAGAAATGCTAATTCAATCAACAACAAATTTCTTAGTTAGAATACATGATCTCCACAGACATATTTATGGATCAAAAGAAGGTTGATGCTGTGGTCAGATAGCTTACTCTCAAGTTGTTGAAACAACTTCATTGCTTTCTAGGCTTTTCTAATAATGTATACATGACTACTCCTCAATCGCAGCTCATCTCACTACTCTTACTAAAATTGGAGCTTGCGTTAAGAGCTGAATAGGCCCTCAAGAATGGTTTTGCTCTTTGCCTGTTTGGACCATCCTAATCCAGAAAAGCAGCATATAGTGAAGGTTGATGTTTTAGTGTTTGGCAGTATTGTCACAACTGTCATATACCTCTGCCTAAGGGCTGTCACTAAATGAGTGTTTTAGCAACAGATGCATATGTATGATTCTCGCAAAAGAGGATAAAAATGAGATGCTTGTAAGAATTATTCTTAATATGGCTTTATTTTGCCTTGGTTAGACAAAACCCTAACTATAGACAAATATTTAATCTCGGTTATCTAACAGATTAAATTAATACTCATATTAATCAAATATTAGTTGACATCAATCATTTATTAATCACAAAATAGATTAATACATACCTCGAGATCTGAAGGCAGAAGATAAGAATAGCCTTATAAAAATGCAAAGCTTATATACACATTTTAAGCCAATGAAATCAAAGCATACCATAAATGAAAAGGCTATCTTTGTATATTTTAACTTCCTTAAAAGACTATAATTTTGGCTGACATATAGAAAATACCATTTTAACTTGTTCATGCGCAGTGTATTAGAGTGTTAATAATACTTTGTCTAGCTAGCAGTATAGGTGTTTTGATTGACAACAGCAACTGAATGTAAATGTCACAGTTTTAAATACATTGTCTTTAAAACACTATTTAACCCATTACTAACTAAACTGACTAATCCTATCTAAGTTAATTTAATTTATAACTCTTCCATATTCTATATCTTAATTTATATCTAAATGTTTTATCTATGAATAACATATTTAGGCCTAGATTTGGAGTTCGGCGGTAAAAGGGCTGCTAACGCTCCGCGGGCTTTTTTCTGGCCGCACCATAAATTTAACTCTGGTATCGAGAGTTTAATCAAATGCTGCGTTAGGCTCCAAAAAAGGAGCGTAGAGCATTTTTACCGCAAATGCAACTCTCGATACCAGAGTTGCTTACGGACGCGGCCGGCCTCAAAAACGTGCTCGTGCACGATTCTCCCATAGGAAACAATGGGGCTGTTTGAGCTGAAAAAAAAACTAACACCTGCAAAAAAGCAGCGTTCAGCTCCTAACGCAGCCCCATTGTTTCCTATGGGGAAACACTTCCTACGTCTGCACCTAACACTCTAACATGTACCCCGAGTCTAAACACCCCTAACCTTACACTTATTAACCCCTAATCTGCCGCCCCCTCTATCGCTGACCCCTGCATATTTTTTTAAACCCCTAATCTGCCGCTCCGTAAACCGCCGCAACCTACGTTATCCCTATGTACCCCTAATCTGCTGCCCTAACATCGCCGACCCCTATATTATATTTATTAACCCCTAATCTGCCCCCCTCAACGTCGCCGACACCTGCCTACACTTATTAACCCCTAATCTGCCGAGCGGACCTGAGCGCTACTATAATAAAGTTATTAACCCCTAATCCGCCTCACTAACCCTATCATAAATAGTATTAACCCCTAATCTGCCCTCCCTAACATCGCCGACACCTAACTTCAATTATTAACCCCTAATCTGCCGACCGGAGCTCACCGCTATTCTAATAAATGTATTAACCCCTAAAGCTAAGTCTAACCCTAACACTAACACCCCCCTAAGTTAAATATAATTTTTATCTAACGAAATAAATTAACTCTTATTAAATAAATGATTCCTATTTAAAGCTAAATACTTACCTGTAAAATACATCCTAATATAGCTACAATATAAATTATAATTATATTATAGCTATTTTAGGATTAATATTTATTTTACAGGTAACTTTGTAATTATTTTAACCAGGTACAATAGCTATTAAATAGTTAAGAACTATTTAATAGTTACCTAGTTAAAATAATAACAAAATTACCTGTAAAATAAGTCCTAACCTAAGATATAATTAAACCTAACACTACCCTATCAATAAAATAATTAAATAAACTACCTACAATTACCTACAATTAACCTAACACTACACTATCAATAAATTAATTAAACACAATTCCTACAAATAAATACAATTAAATAAACTAGCTAAAGTACAAAAAATAAAAAAGATCTAAGTTACAGAAAATAAAAAAATATTTACAAACATAATAAAAATATTACAACAATTTTAAACTAATTACACCTTCTCTAAGCCCCCTAATAAAATAACAAAGCCCCCCAAAATAAAAAATTCCCTACCCTATTCTAAATTAAAAAAGTTACAAGCTCTTTTACCTTACCAGCCCTGAACAGGGCCCTTTGCGGGGCATGCCCCAAGAATTTCAGCTCTTTTGCCTGTAAAAGAATAAATACAATACCCCCCCCCCCCCCAACATTACAACCCACCACCCACATACCCCTAATCTAACCCAAACCCCCCTTAAATAAACCTAACACTAAGCCCCTGAAGATCTTCCTACCTTGTCTTCACCATACCAGGTTCACCGATCAGTCCTAAAGAGCTCCTCCGATGTCCTGATCCAAGCCCAAGCGGGGGCTGAAGAGGTCCATGATCCGGTCAAAGTCTTCATCCAAGCGGGGCAGAAGAGGATCTTCCATCCGATTGAAGTCATCATCCAGGCGGCATCTTCGATCTTCTTCCATCCGGAGCGAAGTGGCAGGATCCTGAAGACATCCAGCGCGGAACATCCATCCGGACCGACGACTGAACGACGAATGACTGTTCCTTTAAGGGACGTCATCCAAGATGGCGTCCCTCGAATTCCGATTGGCTGATAGGATTCTATCAGCCAATCGGAATTAAGGTAGGAATTTTCTGATTGGCTGATGGAATCAGCCAATCAGAATCAAGTTCAATCCGATTGGCCGATCCAATCAGCCAATCAGATTGAGCTCGCATTCTATTGGCTGATCGGAACAGCCAATAGAATGCGAGCTCAATCTGATTGGCTGATTGGATCAGCCAATCGGATTGAACTTGATTCTGATTGGCTGATTCCATCAGCCAATCAGAAAATTCCTACCTTAATTCCGATTGGCTGATAGAATCCTATCAGCCAATCGGAATTCGAGGGACGCCATCTTGGATGACGTCCCTTAAAGGAACAGTCATTCGTCGTTCAGTCGTCGGTCCGGATGGATGTTCCGCGCTGGATGTCTTCAGGATCCTGCCGCTTCGCTCCGGATGGAAGAAGATCGAAGATGCCGCCTGGATGATGACTTCAATCGGATGGAAGATCCTCTTCTGCCCCGCTTGGATGAAGACTTTGACCGGATCATGGACCTCTTCAGCCCCCGCTTGGGCTTGGATCAGGACATCGGAGGAGCTCTTCAGGACGGATCGGTGAACCTGGTATGGTGAAGACAAGGTAGGAAGATCTTCAGGGGCTTAGTGTTAGGTTTATTTAAGGGGGGTTTGGGTTAGATTAGGGGTATGTGGGTGGTGGGTTGTAATGTTGGGGGGGGGGTATTGTATTTATTCTTTTACAGGCAAAAGAGCTGAAATTCTTGGGGCATGCCCCGCAAAGGGCCCTGTTCAGGGCTGGTAAGGTAAAAGAGCTTGTAACTTTTTTAATTTAGAATAGGGTAGGGAATTTTTTATTTTGGGGGGCTTTGTTATTTTATTAGGGGGCTTAGAGTAGGTGTAATTAGTTTAAAATTGTTGTAATATTTTTATTATGTTTGTAAATATTTTTTTATTTTCTGTAACTTAGATCTTTTTTATTTTTTGTACTTTAGCTAGTTTATTTAATTGTATTTATTTGTAGGAATTGTGTTTAATTAATTTATTGATAGTGTAGTGTTAGGTTAATTGTAGGTAATTGTAGGTAGTTTATTTAATTATTTTATTGATAGGGTAGTGTTAGGTTTAATTATATCTTAGGTTAGGACTTATTTTACAGGTAATTTTGTTATTATTTTAACTAGGTAACTATTAAATAGTTCTTAACTATTTAATAGCTATTGTACCTGGTTAAAATAATTACAAAGTTACCTGTAAAATAAATATTAATCCTAAAATAGCTATAATATAATTATAATTTATATTGTAGCTATATTAGGATGTATTTTACAGGTAAGTATTTAGCTTTAAATAGGAATCATTTATTTAATAAGAGTTAATTTATTTTGTTAGATAAAAATTATATTTAACTTAGGGGGGTGTTAGTGTTAGGGTTAGACTTAGCTTTAGGTGGAAATACATTTATTAGAATAGCGGTGAGCTCCGGTCGGCAGATTAGGGGTTAATAATTGAAGTTAGGTGTCGGCGATGTTAGGGAGGGCAGATTAGGGGTTAATACTATTTATGATAGGGTTAGTGAGGCGGATTAGGGGTTAATAACTTTATTATAGTAGCGCTCAGGTCCGCTCGGCAGATTAGGGGTTAATAAGTGTAGGCAGGTGTCGGCGACGTTGAGGGGGGCAGATTAGGGGTTAATAAATATAATATAGGGGTCGGCGGTGTTAGGGGTAGCAGATTAGGGGTACATAGGGATAACGTAGGTGGCGGCGATTTGCGGTCGGAAGATTAGGGGTTAATTATTTTAAGTAGCTTGCGGCGACGTTGTGGGGGGCAAGTTAGGGGTTAAGAAATATAATATAGGGGTCGGCGGGGTTAGGGGCAGCAGATTAGGGGTACATAAGTATAACGTAGGTGGCGGTCGGCAGATTAGGGGTTAAAAATTTTAATCGAGTAGCGGCGATGTGGGGGGAGCTCGGTTTAGGGGTACATAGGTAGTTTATGGGTGTTAGTGTACTTTAGGGTACAGTAGTTAAGAGCTTTATAAACCGGCGTTAGCCAGAAAGCTCTTAACTCCTGCTATTTTCAGGCGGCTGGAATCTTGTCGTTAGAGCTCTAACGCTCACTTCAGAAACGACTCTAAATACCAGCGTTAGAAAGATCCCATTGAAAAGATAGGCTACGCAAATGGCGTAGGGGGATCTGCGGTATGGAAAAGTCACGGCTGAAAAGTGAGCGTTAGACCCTTTAATCACTGACTCCAAATACCAGCGGGCACCCAAAACCAGCGTTAGGAGCCTCTAACGCTGGTTTTGACGGCTACCGCCGAACTCCAAATCTAGGCCTTAATGTGTAATTCTTCTTTGAAATTGTATATTTTCCTAATCATGATTTTATAATTTATTCTAATCATGATTTTATAACTCCATAACAACATCATCCTCAATCTGCAGAAATTCCTCCTACAGCCTTTTATTTTCACAAATATATTGATCTCAAGAATGCCTTTGACATTGGTAATAAAGAACTGTTGGCTATTAAGATCATCTTTACAGAGTGAAGGGTACCAATAATCTGTTCCTCATCTTCATTGATCATACAATTCTACTATATATCAAATCTACACACATAATTAATGTGAGATGGGCATTGTTTTTCACCTGTTTTTACTATCTATATCAAAGCACATGCACTAGCCAGGCAACATGTTCAAGAACAAAATTCTACTGATCCACTCAAGCATATTATTCCTCCAGAGAATATTCTTGCCTCTATGCCAACCTCGATTCTCAACCATGCTAAGAAGCTGGCCAAAGAGTTTATTGTCCAGTTTGTCCATATTCATGGTCTTTCGGATGATGTTGTCCAAGATTGTGGTTCCCAGTTTGTGTCTAGATTCTGGAAGAGCTTGTGTCTCATGCTGTGTATCTCCATTTCTCTCACTACTGCCTTTCACCCAGAACGTGGGTGAACTAGAGTCATGAAGCTTTCCTGCGTGCATACATTTCATTTTGTCAAGACAATGGGTCATCTTTACTTCTTTTGGTTGAATTGGTGCATAAAACTCATGCCTCTCTCCAGATGTTACTTGCTAAGGCAGCCTGTGGTCTGCAACCTTGTAATTTTCTACTGTCCATTTCTTGTGTGAAGGTTCCAGCTACCAATTGGAAAGTTTCCTCTATTATGAGGCATTGGAGACTGGTATGAGGTCTGTTAAATTCTCATCTCTTATGAAGAGTGCATATGTCGGCCTGGTCCCATATGGGGGACAAAGTTTGGGTTTCGAGTTCCTGCTTCAGTTTTGGTTCAAGGTCAGCCTTAGTATGAAGTTGAGACTATCCTGGAATCTAGGAGATGTGGTAAAGGTTTGCAATACCTCATGATTTGCATGCCTGCTCCGTCTTGTCAAAACCTTCCATAGGACTCATCCCTCCCAACCTTTCCCTTTGCATATTTACTCACTGCTTTCTTTAGTAACTGCTCCCCTGCATATTTACTCACTGCTTGCTTTACTAACTGCTCTGCTGAATATTTACTCACTGTTTGCTTTACTAACTGCTCCACTGCATATTTACTCACTGCTTTCTTTAGTAACTGCTCCGCTGCATATTTACTCTCTGCTTTCTTTAGTAACTGATAGCTTGCATATTTACGTACTGCTTGATTTACTAACTGCTCCACTGCATGTTTACTCACTGCTTTCTTTAGTAACTGTTCCTCTGCATATTTACTCACTGCATTCTGTAGTAACTGCTCCCCTGCATATTTACTCACTGCTTTCTGTAGTAACTGCTCTCCTGCATATTTACTCACTGCTTGCATTACTAACTGTTCCCCTGCAAGTTAACTCACTGCTTTCTTTAGTAACTTCTCCCCTGCATGTTTACTCACTGCTTTCTTTATTAACTGCTCCCCTGCAAGATTATTCACTGTTTGCACTTTTCTTTTTACAGAGGAAGAGGTTTCAAGAGCTTTATCAAAAATAAAAGTTAATAAGTCTGTGGGTCCATATAATATTCATCCAAGGATTCTAAGAGACCTATGATCCATAATAGCTACCCATTAGCTGATTTATTTAATCAGTCACTTCTAACAGGAGTTGTTCCAAAAGACTGGAAAATTGCCAATGTAGTCCCTCTTCATAAAAAGGGTAGTAGGGAAGATTCTGCTAACTATAGGCCAGTCAGTTTGACCTCAATTGCAGGGAAATTAATGGAAACTCTTTTAAAGGAAAGACGTGTATCTTTCATTCAGACAAACAACTTAGAAGACAAAGGACAGCATGGTTTCACTGCTGGAAGATCATGCCTGACTAATCTAATTGATTTATTTGACCATGTAACTAAAATAATAGACCAGGGAGGAGCCGTAGATGTTGCATATCTAGACTTTAGCAAAGCATTTGACACCTTCCCACACAACAAACTTATTCACAAAATGTATTGTCTTGGAATAGATGCTAAGATTGTTAAGTGGGTAGAATGCTGGCTTAAAGATAGACGACAGAGGGGTTCAATTAATGGAGTACATTCAAATGAGGCATCAGTTACTAGTGGTGTTCCCCAAGGGTCAGTTCTTGGGCCTGTTTTGTTTAACATGTTCATAAGTGATAGTGGAAGTGGGCTTAAGGGGAAGGTTTGCTTGTTTGCTGATGATACAAAAATTTGTAACAGGGTAGATGTTCCAGGAGGAGTTGATCAAATGAACTGTGATATTAATAAACTAGAGGACTGGTCAAATAAATGGTATCTGAAATTGAATATTACCAAGAGCAAAATTATGCATATTGGATCCAAAAACCCAAAGGCCAATTATAGTCTCAATGGTAAATTACTGACTTTAATTAAAGAAGAAAGGGATTTGGGAAATATTATATCAGATGATTTAAAATTTGGTACACAATGCCGCAGTGCAGCCAGCAAGGCCAGTCAAATGCTTGGTTGCATTGGAAGAGGTTTTAGAAGCAGAAAGGTTCTTATGCCACTTTACAGATAATTAGTTAGACCAAATATGGAATACTGTGTACAGTTCCAGTGACCATATCTTCAGAAAGATATAAATAAACTAGAAGCTGTCCAAAGGAGGGCTACTAAAATGGTACATGGTCTAAAATATAAAACGTACAAAGAAAGACTCTATGATCTAAATATGTATAGTTTAGAGGATAGAAGGGAAAGAGGTGACATGATAGAAACCTTCAAATATATGAAGGTACTTAATAAAATAGAAGCTGAAAGCATTTTTCACAAAAAAATAAATGCCAAAACAAGGGGTCACAATCTAAAGTTAGAGGGTAGCAGATTCAGGAGAAATTTGAGGATGCATTTTTTTTTCAGAAAGGGTGGTGGATTCATTTAATAAACTTCCATTTGAGGTGGTAAACACAAAGACTGTAAAGGAATTTAAAAATGCCTGGGACATGCATAAGGCTATCCTAAGGAAAAAGTAACATGTAATATGGGTAGACTTGATGGGCCTTTTTGGTTCTTATCTACCGTCAAATTCTGTTTCTATGGAACAGCCAATAGAATGCCAGCTCAATCCTATTAGCTGAGTGGATCAGCCAATAGGATTGAACCTCAATCCTATTGGCTGATTGCATCAGTCAATAGGATTTTTTCTACCTTAATTCCAATTGGCTGATAGAATTCTATCAGCCAATCAGAATTGAAGGGACGCCATATTGTGTTTAGCCGTCGGAAGAAGAGGATACTCTGCGTCGGATGTCTTGAAGATGGACCAGCTCCGCACTGGATGGATGAAGATAGAAGATGCCATCTAGATGAAGACTTCTGCCCATGTGGAGGACCACTTCGCCCGGCTTGGATGAAGAATTCTCCCAGATTCATTGAGGACTTCAGCCCAGTTGGGGGAAGATGTCTCCCGGTAACGTGATCTTCAGGGGGTTAGTGTTTTTTTAAGGGGGGATTGGGTGGGTTTTAGAGTAGGGTTGGTTGTGTAGGTGGTGGGTTTTAATGTTGGGGGGGAATTGTAATTTTTTTTTCAGGTAGAAAAGCTGATTACTTTGGGGCAATGTCCCGCAAAAGGCCCTTTTAAGGGCTATTTGTAATTTAGTGTAGGGTAGGGCTTTTTTTTATTTGGGGGGGGGGGGGCTTTTTGTATTTTGTTAGGGGGATTATATTAGGTGTAATTAGTTTTAAAATCTTGTAATTTCTTTATTATTTTCTGTAATTTAGTGGGGGGTTTTTTGTACTTTAGATCATTTTATTTAGATGTAATTAATTGTATTTAATTTAGGTAATTAATTTTAATTATAGTGTAGTGTTAGGTGTAATTGTAACATAGGTTATGTTTTATTTTACAGGTAAATTTGTCTTTATTTTAACTAGGTAGTTATTAAATAGTTAATAAGTATTTAATAACTATTGTACCTAGTAAAAATAAATACAAAGTTGCCTGTAAAATAAAAATAAACCCTAAGATAGCTACAATGTAACTATTAGTTATATTGTAGCTAGCTTAGGGTTTATTTTATAGGTAAGTATTTAGTTTTAAATAGGAATAATTTAGTTAATGATAGTGATTTCATTTAGATTTATTAAAATTATATTTAAGTTAGGTGGGGTTAGGGTTATACTTAGGTTTAGGGGTTAATAACTTTATTATAGTGGCGGCGACGTTGGGGACGGCAGATTAGGGGTTAATAAATGTAGGTAGGTGGCGGGATGTTAGGGCCGGCAGATTAGGGTTTAATAATATTTAAATAGTGTTTGTGATGCGGGAGTGCGGCGGTTTAGGGGTTAATATATTTATTATAGTGGCGGCAATGTCCGGTTCGGCAGATTAGGGGTTAAAATATTTATTTTAGTGTTTGCGATGTGGCAGAGCCTCGGTTTAGGGGTTAATTGGTAGTTTATGGGTGTTAGTGTACTTTTTTAGCACTTTAGTTAAGAGTTTTATGCTATGGTGTTGTAGTGTAAAACTCTTAACTACTGACTTTTAAATGCGGTACCAGTCTTGACAGGAGAGGGTGTACCTCTCACTTTTTGTCAGACTCGTAATATCGGCGCTATGCAAGTCCCATTGAAAATATAGGATACGCAATTGACGTAAGTGGATTTGTGGTATTTCCGAGTCTGGCCAAAAAAGTGAGCGGTACACCTGTACCTGCAAGGCTCATAATACCACAGGGCATTAAAAAGCAGCATTAGGACCGGCCAATGCTGCTTTTTAAGGCTAATGCCAAACTCGTAATCTAGCCGCAGGTTTCTCAAGGCCAGCCCTATAAATCCTGTTATTGCACTTGTGTGCTAATTATCCTTTAGAGGGAGCTGTTCAAAAATACTATAAAGTGGTTATCAGAGTCCCATAACTGAACAAAATAACTATGGACATGCCTCCACTGATTGCACATGAATTTTTCAATTAATTTCCCTACTACTGTAGTTAAACTGACTGCTCTTTAGTTAGCAGATTCTTCCATACTGCCCTATTTTACGAAGAGGTACTACATATACTATTCTTCAATCATCTGGAACAACTGCTGTCAATAGTGACTGATTAAACAGATAAGTTAATAGGGCAGCTAGCACAGATTAAGTTCATTTAAAACTCTTGAATACATTTTATCAGGACTCACTGCTCCCCTGCATATTTACTCACTGCTTTCGTCAGTAATTGATCTCCTGCTTGTTTATTCACTGCTTGCTTCACATGGTTAGAAATACTATAATTCCCAGTAATGATGTTGCTTTAGTTGTGCAATTTAGCAGGTTTCTCAAGGCCAGCCCTATAAATCCTGTTATTGCACTTGTGTGCTAATTATCCAATAGAGGGAGCTGTTCAAAAATACTTACTATAGGGGAAGAAGTGAGAGAGAATAGAAAAGGGGGTTATCAGAGTTCCATAACTGAACAAAATAACTATGGACATGCCTCCACTGATTGCACATGGATTTTTCCATTCATTTCCCTACTACTGACGTTAAACTGCTCCCTTGCATATTTATTCACTGGTTGCTTTAGTAACTGATCCCATGCATGTATACTCACTGCTAGCTTTACAAACAGCTCCCCTGCATATTTATTCACTGTTCGGTTTACTAACTGCTTCCCCTGTATATTTACTCACTGCTATCTTTACTAACTGCTCACCTGCATATTTATTCACTGCTTTCTTTACTAACTGCTCCTCTGCATATTTACTCACTGCTTGCTTTAGTAACTGCTCCCCTGCATATTTACTCACTGCTTGCTTTACTAACTGCCCCCTCCTGCATATTTACTCACTGCTTTTTTTACTAACTGCTCCTCTGCATATTTACTCACTGCTTGCTTTAGTAACTGATCCCCAGCATGTATACTCACCGCTAGCTTTACTAACTGCTCCCTGAGTCAGGAGCCAAAGCGAGTAGTCAGATGAGCTGGAATCAGGAACAAGGAGAACAGTAGAGTCAGGAACAAGCCAGGGATCAGGAACCAGAAGGGATGTCAGACAGTCAGGTAATACACAGGAACTCTTACAAACAGGTCTGAGACAACGCAAGGGCAGAGCACACTGAACAGAGGCCCTTTATATAATAAGCGATGACATCACAATTCTGAGACTGCATCCTGTCTCACACGGATGATATACACCAGTCTGGCCATAAATGGAAGTGCAGGAAATGAGCAGCATCACACAGTATGCACCAGAGTCAGCAAGAGAGGTGAGTAAAATGGCTGCCAGCAGCACATGGCAAACAAAACAGGGAGCAAACCCTGACAAGTAACTGCTCCCCCTGTATATTTACTCACTGTTTGCTTTAGTAACTGCTTCCTTGCATATTTATCCACTGCTTGCTTTAGTAACTGCTCCCCCTGTATATTTACTCACTGCTTTCTTTAGTAATTGATCTCCTGCATGTTTATTTACTGCTTGCTTCACATGGTTAGAAATACTATAATTCCCAGTAATGATGTTGCTGTAGTTGTGGAATTTCCTAAATCCTGATAAAATGTTGCATTGAGGCTCATACAGTCATAAGGACTGAATAGCCTATTCTGGGACACCAGTGAAAAAACTAAATCTTAACTCCATACTTTATTACCCCCCATCAGTTCCCCGAAATGATGGACACTATAACAGAGCTGGGAGTAAGACCAACAGGTCAAATTTATTATTTAAATCACTAGTGTAAACGGTCACCCTTGGAGGTTACTTGGTAACCGACAACATATGCAAATATGTCTGACGTGCATGAGTTTCTAACAATAACTCCTACTTTGGGAGATAGAGGCCCACATTCATTTTAGGATATGATGTCATCCCCCGGATGGCTCCGCCCCATTACATGTTAGCCAAGGGGGTTAGGAGGAGTTCTCCTGGTCTGCCTACCTGCTAGGAAAAGGCACCCTAGGCTCGGACCTAGTGATGTCGCCTTCCTCCAACCTGACCATCACTGCACCCCAAAGCTTCAAATTAGGCCGCTACCTCTCGCGGCTAGAGCAAAATATCACTCCCACCCTTAAGGGGCCCATTTCTTGATGGCCAAAAGAGACGAATAAGAAACGGGTGGAGGTCAAAACATTACGAACACGGGCTTACCCGGGCTTACCCAAGGCTAGCTCAACTAAACCTACCCCCGCTGTGTTAACTAAACCACACATCGCAGCCGATTCTCATGCCACCTCAATTATTTATTTTCTAGGGAAGGGAGGGTGGGCAACTGCAACTTCTGTAAGAAACACCGGAGGAAAGAGGCAGATTTCTCCAGAACATCTGCTCTTGAACCCCAGGTGAGTCACTCCCCTCAAACTGCCACATTGTTGCATCTCCATCTTCTCTTTCCCATTCTCATTCCTGCCAGGCTACAGCACTTAATATGTTCCATTCCCACTAGGGGTCACTACACTATCATAAGGACGGAATAGCCTATTCTGGGATACCAGTGAAAAAAATCAAACTTAACTCCATACTTTATTACCCCCATCAGTTCCCCGAAATAATGGACACGACAACAGAGCTGGGAGGAAGACCAACAGGTTGCATTTATTATTTAAATCACTAGTATGAATGGTTACCCTAGGAGGTTACTCTGTAACTGACAGCATATGTAAATATATGTAAATATATGTAAATATGCCTGGCATGCATGAGTCTCACATCATTCCCTCCCAGATGTAACACCACTATCTGGATCCTACCCCAGTGCCTATGCACATCCTGAAGCAACGTCAGGAGCTCACTCCAGCGCATCCCACTCCGCCCCAACCATCTAACCGATGCTGTTGCCAAAGGGAACCCCCGGATTAAGCATATGAATGACCTACTATCCATATCCGCACATCTGCAGAACCTGAAACACCAACAATGAAACTTGCTAACTATATAAACAAACCAACTACCATCAGCTATTATGACAATGGCCTAACGTACAGCTTGTACCTGTTTGAACGCCATCTACCTAAGTGCCTAATGCCCTCAGCAGACTGCCCTTCTGCCGCTGCCGACGTAGCTGTGCCAATCCTAAAGGAGTGCGTCCCTATACTACATGGATTGAGGCCTATTCTCTCAGCCACTGCCCTCAGCACTCGCTTGAACTGGTAGACCGACAGCAGAGAACCATCCACGTGGATTAAGAATTGACAATACTCGGACTGGACAGGCGATACCACCACCTTTCCGAGCCAAAGTCACCCAAGTGCCCTTACCCTCCTGGTCCGTCTTAGACCAGGGGACAAAAAGTAGAACTACCAAATCATACACTCTAACGTGCGGAAGCAGAAAACCTTTCCCTGACACCTTAGCCGCCGGCGCTACCAGTTCACTCACATGAAATGCATCTGCAAACGCCAGAACAAAAGCCACCCGAAACAGAGAGCACTCATACGAGGATGAACAACTGCCTGTAACCCAAGCAAAAGCTGCACTAGGCGCTCGCTCGTTATTGGCTATCTGACATCTGGCACCTTAATTTCCATGCACCCCCAGCCCCGCATTATTTGCTTCACCAAAAACGACCCAGTCGGGGGACCGCTGCCAGCTTATAAAAATATGAAAGGGCCACCAATCATGCCTGCATGGCCCCTTTGTGCGTACCCTTTACCCTAAGCACAGCCACTTCCAACCCTGGATTAGATGGGTTGTAAACTCATGGTTTGGACCAAAGGGTTCTAATCGAAAAAATTAAAACATAACTTTTATTTCAACAACGGTTATATAAAATCACTGTGTGTGTGTGTGCACTTTAAAAACACATAGGAACTCGAGGAAGATAATAATTACTTCTAGGTTAAGATACCTGATTGTGGGAATGTTAAAGGAGCCTCAATAGGGGTCCACTAGAATAATGTGGATAATATGGGCAGAGATTACTGACGGTTTAACCAATAGATGTTATCAGTTATACTTTGACACTTTTCACAAAGCAGCGTGGATGTTAGATTGCAATGACTACTGTCCAAATGAATTTGTCAGGATACACAGACTCAAAGGCTGCCGGTCTTTATCAATTGTGACTTCAATAAAAATTGTCAGGGTACCAGAATTATTATCTTTTAATTCTTAATAATAATTTTCAGAATATTAGCGTTGTGTGAAACGCTGGATTGTATAGGTTTAGACTTTAATATATATTCTGGTTCAATGAGTATGTATTTTTTATATAGTTTCTGGTTTAGTGGCTGTTTTGTGCGAACTTCCACATACAGCCTTATTCGCCTTATTCAGAATAAAGAATTTGTCAGGATACACAGAATCTAAGGCTTCTGGTCTTTATCGATTGTGACTTCAATAAAAATTCTCAGGGTACCAGAATTATTGTCTTTTATATTCTTGATAATAATTTTCAGAATATTATTGTTATTATAAAGCACTGGATTGTATAAGTTTAGACTTTAATATATATTCTGGTTCAATAAGTATGTATTTTTTATAGTTTCTGGTTTAGTAACTGATTTGAGCGAACATCCACATACAGCCTTATTCGCCTTATTAGGATATGTTGATCTATGGGTGTCTTGCGATCAAGCCTTATTATGGCATAGAGATATCTAACTTAATGTGCACAATTTTTTGGTTGTATGTAAGGTATTTGTTAATTCATTGAATATGTCTTAAAAATGTGTCTTTATTATGTTAACACACTATTCAGTAAACAAGTTCCTACAGGTTACCCATCCAAAGACAGCGACATTCTATCTAATTCCCAAAGTCCACAAAAATAGCAAACAACCACCTGGCAGACCTATCGTGTCCGGTAATGAAAATTTGACCGAAAAAGCCAGCCAGTACGTGGACTTACGACTAAGACATTTTTTTAACTCAATTAACATCGTATGTTAAAGATACCATGGAAGTGCTACAAATAATCCAAGATATTAACATCTCAGAGAACACCTGGCTAGTCACGTGTTACGTGGAATCTTTATACACTAGCATCGAACATAATTTAGGACTAAATGCTGTAAAATATTTTCTGAATAGGTCCTCAGAAGGAGGCCCTGATCATAACCAATTCGTACTTGACCTACTGAAATTTGTACTGACGAAAAATTATTTTCTCTTTAACAACAAGTTCTACTTGCAAATACAAGGAACAGTGATGGGCATGGCATGTGCTCCCACCTACGCTAATTTATTTTTAGGGTGGTGGGAGCAAACCAAGGTATTCACAGATACAAATGACGAACATTGTTCTAAGATCCCACTGTGGATCAGGTACATAGACAACATTTTGTTTCTATGGGAAGGCACTGAACAGGATCTTGAGATCTTTCTTTCAAAATTAAACCAAAACAATCAGAATATTAGATTGACCCACCATAAGAGCCAAACTAACATCTCATTCTTGGATCTATTAATCAACAAGGAAATTGATGGTTCATTAAGCACAGACCTGTTCAGAAAAGAAACAGCCACCAACAATGTTCTTTTTGCCACAAGTGCTCCCACTCCCAACACTGCCAAATCCGTACCTATAGGAGAATTCCTAAGATTGAGGAGAAACTGCTCCCATGACAAGACATTTAAGACAAGAGCCACAGAATTAGAGAATCGTCTTCTTCAGAGAGGATACAGCAAAAGATCCATCCGTAAAGCCAAAACAAGAGCACTCAAAACTCAAAGATCTGATCTTCTAAAGACCAAATCAAAAAAAGGTAATCTCAATACCCGATTAGTGCTAACCTACAATCAAGACACCCAACAAATCACGAACATAATTCAAAAAAATTGGCATATACTTCAAGCTGATCCCCAACTTAAAGATCTAATCGGAGACCGGGTGCAGGTAAGTTATCGAAGAAGCAGAAATCTGAAAGAAATACTCAGTCCCAGCCATTACGTATACAAATCCAGGAAAACCAGACCGGTAGAACATGGATCCTTTCCCTGTGGGAATTGCTCTTCTTGCAGCAATATGATAAAAAAAGAAGGTCATAACAGACAGATTTGGAAAACACCATAAAATAAAAACATATATCAGCTGCAACACTATGGGTGTAATTTATGCCCTTCAGTGCAAATGCCCCCGGATCTATATTGGAATGACCAGAAGAATGCTACATACAAGACTTATGGAACACATGTGTAATATCAAAAATGCTCCGTCCGATCTGTCAAAAGATAGGAAAATCACGTCTGTAGCATCCCACTTTCTCAGACACCACCAATCCAAAACCTCAGAACTGAAGTGTCACGGAATTCAAAAAATATCATTAGGTTTAAGAGGCGGTGACCTCGAAAAAGCCCTACTTAAGGCTGAAACCAGGTGGATATACCTGATGGACACGGTATACCCCAAGGGTCTGAATGAACAAAACAATTATTCCATGTTTTTATAAAAGCATGAAGATCTTGAGTATTTGTAAATGAGAGATATCAGTCAAACCCTTCTGATAAAATGTTATTGTTATTTCAGGGGATCTATACAACAAGATGCTGTAAAATCATTCCCACCAACATGATCCCAAGGTCTTCATATACGGTATAGACCTTCACAACTGGACGCAAAGATTTGTTTTGAAGAATTGATTCCTATCACTTTCCTTACACTTCTAGGGATATAATTCCCGTATTCCATTCAATTTATTATTTTTTCACAAGTGATAAGAATTTAACTAACATTTTTTAATCACAATTTTTAATCACTTCTTACTCACTGTTACTTACTTTTTCACTATCTTGGAACAATCAGTTTCAGTCACAATTTTCAGGTGTCTCATTCCTTGCCTTCACCTCATCCATTATAAAGACACACTTATTGTAATTTTTCACTTCCCAACTTTTCATTACACTCAAGTCAATCAATTATGATGTTCTTCATAACTCACACGAGACAACTATGCACGTATTAGGCACAAAGGATTGCAACTTTTTGAAACACATTCCCCAATATATAAATAATAATAATTTTTACACTTTTGTTATTCACAATTTTTGGCACCACGTATTCCCACACATCCATATGTCTTTCTTCCTCACAACTATTATGAGGTATATATTCTGGTGTTAATAACTGCAATTATATGCAATTGTATTTATCTATTTCTCCAGGAATATTAATACCAGATACCAACCAGGCCGACATGAACCATTTGTGTTTCTAATAACTGCCTGTCTGCCGGCATCACTAAGTTTATTTTATTACGTTATACTCATGTGATTTTATACACTTGCTTATGCATTCTTGACCAATTCCTTCCGAACTCCCCCCCCTTCCCTTCAGTAGTACCAAGCACTTGTCACATATTTTGTTCGTAGTATCTTATATCCAGTTTAACATCACATCAGATCTTGCTGTTTATTTTAGTTAACCTGTAAAATTTAGTAAAATTCAGTGCGGCTACCTTATCACAGCAATTAGAACTAGAATCGGTCAGCCACATTGCTCTTACGGCTGCTCATTTTAGCAGAATACCTCAATACAAATGATCTTAACTGAACAGATCCAGTAAGACACAGATCAGGTAAAACGAGGGGACACTTTTTGCTGCTTCAACAAACCGATGTAAATAATCAAGATATTTATTCAATATATTAACCAGGATTCAGCTATGAAATGTAATTGTTCATGTCAGGACTTTCCTGACATTTACACTTAAGCTACACACCCTCTATGCAAGCAGATGATGATAGGCTGATACAACATAGTGGCTGTGTGACACCATTCGGATCCGATACACCCCCTTTCTGAGCTCTACGATTGGTGAAAACGGACCAATTGTTTCTACTCATTCCACATAAAAACCCTCAGACGCCGGCGCACGTCACCTTTGAAAAAGCCGAGATAGCATTGGCGAAACATGTCAAGGAGGAGTATTGTGTAGAAATACCCTATTTTGCTGTTTTTAAATGGCATTGGAACTCAAATTATTTATTCATACTTTAATGATTTAGATTTCGTTACTCTAACCTATTATTAAGTATGGGGCTAAGTTATATCGGCAGCAAAGTTCTGAGTCAATACTTTAACTCTCTTACACGCTATATGCGGTTTCAATTTTTAGCAAGCAAGTGAACTAATATAACAAACATAACACATTTATAACCCTAAGCATTGCATGCCAAAATAAGGCGCTATTTAGACTTGCTTAGTAAGTTATTTTCAACGGGAATGTTTATTTAAAAAAAAGCCTGCTAAAAGTTGTATAGCCACAAACCTTGACACGCAAATCGCTCAAATAAAACAACAGCCACTTTATACTATTCTTTAATCTGAAGCACTGAAAGCCAAAATAAGGCGTTATTCAGGTGTCCTTAACGACATTTATTCTAACCTATTAGTAAGTTTGGGGCCAAGAAATATCGGCAGCAAAGTTCTGAGTCAATACTTTACACGCTATATGCGTCTTCAATCTTTAGCAAGCAAGTGAACTAAATATAGCAAACATAATATATTTATAACCCTAAGAATTTCATGCCAAAATAAGGCGTTATTTAGACTTGCTTAGTAAGTTATTTTCAACGGGAATGTTTATTTAAAAAAGCCTGCTAAAAGTTGTACAGCCGCAACCTTGACACTCAAATCGCTCAAATAAGATAACAGCCACTGTATACTAGTTTTTAATTTGAAGCACGGAAAGCCAAAATAAGGCGTTATTCAGGTGTCCTTAACAACATTTATTCTAACCTATTATTAAGTTTGAGACCAAGCAATATTGGCAGCAAAGTTCTGAGTCAATACTATACACGCTATATGCGTCTTCAATCTTTAGCAAGCAAGTGAACTAATACAACAAATATAATACATTTAAAACCCTTAGCATTGCATGCCAAAATAAGGTGTTATTTAGACTTGCTCAGTAAGTTATTTTCAACAGGGATGTTTATTTAAAAAAAGCCTGCTAAAAGTTGTACAGCCACAAACTTTGACACTCCAATCGCCCCAATAAGACAACAGCCTCTTTACACTAGCTTTTAATCTGAAGCACCGAAAGCCAAAATAAGGAGTGATTCAAGTGTCCTTAACAGGTTAATCAAAAAACGGATGTTTTGTCTCAATTCTGTTAAAATACATATAATTAAAATTTGGATGTTGCATTGGTAAAATAAGGCTTTATTTATTGTTAATCACAAGCTAGTCTTAAACGCATGTCCACCATATGAACTATTCCAACTGATACAATAGTTTACCTCCAATACACGGTACTCTCCGTGTTGATAGATTAAATAATCAAGTTTATATGAATATTTCCGGACACGTTATAAATGCTTATAAATTCGAGTAAGCTGGTGAACTAATTTACTACATTTTAAATTATAAGCACAGTATGCCAAAATACGGCTCTATTCAGCGTCAATCACGGTATCTTCTATGCTGTTCGACTCTCAAATCCAATTGATGTTTACTGAAGAGTGTGTTAACATAATAAAGACACATTTTTAAGACATATTCAATGAATTAACAAATACCTTACATACAACCAAAACATTAAGTTAGATATCTCTATGCCATAATAAGGCTTGATCGCAAAACACCCATAGATCAACATATCCTAATAAGGCGAATAAGGCTGTATGTGGAAGTTCGCTCAAATCAGTTACTAAACCAGAAACTATAAAAAATACATACTTATTGAACCAGAATATATATTAAAGGGACATTAAACACTAAATACATGCTAGATAGAATGATGCATTCAAAGAAAAGATTAGTCCATGACTAACATGCAGATGTATTTTTTAAAGTTTCATTAGTTGTTTAAAAAGTGACAAAATAAGTGTAAAGTTTTAGTGTCTATAAAACACTGGGAGCTGCCATGTTGTAACTTGTGTTACCTTCTCTGCTGTGGCCAATAAGGGTCAGTTATAAATAGGTCACTAGAGTGTGCAGCCAATGGTTGTGCTGGATTTAACAGTGTTCTGCACTTCCATTTCTAACAGGAACTGAAATGCTCACAATTTCAGAATGGAATTACAGGCAAAGAGGACAAAATAAATAATGAAAGTATATTGCAGAGTTGTTTTATTATATACAATTTATCATTTTATATTACCATCTCAAAGTGTTTAATGTCCCTTTAAAGTCTAAACTTATACAATCCAGTGCTTTACAATAACGCTAATATTCTGAAAATTATTATCAATAATATAAAAGACAATAATTCTGGTACTCTGAGAATTTTTATTGAAGTCACAATCGATAAAGACCAGAAGCCTTAGATTCTGTGTATCCTGACAAATTCTTTATTCTGAATAAGGTGAATAAGGCTGTATGTGGAAGTTCGCACAAATCAGCCACTAAACCAGAAACTATATAAAAAATACATACTCATTGAACCAGAATATATATTAAAGTCTAAACCTATACAATCCAGCGTTTCACACAACACTAATATTCTGAAAATTATTATCAAGAATAAAAAGATAATAATTCTGGTACCCTGACAATTTTTATTGAAGTCACAATTGATAAAGGCCGGCAGCCTTTGATTCTGTGTATCCTGACAAATTCATTTGGACAGTAGTCATTGCAATCTAACATCCACGCTGCTTTGTGAAAAGTGTCAAAGTATAACTGATAACATCTATTGGTTAAACCGCCAGTAATCTCTGCCCATATTATCCACATTATTCTAGTGGACCCCTATTGAGGCTCCTTTAACATTCCCACAATCAGGTATCTTAACCTAGAAGTAATTATTATCTTCCTCGAGTTCCTATGTATTTTTAAAGTGCACACAAACACACAGTGATTTTATATAACCGTTGTTGAAATAAAAGTTATGTTTTAATTTTTTCGATTAGAACCCTTTGGTCCAAACCATGAGTTTACAACCCATCAAATCCAGGGTCGGAAGTGCTATAAAAGTGCACACTTTCCAGTCCTGATCCCTGTAGTGATCAAGACTCAATCCACATTCCAGCAACATTACCTGCGAGCCATCCCGCACAGATTCGCAGTAATGATGTTGCTATAGTTGTGCAATTTCTTAAATCCTGATAAAATGTTGTGTTGAGGCTTATACAGGCATAAATACCAGGGGCAAGATTACATATGCAGCGTCACCCATTTTTACGTGGTTTTGGTATCACATATACAGCGCCGCATTTAAATGCGGTATGTATATTTCACCTGTTGGCCGCAATATTTACTCCCATAAGCTAACATAGAACCGCATCCTAAATCAGTATCACATATTCAGCGCAAGGACTTATGCCGTGAAAATTGAGAAATTTTACTCCATTTTTACCTAGCCACACATAGGCAGGCACAGCAAGCCTTGCGCTGAAAATGTGAGCACCGTAACTGCCTAACGCATGCAAAATATCTATCTACCTATCAACCGCAATCCCCCCACAATAACTAATAAAGTATATTAACCCCTAATCTGACATTAACCCACATCTCAATAAACCTAATAAAACTATTAACCCCTAATCCGTCAAACCCACACAACGCAAATAACTAAATTACTAAGCCCCCTAACGTAACACCCCCTTAATTAACCCCAATTACCTAAATAAAAAAATACTAAGTTACAATTAAAATAAAAAGCTAACATTACTTAAAAATAAAAAAAAACCTAAGTTGAAATTTATCTAAGATTACAAAAAATAAATAAGTCTAACATTAAATAAAATAATACACCAAATTATCAAAAATTAAAAAATTAAACCTAACCCCTATGAAAATAAAAACACCCCCTAATCTAATACTAAACTACCAATAGCCCTTAAAGGGACACTGAACTCAAAAAAAATATTTTGTGATTCAGATAGAGCAAGCTATTTTAAGCAATTTTCTAATTTACTCCTATTATTAATTTTTCTTCATTCTCTTGGTAACTTTATTTGAAAAGCAAGGATGTAAGTTTAGATGCTGGCCCATTTTTGGTGAACAACCTGGGTTGTTCTTGCAGATTGGTGGATAAAATCACCCACCTATAAACAAGTGCTGTCCAGGTTCCTTAACCAAAAATTGTCTGGCTCCTTAGCTTAGATGCCTTCTTTTTCAAATAAAGATAGCAAGAGAATGAAGAAAAATTGATAATAGGAGTAAATTAGAAAGTTGCTTAAAATTGCATGCTCTATCTGAATCACAAAATATTTTTTTTTGTTCAGTGTCCCTTTAAAAGAGCCATTTGTAGGGCATTGCCCTAAGTTAAACAGCTCTTTCCCTTAAAAAAAATACTAAGTCCCCCCTCTAACAGTAAAACACCCCCCAAAATAAAAAAAAAACCTAACATTAAAAAATCCTAAACTATCCATTGCCCCTAAAGGGGCATTTGTTGGGGCATTGCCCTTAAAAGGGCATTCAGCTCTTTTAAGAGTGTCCAGAAATCCCTAATCTAAAAAAACAAACTTCCAAAAAAAAAAAAAAAAGCCTGTCTAACCCCCCAAATAGGTACTCACCGTTCCTGAAGTCCAGTGGAGAAGGTCGTCCTGTTCAAGGTGGTGAAGTCTTCTTCCAAGCAGCCGACATCTTCCAAGCGGGGACCTCTTCCTCCTTCATCCAGGAAATTTGAAAGAGAGTTGGGGAGTGTTGGCGCTGAAAGAGCTTAGGGTTAGTCTATATATATATATATATATAGATTTATGTAAAATGTAACATATAGTTTTATCAATGCAGCCTCTGATCCAACTGTACTCAAAATAGAGCGTGTTATTTATTTGAACAGGAATATGATGTATTCCGGTGTAATAACCATCAGATGGCTCAGTGTGTCTAGTAGATACAATGTGACAATACCTCTAATGTGTAGTTATGTTTGTATTGATACTTTCCTTATATATAGTACACAAATTGATAGACCTTAAGGGGCCTAGTTATCAAGCCGTCAACCTCAAATACGCTGGAATTCCGCAGCGTATTTGTGGCGAGGCTGATTCGCCTTAGTTATCAAAGGCTAGAGACCGGCAAAAGTAGAATTTTGTGACGTAAACTTCGATCCACCGGACTCAGTCTGACACTTTTCCGGCCCAGCGTACCTAGTTTTCAAACCGCCACCCCCGAGTCTAAACACCACTAATCTGTCCCCCCTACACCGCCGCAACTAAATAAAGTTATTACCCCCTAAACCGCTGCTCCCGGAGCCCACCACAAGCTACTCTATACATATTAACCCCTAAACCGCCGCTCCCGGAGCCCACCGCAAGCTACTCTATACATATTAACCCCTAAACCGCCGCTCCCGGAGCCCACCGCAACTATAATATATGTATTAACCCCTAAACCGCTGCTCCCAGAGCCCACCGACACCTACATTATACCTAGTAACCCATATCCTGCCCCCCCTATACCGCCGCCCTCTATAATAAAGTTATTAACCCCGGGGGGCGGAGCCTACAGTTGCAGAGACAGGACGTGTTTTGTGGGAGCTCCTGGTTCCACTACAGTGTTTTATATAACTTTTTATTGTTTTCCTATATAAAATTTTCTAATCCTGTGGATGGGGGCCAGGGGGATACTACGAGACTCAAGAAATTGACAGTCCTGAGGGAAACTTTCTGGATAGAGCGCTCTGTCTAAGTTCTGCAGCTAGGCCTCAAGGCTGCCGCATTTATAAAGTGTCTGGCGGTTTCTGGAGCCGGGGCTTACGCATATTCCCCCCCCTGGGAGACTGGGGTTACGAGTAGTACTAATTACTACACATTTTCAATTGCTCTTCTACTAATCATCTGCCCTAAGGAAAATCTAAGAAGGGTCATGGAAATGACTGCGTCAGCAACTTCGGAACTCAGTAAGCTCCTTAAGCTTCAACAAGCGGCCATAATGACAGTGCTGACAGAGACTTTCACCTCTCTCCGCATGGCTGCACAGCAGGTGAGCAATAGCACCATGCCAAATACAGAGCCCTGTCTGAGGGATAGGGTCCTGGAGAAAAGGGACTTATCACTTGCCTCTCCACGCCGCAACTTTCTGGACGAAGTCCAGCTGACAGCCCGGGAAACTATGCAAACCGCATCCCGCACTTCATGTGGCCCGGTTAAGCGGATTTACAATGGCTCGGATTGTGCGTCCCCAGCTACAGTGACACAGCACAACTACAAGAGCACAGGCCCACCTAATACCTTAGCAAGCCACGGCTACCTCGTGTCTGGACTTGCTGTGACTACCCAGTCTATGCAGGTCGCTAAGAGAGCGTATGATCAGGAGGAGACCCTTCCCCCGGAGGATGCCTGTGTCATCCAGAGAAAACCAACCCTAGCCTTTGGTCCGCAATATGGGGATCTGTCATGCAGGAGCCATGAGGAGGGTATTTTGGATCACAGAGAGGACCCCTGGTATGCGGTCATCAATCAGCCGCCAGAATTTGGAATCAGCACGGAGGCCCTGAGCGATGGTGAACCTATAGAAGCCAAACACCAATGTACAGAATTTTCAGTCTAATACCGGCAATTCATTAACCCGGGTGCTCCTTGGGGTTTGCAGGCAAGGATTGCAGAGGATACCCTACTCGACTGCAGCCATTCCTGGTAGAAGTAGTGCCACTGGCATTGGGCTGAATCCGGCAACAGAGGTAAAGCAATGTATTTCTTACAGGGACTTAATCTCAATAATAACCTCAAGAACCGGAATAGGTTAAAATGGACATAACCATGTGGAACTGTTTGGTTTCCAGAGGCCCGGAGTGGGTTAATGTTGGCTGCCTTCCCACTACTTACTTTTTTTTTTTCTTTCCATAATGGGTGATGTGTACTTTCTCTGGACTTTTTCATGAAGATTCCTGGTCTGATTATCGATGTAAACATTAATGCTAACCTGCAACTCTAGCCTTAGCTATGGCAATCTCAGATCTAGGGGGTAAACACTGTGAATAGCTTTGACTATGTAGCCTAAAAATTGAGGTGTGTTTAATATTTAATAACATTCACTTTATGTTTAGCGAAACTTTAGTGTCAGCAATCTTCTGAAAGACTAGATTATGGGGTTACGGTGACACTTATATCCTCTAACTTATAGGTTGATTGCGGGTTTTATCACATGATCTTCAGTACATGTACCACCAGTAGCAGGTATTCTAGCAAAAATCACTATTGTTTTGCCCTTATTATATATTGATTATTATAATCTTATTAGGCTGTCTCTCCATTGTTAGCCCTGGGATAGTGAAGATTACCAGTCCTTTTTGTTAGTAGTTATTAATTTGGGCTATTTCTTTTCTGTACCTGTACATAGTACAACCACAGTGATCTTATCACCACTGAGGCAGACTGTCAGAGGCTCACTGATGTTTGTAGTTACCACCCTAGAGGTAGTTAACCATATTTATGCCTATACTGTTTACACAATTTTAGGGGTTGCCAAGATCCTATACCATAACTAATCCGCAGCCCTAACACTCATTCTATATGGAGTAAGGGAATCATCTATACTAAAGTTACATGTTTATCACCTCGGTTATAGCCAGCCATTCCATGTTTTTATGGTAGGACCCAGAGTCCCATTAAGTTTTGCAATCCATTTAGGTTATAAAGGCTCCATTATTTATTTTTTCACTATTATCACTATCTCTATTACATATCAAGAAGTTGAATTATTATAGGATGTAGATTTCATGTGTGTCATTTGAGAGTCCAAAAATGGTTTCCCTAATTCAGTTTACCATTCGCTGATATCCTCACAAGGTTCAAAAGGTCTGAAAGAGGCCTTTATATAAGTTCAGAAGGCTCTATGTGTCTACAATATACTATATATCAATATAAAAAAGAGGCTCATCATCTGAGACCCAAAAGTGCACCCATTGTTTTGAAAATACCCCCTGTTATCCCACAATATTATACTGTCTTTTAGGGTTCACATGCGGCCCCTTTTGGTCTATTAGGATGTGTCTGGATTGATTGGCATACTGTCTATATGTGATATAAATCAGAAAATATGAGGTTTATCTTTAGTACTTTCTACATACTTGTGAAGCAACAGATTTGATTGTACAATATGATTTCTGTATTTCTTCTCTGTTTACGTATGTGATTTTCGTATTTTAATTTGCTTGTTATTGCACATTCTTAACCTCAATAAAAATTTATTAAAAAAAAAAATATATATATACATGTCAAGGGATATTCAGGGATTCCTGACAGATATCAGTGTTCCAATGTAACTATCGCTAATTTTGAAAAAAAAAATGGTTTGGAAATAAAAAAAAAAAAAAAAAAAGTTATTAACCCCTATCCTGCCGATCCCGCACCTCACCGCAACTAAATTAATAGTTTAACCCCTAAACCGCTGCTCCCGGACCATGCCGCAACCTATATTAAATTTATTTACCCCTAATCTGCCCCCCCTACACCGTCACCACCTATAATACATTTATTAACCCCTATCCTGCCCCCCACTACACCTCCGCCACTGTAATAAATTTATTAACCCCTAAACCTAAGTCTAACACTAACCCTAACACCCCCCTAACTTAAATATTAATTAAATAAATATAAATAATATTTCTATTATGAACTAAATTAATCCTATTTAAAACTAAATACTTACCTTTAAAATAAACCCTAATATAGCTAGAATATAAATAATAATTATATTGTAGCTATTTTAGGATTTATTTTTATTTTACAGGCATCTTTCAATTTATTTTAACTAGGTACAATAGCTATTACATAGTTATTAACTATTTAATAGCTTACCTAGCTAAAATAAAGAGAAATTTACCTGTAAAATAAATCCTAACCTAAATTACAATTAAACCTAACACTACACTATCATTAAATAAATTAAATTAATTACCTACAAATAACTACAATTAAATACAATTACATAAACTAACTAAAGTAAAAAACAAAAAACAAAAGCTAAGTTACAAAAAATAAAAAAATAGGTTACAAACATTTTAAAAATATTACAACAATTTTAAGCTAATAACACCTAATCTAAGCCCCCTAATAAAATAACAAAGCCCCCCAAAATAAAAAAATGCCCTACCCTATTCTAAATTAAAAAAGTTCAAAGCTCTTTTACCTTACCAGCCCTTAAAAGGGCCTTTTGTGGGGGCATGCCCCAAAGAAAACTGCTCTTTTGCCTGTAAAAGAAAAATACAACCCTACCCCCAACATTAAAAGCCACCACCCACATACCCCTAATCTAACCCAAACCCCCCTTAAAATAACCTAACACTAATCCCCTGAAGATCATCCTACCTTTAGTCGTCTTCACTCAGCCGAGCAGCGATGGAACCAAAGAGGAGATCCGGAGCGGCAGAAGTCATCATCCAAGGGGTGCTGAAGAAATCTTCCATCCGATGAAGTGATCCTCCAGTCGGCGCTGAAGAAGTCTTCTATCCGGGCGATGTCATCTTCCAAGAGGGGTCTTCAATCTTCATCCAGCCGACGCGGAACATCCTTCTTTACTGACGGAATACCGACGAATGAAGGCTCCTTTAAGGGACGTCATCCAAGATGGCGTCCCTTCAATTCCGATTGGCTGATAGGATTCTATCAGCCAATCGGAATTAAGGTAGGAAAAATTCTGATTGGCTGATTGAATCAGCCAATCAGATTCAAGTTCACTCCGATTGGCTGATCCAATCAGCCAATCAGATTGAGCTCGCACTCTATTGGCTGATCGGAAGACTTCTTCAGTGCCTCTTGGAAGATGACATCGCCCGGATGGAAGACTTCTTCAGCGCCGACTGGAGGATCACTTCATCGGATGGAAGATTTCTTCAGCGCCCCTTGGATGATGACTTCTGCCGCTCCGGATCTCCTCTTCGGTTCCATCGCTGCTTGGCTGAGTGAAGATGACTAAAGGTAGGATGATCTTCAGGGGATTAGTGTTAGGTTATTTTAAGGGGGGTTTGGGTTAGATTAGGGGTATGTGGGTGGTGGGTTTTAATGTTGGGGGGGGGTGTATTTTTCTTTTACAGGCAAAAGAGCTGAATTCTTTGGGGCATGCCCCCACAAAAGGCCCTTTTAAGGGCTGGTAAGGTAAAAGAGCTTTGAACTTTTTTAATTTAGAATAGGGTAGGGCATTTTTTTTTATTTTGGGGGGCTTTGTTATTTTATTAGGGGGGCTTAGATTAGGTGTAATTAGCTTAAAACTGTTGTAGTATTTTTAAAATATATTTTTTATTTTTTGTAACAGCTTTTTTTTTTGTACTTTAGTTAGTTTATGTAATTGTATTTAATTGTAGTTATTTGTAGTTAATTTATTTAATTTATTTAATGATAGTGTAGTGTTAGGTTTAATTGTAACTTAGGTTAGGATTTATTTTACAGGTAATTTTGTATTTCTTTTAGCTAGGTAGTTATTAAATAGTTAATAACTATTTAATAACTATTCTAACTAGCTAAAATAAATACAAAGTTACCTGTAAAATAAATATAAATCCTAAGATAGCTACAATGTAATTATTAATTACATTGTAGCTATCTTAGGGTTTATTTTACAGGTAAGTATTTAGTTTTAAATAGGAATAATTTATTAAAGTATAGTGTAGTGTTAGGTGTAATTGTAACTTAGGTTAGTTTTTAGTTTACAGGTTAATTTCTCTTTATTTTATCTAGGTAGCTATTAAATAGTTAATAACTATTTAATAGCTATTGTACCTAGTTAAAATAAATTGAAAGATGCCTGTAAAATAAAAATAAATCCTAAGATAGCTACAATATAATTATTATTTATATTGTAGCTATATTAGGGTTTATTTTAAAGGTAAGTATTTAGTTTTAAATAGGATTAATTTAGTTCATAATAGAAATATTATTTAGATTTATTTAATTAATATTTAAGTTAGCGGGGTGTTAGGGTTAGTGTTAGACTTAGGTTTAGGGGTTAATAATTTTATTACAGTGGCGGCGGTGTAGTGGGGGGCAGGATAGGGGTTAATAAATTTATTATAGGTGGCGACGGTGTAGGGGGGGCAGGATAGGGGTTAATAAATTTAATATAGGTTGCAGCGGGGTCAGGGAGTGGCGGTTTAGGGGTTAATACATTTATTTAGTTGCCGCGAGGTGCAGGATCAGCAGGATAGGGATTAATAACTTTATTATAGAGGGCGACGGTATTGGGGGGGCAGGATAGGGGTTACTAGGTATAATGTAGGTGGCAGCGGTGTCCGGGAGCGGCGGTTTAGGGGTTAATATATTTATAAGAGTTGCGGCGGGATCTAGGAGTGGCGGTTTAGGGGTTAATACATTTATAAGAGTTGTGGCGGGATCTAGGAGTGGCGGTTTAGGGGTTAGTAACTTTATTTAGTTGCGGGAGGCTCTGGGGGCGCCGGTATAGGGGGTAGAACAGTATAATATAGTGTGGGTGCTTAGTGACAGGCTAGCAAGAAAGCTGTAAAAAAGCCGAAGAGCAGCGAGATTGGATGAGTGATAACTCTAACAGTCCGCTGCTCATCGCCCCGTACTTGGTGTGCGTCTTTTTGACAGCTTTTTTGATAACTTAGGCGAATTTTTGCAGGTCCGCGGCGGCGATGTGAGGCGAGCTTAGGCGGGCGTATTGGGCCGGCGAAGGCAGGAAAAGTAGACACGTTGATAACTACCCCCCCATTACTCTAAAGAATTGGTGTAGTGAACAAATATTGATTTAAAGAGTACAATTAACAGAGATAGTTTATAGTTGTATAGATATATATCTGATATGTATTACCAAAACGATGAACCTATATGGTACTTTAAAAATGGACTAGACCTCTATGTAGTTATCAAATTATCAATTTAAAGAATACAATGAACAGATAATGATTGAAAATATATATTTATTTGGAAATAAAAGAACTATGTTCAGAAATAAAAATGCTGGCCGTCCAGACTATATTAATAAAACCGATAATACATTTTTAACGTGTAATCAGTAAAACTTAATACAATGATGTCGTTTATAAAAAAATGTGCAGTGAGCTTACTGGTATATAAGATATAATACCGGGTGTCAGATGTGGATTAAGACACAAAAAATACCTTGGAAAGTTTTCTCACTCTACGTCTAGAGTGAGAAGGATTGTCAGTTAAATTTTAAATGGATCCGTTCTTGAGCTTGGTGAGGAAGTTGTTTCCGGTGATAGTGACACTCGGTGCTTCCATGTTTCCTGATGTGTCCTTGTCCGGTATGATGTTCTGATTCCTCGTTTGTTCGCTTGTTCCTTAGCGTCACTCCGGTGTGGTGATCCTCGCTGACTGTGTTATTTCTCCTTACGTCACTTCCGGGAGTGACGTATGATGACGTACGGCACAGACCTTTGCTATGCGATATGTTGCAGTCCGTTCTGCAGCGGAGTTTCCTTGAACAAAGTTATGTGTAGCTGTAATCAATAGTGATGTTGCGAACCTTAAAATTTTGGTTCACGAACGGCGGACTCGAACTTCCGTGACTGTTCTCGAACCGGCAAACCATGCGAACCGCCATTGACTTCAATAGGCAGGCGAACTTTAAAACCCACAAGGACTCTTTCTGTCCACAATATTGATGGAAAAGTTGTTTCAAGGGGACTAACACCTGGGCTGTGGCATGCCGGAGGGGGATCCATGTCAAAACTCCCAAGGAAAATTACATAGTTGATGTAGAGTCTGGTTTTAAGCCATAAAGGGCCTTAATCACCTAACATTCCTAAAAATATTTTGAATAACGTGCTTTAAAACATCAGGTATGATGTAGTATCGATCAGGTAGTGTAAGGGTTACGCCCGCTTCACAGTGACAGACCAAACTCCCCGTGTAATGCACCGCAAACAACTGCAAACAGTCCATTTGCACAACCACGAGTTAGATAGATTTGATAGTTAGATACATAGATTACATAGATCAATAGATGCAATATACATATGATAGATACAAATTACATAGATCAATAGATGCAATATACATTTGATGATAGATACAAATTACATAGATCAATCGATGCAATATACATTTGATAGATACGAATGACATAGATCAAAAGATGCAACATACATTTGATAGATACGAATTACATAGATCAATAGATGCAATTTATATTTGATAGATACGATTGATAGTTAGATAGATTTGATAGATAAATAGATAGATTTGATAGATATATGATTTCCCTTACAGAGTATAACAATAAGACATGCGGCCTGGGACCCGTGGTGTGTTAAGTAGTATTATTCTTAGCAGTTTACTACTTGTTATTCCCCCTATCGGGGGAGGTCTATATGGCCTGCATTTTTGGAACAGGGAGATGGAAGAAGATGATTGGTCTGTCCTTCTACTTCAAATTTTGCCTAAACACAAATGGCTGTCTCAAATCAGTCCGGCCACGAGATAAATTTCATAGATAGATATACATAGATTGATAGTTAGATAGAATCAGTAGAAGATAAATAGATCGATTTGATAGATATATAATTACCCTGACAAAGTATAATAATAAAACATGCGGTCTGGGACCCATGGTAACTAGGTTGTTTTAAGTAGTACTATTCTTAGCACATTAATCCCTGTAACGCCCCCTATCAGGGGAGGTCTATATGGCCTGCATGATTACCCTGACAAATTATAACAACAAGACATGCGGTCTGGGACCCATGGTAACTAGGTTGTGTTTATATTAGTACTATTCTTAGCACTTTAATCCATGTTAGTCCCCCTATCTGTGTAGGTCTATATGGCCTGCATGATTACCCTGAGAAAGTGTAACAACAAGACATGCGGTCTGGGACCCATGGTAATTAGGTTGTATTTAATAGTACTATTCTTAGCACTTTAATCCCTCTTACTCCCCCTATCGGGGGAGGTCTATATGGCCTGCATGATTACCCTGACAAAGCATAACAACAAGTCATGCGGTCTGGGACCCATGGTAACTAGGTTGTGTTAAGTAGTACTGTTCTTAGCACTTTAATACCTGTTAGTCCCGATATCGGGGGAGGTCTATAGGGCCTGCATGATTACCCTGATAAAGTATAATAATAAAACATGCAGTCTGGGAGCCATGGTAACTAGGTTGTGTTAAGTAGTACTATTCTTAGCACTTTAATACGTGTTACTCCACCTATCCAGTGGAGTTCCATATGGCCTGCCTGAGTACCCTGACAAAATATAACAATAAGACATGCGGTCTGGGAGACATGGTAACTAGGTTGTGTTAAGTAATACTGTTCTTAGCAGTTTAATACCTGTTACTCCCCATATCGGGGGAGGTCTATATGGCCTGCCTGATTACCCAGACAAAGTATCACAACAAGACATGCGGTCTGGGACCCATGGTAACTAGATTGTGTTAAGTAGTACTGTTCTTAGCAGTTTAATACCTGTTACTCCCCATATCGGGGGAGGTCTATATGGCCTGCCTGATTACCCTGACAAAGTATCACAACAAGACATGCGGTCTGGGACCCATGGTAACTTGGTTGTGTTAAGTAGTACTGTTCTTAGCAGTTTAATACCTGTTACTCCCCATATCGGGGGAGGTCTATATGGCCTGACTGATTACCCTGACAAAGTATCACAACAAGACATGCGGTCTGGGACCCATGGTAACTAGGTTGTGTTAAGTAGTACTGTTCTTAGCAGTTTAATACCTGTTACTCCCCATATCGGGGGAGGTCTATATGGCCTGCCTGATTACCCTGACAAAGTATCACAACAAGACATGCGGTCTGGGACCCATGGTAACTAGGTTGTGTTAAGTAGTACTGTTCTTAGCAGTTTAATACCGGTTACTCCCCATATCGGTGGAGGTCTATATGGCCTGCATGATTACCCTGACAAAGTATAATAATAAAACATGCAGTCTGGGACCCATCATAATTAGGTTGTGTTTAGTAGTACTATTCTTAGCACTTTAATCCCTTTTACTCCCCCCTCCCCCTATCGGGGGAGGTCTATATGGCCTGCATGATTACCCTGACAAAGCATTACAACAAGACATGCGGTCTGGGACCCATGGTAACTAGGTTGTGTTAAGTAGTACTATTCTTAGCACTTTAATCCCTGTAACTCCCCCTATCGGGGGAGGTCTATATGGCCTGCATGATATATAATTACCCTGACAAAGTATAACAATAAGACATGTGTCTGAGACCCATGGTAAGGTTGTGTTAAGTAGTACTATTCTTAGCACTTTAATCCCTGTAACTCCCCCTATCGGGGGAGGTCTATATGGCCTGCCTGATTACCCTGACAAAATATAACAATAAGACATGCGGTCTGTGACCCATGTTAAGGTTGTGTTAAGTAGTACTATTCTTAGCAGTTTAATCCATTTTACTCCCCCTATCGGGGGAGGTCTATATGGCCTGCCTGATTACCCTGACAAAGTATCACAACAAGACATGCGGTCTGGGACCCATGGTAACTAGGTTGTGTTAAGTAGTACTGTTCTTAGCAGTTTAATACCTGTTACTCCCCATATCGGGGGAGGTCTATATGGCCTGCCTGATTACACTGACAAAGTATCACAACAAGACATGCGGTCTGTGACCCATGGTAACTAGTTTGTGTTAAGTAGTACTGTTCTTAGCAGTTTAATACCTATTACTCCCCATATCGGGGAGGTCTATATGGCCTGCCTGATTACCCTGACAAAGTATCACAACAAGACATGCGGTCTGGGACCCATGGTAACTAGGTTGTGTTAAGTAGTACTTTTTCTTAGCAGTTTAATACCTGTTACTCCCCATATCAGGGGAGGTCTATATGGCCTGCCTGATTACACTGACAAAGTATCACAACAAGACATGCGGTCTGGGACCCATGGTAACTAGGTTGTGTTAAGTAGTACTGTTCTTAGCAGTTTAATACTGGTTACTCCCCATATCGGTGGAGGTCTATATGGCCTGCATGATTACCCTGACAAAGTATAATAATAAAACATGCAGTCTGGGACCCATCATAATTAGGTTGTGTTTAGTAATACTATTCTTAGCACTTTAATCCCTTTTACTCCCCCTATCGGGGGAGGTCTATATGGCCTGCATGATTACCATGACAAAGCATTACAACAAGACATGCGGTCTGGGACCCATGGTAACTAGGTTGTGTTAAGTAGTACTATTCATAGCACTTTAATCCCTGTAACTCCCCCTATCGGGGGAGTTCTATATGGCCTGCCTGATTACCCTGACAAAATATAACAATAAGACATGCGGTCTGGGAGCCATGGTAACTAGGTTGTGTTAAGTAGTACTATTCTTAGCACTTTAATATGTGTTACTCCACCTATCCAGTGGAGTTCCATATGGCCTGCCTGAGTACCCTGACAAAATATAACAATAAGACATGCGGTCTGGGAGCCATGGTAACTAGGTTGTGTTAAGTATTACTATTATTAGCACTTTAATACGTGTTACTCCCCCTATCGGGTGAGGTCTATATGGCCTGCCCGATTACCCTGGCAAAATATAACAAGACATGCGGTCTGAGACCCATGCTAAGGTTACTTCCTTTTGCACCATAGAGTACAGGTATGGCATCAATTTTAGGAACCCGGAGATAATTTTAAGGAACCGGGAGATGGAAAAAGATGCTTGGAAACCCAGTACAGGTCGTTCTCCTTCAGCCTTTTTATATGAGGGTCCAGGACCCTCAACAGAAACAACAGCATGAAACACCACATATGCCATCCTTTTGCACAATAGATTACAGATATGGCATTGATTTTAGGAACCCGGAGATAATTTTTAGGAACCGGGAAATTGATCAAAAAACATGCTTGGACACTCAGTACAGGTCGTTCTCCTTCAGCCTTTTTATACGATGGTCCACGACCCTCAACAGGCACAACAGCATGAAACACCACATATGCCATCCTTTTGCACAATAGAGTACAGGTATGGCATCGATCTTAGGAACCCGGAGATAATTTTTAGGAACCGGGAAATTGAATAAAAACGTGCTTGGACACCCAGTACAGGTCGTTCTCCTTCAGCCTTTTTATACGATGGTCCACGACCCTCAACAGGCACAACAGCATGGAACACCACATATGCCATTCTTTTGCACAACAGAGTACAGGTATGGCATCGATTTTAGGAACCCGGAGATAATTTTTAGGAACCGGGAAATTGAACAAAAAACGTGCTTGGACACCCAGTACAGGTCGTTCTCCTTCAGCCTTTTTATACGATGGTCCACGACCCTCAACAGGCCCAACAGCATGAAACACCACATATGCCATCCTTTTGCACAATAGAGTACAGATATGGCATCGATTTTAGGAACCAGGAGATCATTTTTAGGAACCGGGAGATGGAGGAGATGGAAAAAGATGCTTGGATATCCAGTACAGGTCGCTCCTTCAGCCTTTTTATACGAGGGTCCCGGACCCTCAACAGAAACAACAGCATGAAACACCACATATGCCATTCTTTTGAATAATCCAGTACAGGTATGGCATCGATTTTAGGAACCCAGAGATAATTTTTAGGAACCAGGAGATGGAAAAAGATGCTTGGACACCCAGTACAGGTCGTTCTCCTTCAGCCTTTTTATACGAGGGTCCAGGACCCTCAACAGAAACAACAGCATGAAACACCACATATGTAATCCTTTTTAACAATAGAGTACAGGTATGGCATCGATTTTAGGAACCCGGAGATAATTTTTAGGAACCGGGAGATGGAAAAAGATGCTTGAACACCCAGTACAGGTCGTTCTCCTTCAGCCTTTTTATATGAGGGTCCTGGACCCTCAACAGAAATAACAGCATGAAACACCACATATGCCATCCTTTTGAATAATCCAGTACAAGTATGGCATCGATTTTAGGAACCCGGAGATAAGTTTTAGGAACCAGGAAATTGAACAAAAAACGTGCTTGGACACCCAGTACAGGCCGTTCTCCTTCAGCCTTTTTATACAATGATCCACGACCCTCAACAGGCACAACAGGATGAAACAACACATATGCCATCCTTTTGCACAATAGAGTACAGGTATGGCATCGATTTTAGGAACCCGGAGATAAGTTTTAGGAACCGGGAGATGGAAAACGATGCTTGGACATCCAGTACAGGTCATTCTCCTTCAGCCTTTTTATACGAGGGTCCCGGACCCTCAACAGAAACAACAGCATGAAACACCACATATGCCATCCTTTTGAACAATAGAGTACAGGTATGGCATCGATTTTAGGAACCCGGAGATAATTTTTAGGAACTGGGAGATGGAAAAAGATGCTTGGACACCCAGTACAGGTCGTTCTCCTTCAGCCTTTTTATATGAGGGTCCTGGACCCTCAACAGAAATAACAGCATTAAACACCACATATGCCATCCTTTTGAATAATCCAGTACAAGTATGGCATCGATTTTAGGAACCCGGAGATACGTTTTAGGAACCGGGAAATTGAACAAAAAACGTGCTTGGACACCCAGTACAGGCCGTTCTCCTTCAGCCTTTTTATACAATGATCCACGACCCTCAACAGGCACAACAGGATGAAACAACACATATGCCATCCTTTTGCACAATAGAGTACAGGTATGGCATCGATTTTAGGAACCCGGAGATAAGTTTTAGGAACCGGGAGATGGAAAACGATGCTTGGACATCCAGTACAGGTCATTCTCCTTCAGCCTTTTTATACGAGGGTCCCGGACCCTCAACAGAAACAACAGCATGAAACACCACATATGCCATCCTTTTGAACAATAGAGTACAGGTATGGTATCGATTTTAGGAACCCGGAAATAATTTTTAGGAACTGGGAGATGGAAAAAGATGCTTGGACACCCAGTACAGGTCGTTCTCCTTCAGCCTTTTTATATGAGGGTCCTGGACCCTCAACAGAAACAACAGCATGAAACACCACATAAGCCATCCTTTTGAATAATCCAGTACAGGTATGGCATCGATTTTAGGAACCCGGAGATAAGTTTTAGGAACCGGGAAATTGAACAAAAAATGTGCTTGGACACCCAGTACAGGCCGTTCTCCTTCAGCCTTTTTATACGATGGTCCACGACCCTCAACAGGCACAACAGCATGAAACACCACATATGCCATCCTTTTGCACAATAGAGTACAGGTATGGCATCGATTTTAGGAACCCGGAGATAAATTTTAGGAACCGGGAAATTGAACAAAAAATGTGCTTGGACACCCAGTACAGGTCGTTCTCCTTCAGCCTTTTTATACAATGGTCCAGGACCCTCAACAGAAACAACAGCATGAAACACCACATAAGCCATCCTTTTGCACAATAGAGTACAGGTATGGCATCGATTTTAGGAACCCAGAGATAATTTTTAGGAACCGGGAAATTGAACAAAAACGTGCTTGGACACCCAGTACAGGTCGTTCTCTTTCAGCCTTTTTATACGATTTTCCATGACCCTCAACAGGCACAACAGCATGAAACACCACTTATGCCATCCTTTTGCACTATAGAGTACAGGTATGGCATCGATTTTAGGAACCCCGAGATAATTTTTAGGAACCGAGAAATTGAACAAAAAACGTGCTTGGACACCCAGTACAGGTCGTTCTCCTTCAGCCTTTTAATACGATGGTCCACGACCCTCAAAAGGCCCAACAGCATGAAACAACACATATGCCATCCTTTTGCACAATAGAGTACAGGTAGGCATCGATTTTAGGAACCCGGAGATAATTTTTAGGAACCGGGAGATGGAAAAAGATGCTTGGACATCCAGTACAGGTCGTTCTCCTTCAGCCTTTTTATACGAGGGTCCCGGACCCTCAACAGAAACAACAGCATGAAACACCACATATGCCATCCTTTTGAATAATCCAGTACATGTATGGCATTGATTTTAGGAACCCGGAGATAATTTTTAGGAACCGGGAGATGGAAAAAGATGCTTGGACAACCAGTACAGGTCGTTCTCCTTCAGCCTTTTTATACGATGGTCCACGACCCTCAACAGGCACAACAGCATGAAACACCACATATGCCATCCTTTTGCACAATAGAGTACAGGTATGGCATCGATTTTAGGAACCCGGAGATAAATTTTAGGAACCGGGAAATTGAACAAAAAATGTGCTTGGACACCCAGTACAGGTCGTTCTCCTTCAGCCTTTTTATACAATGGTCCAGGACCCTCAACAGAAACAACAGCATGAAACACCACATATGCCATCCTTTTGCACAATAGAGTACAGGTATGGCATTGATTTTAGGAACCCGGAGATAAATTTTAGGAACCGGGAAATTGAACAAAAAAGATGCTTGGACACCCAGTACAGGTCGTTCTCCTTCAGCCTTTTTATATGAGGGTCCTGGACCCTCAACAGAAACAACAGCATGAAACACCACATAAGCCATCCTTTTGAATAATCCAGTACAGGTATGGCATCGATTTTAGGAACCCGGAGATAAGTTTTAGGAACCGGGAAATTGAACAAAAAATGTGCTTGGACACCCAGTACAGGCCATTCTCCTTCAGCCTTTTTATACGATGGTCCACGACCCTCAACAGGCACAACAGCATGAAACACCACATATGCCATCCTTTTGCACAATAGAGTACAGGTATGGCATCGATTTTAGGAACCCGGAGATAAATTTTAGGAACCGGGAAATTGAACAAAAAATGTGCTTGGACACCCAGTACAGGTCGTTCTCCTTCAGCCTTTTTATACGAGGGTCCCGGACCCTCAACAGAAACAACAGCATGAAACACCACATATGCCATCCTTTTGAACAATAGAGTACAGGTATGGTATCGATTTTAGGAACCCGGAGATAATTTTTAGGAACTGGGAGATGGAAAAAGATGCTTGGACACCCAGTACAGGTCGTTCTCCTTCAGCCTTTTTATATGAGGGTCCTGGACCCTCAACAGAAACAACAGCATGAAACACCACATAAGCCATCCTTTTGAATAATCCAGTACAGGTATGGCATCGATTTTAGGAACCCGGAGATAAGTTTTAGGAACCGGGAAATTGAACAAAAAATGTGCTTGGACACCCAGTACAGGCCGTTCTCCTTCAGCCTTTTTATACGATGGTCCACGACCCTCAACAGGCACAACAGCATGAAACACCACATATGCCATCCTTTTGCACAATAGAGTACAGGTATGGCATCGATTTTAGGAACCCGGAGATAAATTTTAGGAACCGGGAAATTGAACAAAAAATGTGCTTGGACACCCAGTACAGGTCGTTCTCCTTCAGCCTTTTTATACAATGGTCCAGGACCCTCAACAGAAACAACAGCATGAAACACCACATAAGCCATCCTTTTGCACAATAGAGTACAGGTATGGCATCGATTTTAGGAACCCAGAGATAATTTTTAGGAACCGGGAAATTGAACAAAAACGTGCTTGGACACCCAGTACAGGTCGTTCTCTTTCAGCCTTTTTATACGATTTTCCATGACCCTCAACAGGCACAACAGCATGAAACACCACTTATGCCATCCTTTTGCACTATAGAGTACAGGTATGGCATCGATTTTAGGAACCCCGAGATAATTTTTAGGAACCGAGAAATTGAACAAAAAACGTGCTTGGACACCCAGTACAGGTCGTTCTCCTTCAGCCTTTTAATACGATGGTCCACGACCCTCAAAAGGCCCAACAGCATGAAACAACACATATGCCATCCTTTTGCACAATAGAGTACAGGTAGGCATCGATTTTAGGAACCCGGAGATAATTTTTAGGAACCGGGAGATGGAAAAAGATGCTTGGACATCCAGTACAGGTCGTTCTCCTTCAGCCTTTTTATACGAGGGTCCCGGACCCTCAACAGAAACAACAGCATGAAACACCACATATGCCATCCTTTTGAATAATCCAGTACATGTATGGCATTGATTTTAGGAACCCGGAGATAATTTTTAGGAACCGGGAGATGGAAAAAGATGCTTGGACAACCAGTACAGGTCGTTCTCCTTCAGCCTTTTTATACGATGGTCCACGACCCTCAACAGGCACAACAGCATGAAACACCACATATGCCATCCTTTTGCACAATAGAGTACAGGTATGGCATCGATTTTAGGAACCCGGAGATAAATTTTAGGAACCGGGAAATTGAACAAAAAATGTGCTTGGACACCCAGTACAGGTCGTTCTCCTTCAGCCTTTTTATACAATGGTCCAGGACCCTCAACAGAAACAACAGCATGAAACACCACATATGCCATCCTTTTGCACAATAGAGTACAGGTATGGCATCGATTTTAGGAACCCGGAGATAAATTTTAGGAACCGGGAAATTGAACAAAAAAGATGCTTGGACACCCAGTACAGGTCGTTCTCCTTCAGCCTTTTTATATGAGGGTCCTGGACCCTCAACAGAAACAACAGCATGAAACACCACATAAGCCATCCTTTTGAATAATCCAGTACAGGTATGGCATCGATTTTAGGAACCCGGAGATAAGTTTTAGGAACCGGGAAATTGAACAAAAAATGTGCTTGGACACCCAGTACAGGCCATTCTCCTTCAGCCTTTTTATACGATGGTCCACGACCCTCAACAGGCACAACAGCATGAAACACCACATATGCCATCCTTTTGCACAATAGAGTACAGGTATGGCATCGATTTTAGGAACCCGGAGATAAATTTTAGGAACCGGGAAATTGAACAAAAAATGTGCTTGGACACCCAGTACAGGTCGTTCTCCTTCAGCCTTTTTATACAATGGTCCAGGACCCTCAACAGAAACAACAGCATGAAACACCACATATGCCATCCTTTTGCACAATAGAGTACAGGTATGGCATCGATTTTAGGAACCCGGAGATAAGTTTTAGGAACCGGGAGATGGAAAACGATGCTTGGACATCCAGTACAGGTCATTCTCCTTCAGCCTTTTTATATGAGGGTCCCGGACCCTCAACAGAAACAACAGCATGAAACACCACATATGCCATCCTTTTGAACAATAGAGTACAGGTATGGCATCGATTTTAGGAACCCGGAGATAATTTTTAGGAACTGGGAGATGGAAAAAGATGCTTGGACACCCAGTACAGGTCGTTCTCCTTCAGCCTTATTATACGAGGGTCCTGGACCCTCAACAGAAACAACAGCATGAAACACCACATATGCCATCCTTTTGAATAAAACCAGTACAGGTATGGCATCGATTTTAGGAACCCGGAGATAATTTTTAGGAACCGGGAAATTGAATAAAAAAACATGCTTAGACACCCAGTACAGGTGGTTCTTCTTCAGCCTTTTTATACGATAGTCCATGACCATCAACAGGCACAACAGCATGAAACACCACATATGCCATCCTTTTGCACAATAGAGTACAGGTATGGCAACCGTGAGATGGAAAAAGATGCTTGGTCAGTCCTCCTACTTCAAATTTGGGTCACTGTGCGTGCAATCTACTGTGCCACCAGATATGAGTGGTGTGTTAATGAGTACTATTCTTAACAATTTCATCACTGTTATGTGCCTTTTTTTGGTTTGGGTTTTGTAGCCACAGTGCAGCACCAGAGGCCAGAAAAATTAGGCATGTCCAAATGACTGAAAAATTAGGTATTGTTGCAGCTGCTGCTGTAGCAGCGGCCAGAAAAATTGATGTTTGTAAAACAGTTAGAAAGTGCCCTAAAACCTTGCGGCTTGAACACTAGTTGTTGGCGGATAAGTCACGCAAGTCATCCGGCATTCAAAGAAAAAATATGGCAGCGTGTGTACCATTTGTAGCTCAAGGCAGCTAATCTCATCATCAGGCCTTTTTTACTCAAATGTATCGCCCAATGTCAGTCCCTTCGGGATCCATCCCTCATTCATTTTAATAAAGGTGAGATAATCAAGACTTTTTTGACCTAGGCGACTTCTCTTCTCAGTGACAAAACCTCCTGCTGCACTGAAGGTCCTTTCTGACAGGACACTTGAAGCGGGGCAGGCCAGAAGTTCGATTGCAAATTGGGATAGCTCAGGCCACAGGTCAAGCCTGCACACCCAGTAGTCAAGGGGTCCATCACTCCTCAGAGTGTTGAGATCCACAGTTAATGCTAGGTAGTCTGCTACCTGTCGGTTGAGTCTTTCTCTGAGGCTGGATCCCCAAAGGCTCTGGCGATGCATAGGATTTAAAATGGTCCACATGTCCTCCATCAACAACACGTCAGGAAAGCATCCTGTCCTTGCCGCTGTGGTCGTGGGAGGAGGAGGAAGATTACTTTCATCTCTTCCCCTGTTAGATCACCCTTATATGCTGTGTAAAGCATAGTTTTTAATTTATTTTGGAACTGCTCCATCCTTTCCGACTTGCGGGAATTTGGTAACATTTCAGTCACTTTATGCTTATACCGGGGGTCTAGTAGCGTGGACACCCAGTACAGGTCGTTTTCCTTCAGCTTTTTTATATAGAGGGTCCCTCAACAGGCACAACAGCATGAAAGACCCCATTTGCACAAGGTTGGATGCCGAGCTAATCATGTCCCATTCCTCGTCCACACTGATGTCACTGAAGGTATCTTCTTCCCCCCAGCCATGTACAACACCACGGGTACCAGATAGGTGACAACAACGAGCACCCTGGGATGCCTGTTGTGCTTGGTTTTCCTCCTCCTCCTCCTCCTCCTCCTCAAAGCCACATTCCTCCTCTGACTCCTCTTCCTCACAATCCTCTTCCTGCATTGCCCCAGGTCCAGCAAGCAATGCTGATAAGGCTGATTCTGGTGGTGATGGACACCACAACTCTTCCTCTTCATGCTTATCTATGGCCTGATCCAGCACTCTTTGCAGGGCACGCTCCAGGAAGAAAACAAATGGTATGATGTCGCTGATGGTGCCTTCAGTGCAACTGACAAGGTTTGTCACCTCCTCAAAAGGACGCATGAGCCTACAGGCATTGCGCATGAGCGTCCAGTAATTTGGCAAAAAAATCCCTTGCTTTCCAGAGGCTGTCCTAGCACCCCGGTCATACAAATACTCGTTAACAGCTTTTTCTTGTTGGAGCAGGTGGTCAAACATTAGGAGTGTTGAATTCCAATGTGTCGGGCTGTCGCAAATCAAGCGCCTCACTGGCAGGTTGTTTCGACGCTGGATATCGGACAAGTGTACCATGGCCGTGTAGGAATGCCTGAAATGGCCACACACCTTCCTGGACTGCTTCAGGACATCCTGTAAGCCTGGGTACTTATGCACAAAGCATTGTACAATCAGATTACACACATGTGCCATGCACGGCACATGTGTCAACTTGCCCAATTTCAATGCCGCCACCAAATTACTTCCATTGTCAGAAACAACCTTGCCAATCTCCAGTTGGTGCGGAGTCAGCCACTGATCCACCTGTGCGTTCAGGGGGGACAGGAGTGCTGGTGCGGTGTAACTCTCGGCTTTCAGGCAAGTCAACCCCAAGACGGCGTGATACTTCCGTATCCAGGATGTTGAATAGTATCTGGGGAGCTGGGGGGGTGCCGTTGATGTGGAGCAAGATGCAGCAGCAGAAGAGGACTCAGCCGAGGAAGAGGTTATGGAAGAGGATGGAGTCGGAGTAGAGGAGGTAGCAGCAGGCCTGCCTGCAAGTCGTGGAGGTGTCACCAACTCCTCTGCAGAGCCACGCATTCCATGCTTGGCAGACGTCAGCAGGTTTACCCAAATCGCAGTGTAGGTGATATACTTGCCCTGACCATGATTTGCAGACCAGCTATCAGTCGTCATATGGACCCTTGCCCCAACGCTGTGTGCCAGACATGCCATAACTTCCTTTCGCACAATCGAGTACAGGTTTGGGATTGCCTTTTGTGAAAAGAAATTTTGGCCGGGTACCTTCCACTGCGGTGTCCCAATAGATACAAATTTTTGGAAAGCCTCAGACTCCACCAGCTTGTATGGTAAAAGCTGGCGGGCTAAGAGTTCAGACAAGCCAGCTGTCAGACGCCGGGCAAGGGGGTGACTTTGGGAAATTGGCTTCTTACGCTCAACCATGTCCTTGACAGACACCTGACTGTGGGAAGATGACCAGGAACTGCTGAGTAAGAGAGACTGAGTGGAGGATGGTTGAGAGGGGGCAAGGAGGACAGCAGTGGTTGACATGGCTGAAGATGCTGGAGGAGGAGGGCGGCTTTGAGTTTGTGTGCTGCTTCTACTCATGTGTTCTTCCCTTCGGCGTTTGTGATGTGAGACCATGTGCCTTTGCAAAGCAGTTGTACCTAGGTGGGTGTTGGACTTCCCACGACTCCGTGTCTTTTGGCACAGGTTGCAAATGGCATCGCTGTTGTCAGAGGCAGACACAAAAATAAAATGAAACACTGCTGAGCTCTGCGATGATGGCATTCTGGTGGTGTCAACAGCATGCGTTGATTGGCGTGCTGTGTGGCTGACCCCGGGTGCCGATGCATGCTGTCTGACTGTGCCACTAGCTCCTTGCGACGACCTCCCCCTGCTTCCAACTCGTCTCCTCCTCCTCCTCTCTGTCTCCCCATCTTAACTTTCCCCCTCTTTTTCTTCTCTTCTAGCGGTCACCCACATGACATCCACGGACACCTCATCATCAACTGCTTCACTTGTATCTGACACATCAACAAAGGAAGCAGCAGCGGGTACATCATCATCATCATCATCACACCATACGTCCATGTCTGTAATGCTGCCTGACTGAGACATATCACTGTTATCTACATCCTCTGTCAATGATGGTTGCGCATCACTCATTTCTTCCAACTGATGTGTCAATAACTCCTCTGACAGATCAAGTGAAGCGGCTGTGGTGCTAGTGTTGGTGGTGGCGACAGGTGGGCGAGTGGCACTGGTCACTTGAGAGGTGCCCAAAGCACAGCTGGAGGTGGATGGTGCATCAAGGTTAGGACTAGGAGTGGAAGCTGTAGAAGATTGGGTGTCCTGTGTTAGCCATTCAACTAGGTCCTCCTCAGAACTTTTCACGTCCCTGGCACCTGGCCTCTGAACACTGTGCATAGTTGTAGGGTCTAAGGGAATCACAGCACCATAACCATGACTGCACCTGCGGGGTGGCCTGCCTCTGCCTGTCATTTTTTTTTAAATGTACACTTACAATACTATTAAACAAATTATATGAGTGGTGGCACTGGGCAAGTGGGTACAGTATACGCTGTAAGCCTGACACAAAAAAGCAGACTGATGTTTCAAAGTCAAAAATGTTTATTTTTTAAATATTAAAAGTACTGTGACAACAAATATGAGTGGTGCAACTAACTTGGCAAGTGGCCCTGGCACACACGCTGGCAGGCAGACAACTTCAATTAGATTACTATAGTAGACTGATGTTTCACAGTTAAAAAAGTTTTTTTTATTAAATATTTAAAATACTGTTATAACAAATATGATTAGTGGCACTAGTTGGCAAGTGGGCCTGGCACACACGCTGGCAGGCAGGCAACTGCAATTCAATTGCACTAGCAGACTGATGATTCACAGTCAAAAAAGTTTTTATTTTAAATATTTACACTACTGTTATAACAAATATGATTGGTGGCACTAGTTGGCAAGTGGGCCTGGCACACACGCTGGGAGGAAGGCAACTGCAATTAGATTACACTAGCTGACTGATGCTTCACAGTCAAAAAAGTTTTTATTTTAAATATTTTCAAAACTGTTATAACAAATATGATTGGTGGCAATAGTTGGCAAGTGGGCCTGGCACAAACGCTGGTAGGCAGGCAACTTCAATTAGATTACACTAGCAGACTGATGTTTCACAATCAAAAAATATTTTTTTTTAAATATTTACACTACTGTTATAACAATTATGATTGGTGGCACTAGTTGGCAAGTGGGCCTGGCACACAAGCTGGGAGGAAGACAACTGCAATTAGATTACACTAGCTGACTGATGTTTCACAATCACAAAGTTTTTATTTTTAATATTTACAATACTGTTATAACAAATATGCTTGGTGGCACTAGTTGGCAAGTGGGCCTGGCACACACGCTGGCAGGCAGGCAACTGCAATTCAATTGCACTAGCAGACTGATGATTCACAGTCAAAAAAGTTATATTTTAAATATTTACAATACTGTTATAACAAATATGATTGGTGGCACTAGTTGGCTAGTGGGGCTGGCACACACGCTGGCAGGCAGGAAACTGCAATTCAATTGCACTAGCAGACTGATGATTCACAGTCAAAAAAGTTTTTATTTTAAATATTTACACTACTGTAATAACAAATATGATTGGTGGCACTAGTTGGCAAGTGGGCCTGGCACACACGCTGGCAGGCAGGCAACTTAAATTAGATTACTCTAGCAGACTGATGTTTCACAGTCAAAAATTTTTTTTTTTAAATATATACACTACTGTTATAGCAAATATGATTGGTGCCACTAGTTGGCAAGTGGGCCTGGCACACACGCTGGGAGGAAGGAAACTGCAATTAGATTACACTAGATGACTGATGTTTCACAGTCAGAAAAGTTTTTATTTTAAATATTTATAATACTGTTATAACAAATATGATTGGTGGCACTAGTTGGCAAGTGGGCCCGGCACACACGCTGGCAGGCAGGCAACTGCAATTCAATTGCACTAGCAGACTGATGATTCACAGTCAAAAAAGTTTTTATTTAAAATATTTACATTTATTTATGTAAAAAAAATTTTTTTTAAAAAAGTTACACTAATGTTACAACAGATAGGAGTGGTGGCACTCAGGATAGAAGTAGGCACAGTATGTGCTGGCAGCCTGACACACAGGCTGGCACTAGTGGCAGGCTGGTCTGGCAACTAAAATTAAATAATACTAGAAGACTGATGTAAAAGTTTTTTTTTACAAAATTTAAACTAATGTTACACCAGATAGGAGTGTTGGCACTGAGGATGGAAGTAGGCACAGTATATGCTGACAGCCTGACACACAGGCTGGCACTAGTGGCAGCCAGGCTGGCCTGGCAACTAAAATTAAATAACACTAGAAGAGGACTGATGTAAAAGTTTTTTGTTTTTTTTAAATTTACACTAATGTTACACCAGATATAAGTGGTGGAAAACAGAGCTATTAATCACAGTATATGATGTGGGCCTGACAATTAGATTACACTAGCAAAATGATGTAACAGTTTTTTTTTTTTAAATTTAAAATAATGTTAACCAGAGATCAGTTGTGGCACTGAAGAATTAATCACAGTATGTGATGTGTGCCTGACACACAGGCCTGATAGAAAATGAAATTAGATTACACTAGCAAAATTATGTAAACATTTTTTTTTTTAATTTTACACTAATGTTACACCAGATATCAGTGGTGGCACAGAGCAATTAACCACAGTATATGCTGTGTGAGCCTGAAACCCAGGCCTGCTAGAAAATGAAATTAGATTACACTAGCAAAATGATTTAAAAGTTTTTTGTTTTTTTAAATTTACACTAATGATTGTTAAGCAGATATCAGTGGTGGCACAGAGCAATTAACCACAGTATATGCTGCGTGAGCCTGACACACAGGCCTGATAGAAAATGAAATTAGATTACACTAGCAAAATGATTATTTTTTTTATTTTTTTTTTAATTTACACTAATGTTAAGCAGATATGAGTTGTGGCTGGCACAGAGCAATTAACCACAGTATATGCTGTGTGAGCCTGACACACAGGCCTGATAGAAAATGAAATTAGATTACACTAGCAAAATGATATAAAAAGTTTTTTTTTTTAAATTTACACTAATGGGGCGCGATCCAATATACGGCGCAGTTTGCGGTGCGAGGGAACACGCATCGCCCACAGTTTCAGCTCGCAACTCGAGCTATCCAATATACGGCGCCGTCAGAGGCTAAAGTGCCATAAGTCTGATGAACCAGCGATGTCCAGAAATCTGCGTAAGTACAAATTTCTGGAGTCGCCAGTGACTTACGGCACGTTAGAAACTGCCGGCGCCTACAAAACCTGACTAAAGTATGAAATCACCCGCACTGTCTAACACACCTCCCAAACATAGCCCGACACGTCTAACCCTCTATACGCTATCCACCCTCACTTTCCTAACAAAAAAAGTTATTAACCCCTAAACCACCGCTCCCGGACCCCGCCGCCACCTAATAAAGTTATTAACCCCTAAACCGTCGCTCCCGGACCCCGCCACCAGCTATATTAAATCTATAGCCCCCTAAAGTGAGCCCCTAACAGCGCCGCCATCTACCTTACCTACCCCCTAATGTGAGCCCCTTACACCGCCGCCATCTACCTTACCTACTCCCTAAAGTGAGCCCCTACCTCGCCGCCATCTACCTTACCTACCCCCTAATGTGAGCCCCTTACACCGCCGCCATCTACCTTACCTACCCCCTAAAGTGAGCCCCTACCCTGCCGCCATCTATTTTAAAATTATTAACCCCTAATCTAATCCCCCTACCCCGCCGCCATCTATATTAAATTATTTAACCCCTAAAATACTAAACTATCCCTACCACTAAACCTAAGTCTAACCCTACAAATAGCCCTGAAAAGGGCTTTTTGCGTGGCATTATCTCAAAGAAAACTGCTCTTTTTCCAGCCCTTAAAAGGGCTTTTTTGCGGGGCATGCCCCAAAGAAAACTGCTCTTTTACCAGCCCTTAAAAGGGCTTTTGATGGGGCTTTGTCACAAAGTAATCAGCTCTTTTGCCTACAATCTAAATTCCCCTACACCGCTGCCACCTATAATAAATGTATTAACCCCTAATCTAATCCCCCACCACCACCTATATTAAACACATTAACCCCTAATCTAATCCCCCTACACTGCCGCCAGCTATATTAACTATATTAACCCTAATTATATTAGGGTTAATATAGTTAAAATAATTATTATATTATACATATTAACTATATTAACCCTAATTATATTAGCGTTAATATAGTTAATATTGTTATTATATTATATATATATTAAGTATAATAACCCTATATAACTCTAACATCCCTAACTACACTCTTATTAAAATAAATCTAATATTAATATTATTAATGAAAATATTCCTATTTAAATCTAAATACTTACCTATAAAATAAACCCTAAGATAGCTACAATGTAATTCATAATGCTAAGCTAATTACACCTATTCTAAGCCCCCTAATAAAATAATAAAGCCCCCCAAAATAAAAAAAATTCCCTACCCTATTCTAAATTTAAAAAGTTCAAAGCTCTTTTACCTTACCAGCCCTTAAAAGGGCCTTTTGCGGGGCATGCCCCAAAGAAAACTGCTCTTTTGCCTGAAAAAAAACACAGAATACCACCCCCCAACATTACAACCCACCACCCACATACCCCTAATCTAACCCAAACCCCCCTTAAATAAACCTAACACTACCCCCCTGAAGATCTCCCTACCTTGTCTTCACCCAACCGGGCCGAACTCCTCATCCGATCCGGGCGATGTCTTTATCCAAGAGGCAAAGAAGAAGTCTTCATCCCGGCGATGTCTTTATCCAAGCAGCAGCAAAGTCTTCTTCCATCCGGCAGCATCTTCCATCAAGCGGCATCTTCAATCTTCTTTCTTCGCTCCTCCGACACGGAGCATCCATCCCGGCCGACGACTGAACGACAAATGAGGTACCTTTAAATGACGTCATCCAAGATGGCGTCCGTCGAATTCCGATTGGCTAATAGGATTCTATCAGCCAATCGGAATTAAGGTAGAAAAATCTGATTGGCTGATTGAATCAGCAAATCAGATTCAAGTTCAATCCGATTGGTGAAAAGAAGAAGAGAGCGCCTCATAGTGCAGATATCACTTATACAGTGTAAAGATATAGTATAGACCAAAAGCAGGTACTCACAAGCGGAGTGGCACTTTTTGTTAAAAATGTGCAGACAGGCAGGCTGACATTTACAGCAGTCAGTACGCTGACCAATGCTGTGTGATGTGAATCTGTGGGTGTCTCGCGGTCGGGATGGCCTCCGGTATAGCCCAGGTGGTATTGAGAGCCGTACTCAGGAAGGTACCTCTTTAACCCGACCAGGATCAAATCCTCTTAAGCAGTGTGAGCTGTTAAATGACTATTTTTTCAAGTCTCTTTGTGTATAAAATAGAACACAGTCCAAACTGGGAGGTTAGAAAATGTGTTTAATGGAGCAGATAACGCGTTTCTCGGCCGTTAGCTCCTGGCCGTTTCATCAGATCAATTACATGCAATGTTAAAAAGTACCTTTAAAAAGGTGTGCGTATCACCTAATTGGATAAAAAAGAACCAGAGTACATTGGTAACATTGTTACAAAGAGACAATTTTGTTAGGCATCTTTCTCTATGGTTGAGGACAGGTAGCCAATATCAAAGGAATTGACTTGGTTTACAATGTAATATAACATTAAAAACATGATATTAAAGAATATCAAGTTGTAAAACATATATGTATTTTGCACTAAAAAATATATAATAAAACAGACCAATATTTGGCATGATTGGATAAGAAACTATTATAACTTGTAACAAAAGATTTTTTGTGTAAAAGAGCTACAAATTTACCCGATATGGAACAAGTTTTTTCCTTTTATTGGAATAACTATATACTGAAATCCCTGATTTTGTGTTCTCATTTGTTGAAAAAGATCTTATATGTTCGTTATATGTATGGATACTAATAGTGTTTATCCGCAATCTATGAAAATAAAGGGGTATTTAAGTAATAATCGGTTCTTTAAAAACTTGTTCTCCTATTATCGTTTGTTGAAGAGACGTTTATAAATAATCCTCTATGAGATGACACTTCGCCTTTTGCATAAAATATATATATATATATGGAGTGATCGGTGAAGAAAGGGATTTTTTGCGTTTCAGATAGACAAATCAAATCAAATTAAAAAATCAAATAGAGTTATATTAAACCTAAGCAAAAAAAGATGATGGGTATAGTGTAAATATTGGATATTAAAAATATATCATTTAATGGCGATTAATTTTGGATGGAAAAAAGGGGGGACTTTATTATCTAGAAGGCAATTGACACAAGAAAGAGTGGAGAAAGCACATATGAGAGAGGGGAATGAATGATCTCTAGAACGAACCATGCTTCTGTGTATGTATGTTTATATAAGTAGAAACACCTTTTTAAAGGTACTTTTTAGCATTGTATGTAATTGATCTGATGAAACGGCCAGGAGCTAACGGCCGAGAAACGCGTTATCTGCTCCATTAAACACATTTTCTAACCTCCCAGTTTGGACTGTGTTCTATTTTATACACAAAGAGACTTGAAAAAATAGTCATTTAACAGCTCACACTGCTTAAGAGGATTTGATCCTGGTCGGGTTAAAGAGGTACCTTCCTGAGTATGGCTCTCAATACCACCTGGGCTATACCGGAGGCCATCCCGACCGCGAGACACCCACGGATTCACATCACACCGCATTGGTCAGCGTACTGACTGCTGGAAATGTCAGCCTGCCTGTCTGCACTTTTTTAACGAAAAGTGCCACTCCGCTTGTGAGTATCTACTTTTGGTCTATACTATATCTTTACACTGTATAAGTGATATCTGCACTATTGTAGACATCACTGTGTGTATATAATACTTTTTCTGCTATATATAGTAATCAATATAATATTATCTTTTACTCCTCCAATACCACCACACTTGGTGGAATATACACTTTTTTAACCCAACACTAATTATCTTGCAAAACAGATACAATCTATTGTCACTTACACCCATTTTTTGGCGCACCTTATTTATATTTTGCACAAATTTTTTTTACAAAATATATACCCCCTTTTAATTTTCAATCCGATTGGCTGATTGGTTCACCCAATCGGATTGAACTTGAATCTGATTGGCTGATTCAATCAGCCAATCGGATTTTTCCTACCTTAATTCCGATTGGCTGATAGAATCCTATCAACCAATCGGAATTCGACGGACGCCATCTTGGATGACGTCATTTAAAGGTACCTCATTTGTCGTTCAGTTGTCGGCCGGGATGGATGCTCCGCGTCGGAGGAGCGAAGAAAGAAGATTGAAGATGCCGCTTGATGGAAGATGCTGCCGGATGGAAGAAGACTTTGCTGTCGCTTGGATAAAGACATCGCCGGGATGAAGACGTCTTCTTTGCCACTTGGATAAAGACATCGCCCGGATCGGATGAGGAGTTTGGCCCGGTTGGGTGAAGACAAGCTAGGGAGATATTCAGTGGGGTAGTGTTAGGTTTTTTAAGGGGGTTTGGGTGGGTTTAGAATAGGGGTATGTGGGTGGTGGGTTGTAATGTTGGGGGGTGTTCTTTTTTTTTACAGGCAAAAGAGCTGTTAACTTGGGGTAAATACCCTGCAAAAAGCCCTTTTAAGGGCTGGTACAGAGCTGGGTATTTTATAATTTAGAATAGGGTAGGGAATTTTTTATTTTTGGGGGCTTTATAAATTTATTAGGGGGCTTAGAATAGGTGTAATTAGATTAAAATTGCTGTAATCCTTTTTTTTTGTAATTTAGTGGGGGGGGGGTTGTAATTTAATTGTATTTTTAGATAGATATTTGTAGTTTATTTAATTTATTGATAGTGTAGGTGTATTTGTAACTTAGGTTAGGATTTATTTTACAGGTAATTGGGTAATTATTTTAACTAGGTAGCTATTAAATAGTTAATACCTATTTAATAGCTATTATACCTAGTTAAAATAATTAACAATTTACCTGTAAAATAAATATAAACCCTAACATAGCTACAATGTAATTATTAATTATATTGTAGCTATCTTAGGGTTTATTTTATAGGTAAGTATTTAGATTTAAATAGGAATATTTTAGTTTATAATATGATTTAATAATATTTATTTAATAAGGTCTAGATTTGGAGTTCGGCGGTAAAAGGGCTGTTAACGCTCCGCGGGCTTTTTTCTGGCCGCACCATAAATTTAACTCTGGTATCGAGAGTTTAATCAAATGCTGCGTTAGGCTCCAAAAAAGGAGCGTAGAGCATTTTTTCCGCAAATGCAACTCTCGATACCAGAGTTGCTTACGGACGCGGCCGGCCTCAAAAACGTGCTTGTGCACGATTCTCCCATAAGAAACAATGGGGCTGTTTGAGCTGGAAAAAAACCTAACACCTGCAAAAAAGCAGCGTTCAGCTCCTAACGCAGCCCCATTGTTTCCTATGGGGAAACACTTCCTACGTCTGCACCTAACACTCTAACATGTACCCCGAGTCTAAACACCCCTAACCTTACACTTATTAACCCTTAATCTGCCGCCCCCGCTATCGCTGACCCCTGCATATATTTTTTAACCCCTAATCTGCCGCTCCGTAAACCGCCGCCACATACGTTATCCCTATGTACCCCTAATCTGCTGCCCCTAACATCGCCGACCCCTATATTATATTTATTAACCCCTAATCTGCCCCCCTCAACGTCGCCGACACCTGCCTACACTTATTAACCCCTAATCTGCCGAGCGGACCTGAGCGCTACTATAATAAAGTTATGAACCCCTAACCCGCCTCACTAACCCTATCATAAATAGTATTAACCCCTAATCTGCCCTCCCTAACATCGCCGACACCTAACTTCAATTATTAACCCCTAATCTGCCGACCGGAGCTCACCGCTATTCTAATAAATGTATTAACCCCTAAAGCTAAGTCTAACCCTAACACTAACACCCCCCTAAGTTAAATATAATTTTTATCTAACGAAATAAATTAACTCTTATTAAATAAATGATTCCTATTTAAAGCTAAATACTTACCTGTAAAATAAATCCTAATATAGCTACAATATAAATTATAATTATATTAAAGCTATTTTAGGATTAATATTTATTTTACAGGCAACTTTGTAATTATTTTAACCAGGTACAATAGCTATTAAATAGTTAAGAACTATTTAATATTTACCTAGTTAAAATAATAACAAATTTACCTGTAAAATAAATCCTAACCTAAGATATAATTAAACCTAACACTAGACTATCAATAAAATAATTAAATAAACTACCTACAATTACCTACAATTAACCTAACACTACACTATCAATAAATTAATTAAACACAATTCCTACAAATAAATACAATTAAATAAACTAGCTAAAGTACAAAAAATAAAAAAGAACTAAGTTACAGAAAATAAAAAAATATTTACAAACATAATAAAAATATTACAACAATTTTAAACTAATTACACCTACTCTAAGCCCCCTAATAAAATAACAAAGCCCCCCAAAATAAAAAATTCCCTACCCTATTCTAAATTAAAAAAGTTACAAGCTCTTTTACCTTACCAGCCCTGAACAGGGCCCTTTGCGGGGCATGCCCCAAGAATTTCAGCTCTTTTGCCTGTAAAAGAATAAATACAATACCCCCCCCCCCAACATTACAACCCACCACCCACATACCCCTAATCTAACCCAAACCCCCCTTAAATAAACCTAACACTAAGCCCCTGAAGATCTTCCTACCTTGTCTTCACCATACCAGGTTCACCGATCCGTCCTGAAGAGCTCCTCCGATGTCCTGATCCAAGCCCAAGCGGGGGCTGAAGAGGTCCATGATCCGGTCAAAGTCTTCATCCAAGCGGGGCAGAAGAGGATCTTCCATCCGATTGAAGTCATCATCCAGGCGGCATCTTCTATGGTCTTCCATCCGGAGCGAAGCGGCAGGATCCTGAAGACCTCCAGCGCGGAACATCCATCCGGACCGACGACTGAACGACGAATGACTGTTCCTTTAAGGGACGTCATCCAAGATGGCGTCCCTCGAATTCCGATTGGCTGATAGGATTCTATCAGCCAATCGGAATTAAGGTAGGAATTTTCTGATTGGCTGATGGAATCAGCCAATCAGAATCTAGTTCAATCCGATTGGCCGATCCAATCAGCCAATCAGATTGAGCTCGCATTCTATTGGCTGATCGGAACAGCCAATAGAATGCGAGCTCAATCTGATTGGCTGATTGGATCAGCCAATCGGATTGAACTTGATTCTGATTGGCTGATTCCATCAGCCAATCAGAAAATTCCTACCTTAATTCCGATTGGCTGATAGAATCCTATCAGCCAATCGGAATTCGAGGGACGCCATCTTGGATGACGTCCCTTAAAGGAACAGTCATTCGTCGTTCAGTCGTCGGTCCGGATGGATGTTCCGCGCTGGAGGTCTTCAGGATCCTGCCGCTTCGCTCCGGATGGAAGACCATAGAAGATGCCGCCTGGATGAGGACTTCAATCGGATGGAAGATCCTCTTCTGCCCCGCTTGGATGAAGACTTTGACCGGATCATGGACCTCTTCAGCCCCCGCTTGGGCTTGGATCAGGACATCGGAGGAGCTCTTCAGGACGGATCGGTGAACCTGGTATGGTGAAGACAAGGTAGGAAGATCTTCAGGGGCTTAGTGTTAGGTTTATTTAAGGGGGGTTTGGGTTAGATTAGGGGTATGTGGGTGGTGGGTTGTAATGTTGGGGGGGGGGTATTGTATTTATTCTTTTACAGGCAAAAGAGCTGAAATTCTTGGGGCATGCCCCGCAAAGGGCCCTGTTCAGGGCTGGTAAGGTAAAAGAGCTTGTAACTTTTTTAATTTAGAATAGGGTAGGGAATTTTTTATTTTGGGGGGCTTTGTTATTTTATTAGGGGGCTTAGAGTAGGTGTAATTAGTTTAAAATTGTTGTAATATTTTTATTATGTTTGTAAATATTTTTTTATTTTCTGTAACTTAGTTCTTTTTTATTTTTTGTACTTTAGCTAGTTTATTTAATTGTATTTATTTGTAGGAATTGTGTTTAATTAATTTATTGATAGTGTAGTGTTAGGTTAATTGTAGGTAATTGTAGGTAGTTTATTTAATTATTTTATTGATAGGGTAGTGTTAGGTTTAATTATATCTTAGGTTAGGATTTATTTTACAGGTAAATTTGTTATTATTTTAACTAGGTAACTATTAAATAGTTCTTAACTATTTAATAGCTATTGTACCTGGTTAAAATAATTACAAAGTTGCCTGTAAAATAAATATTAATCCTAAAATAGCTATAATATAATTATAATTTATATTGTAGCTATATTAGGATTTATTTTACAGGTAAGTATTTAGCTTTAAATAGGAATCATTTATTTAATAAGAGTTAATTTATTTCGTTAGATAAAAATTATATTTAACTTAGGGGGGTGTTAGTGTTAGGGTTAGACTTAGCTTTAGGGGTTAATACATTTATTAGAATAGCGGTGAGCTCCGGTCGGCAGATTAGGGGTTAATAATTGAAGTTAGGTGTCGGCGATGTTAGGGAGGGCAGATTAGGGGTTAATACTATTTATGATAGGGTTAGTGAGGCGTGTTAGGGGTTAATAACTTTATTATAGTAGCGCTCAGGTCCGCTCGGCAGATTAGGGGTTAATAAGTGTAGGCAGGTGTCGGCGACGTTGAGGGGGGTAGATTAGGGGTTAATAAATATAATATAGGGGTCGGCGATGTTAGGGGCAGCAGATTAGGGGTACATAGGGATAACGTAGGTGGCGGCGATTTGCGGTCGGAAGATTAGGGGTTAATTATTTTAAGTAGCTGGCGGCGACGTTGTGGGGGGCAAGTTAGGGGTTAAGAAATATAATATAGGGGTCGGCGGGGTTAGGGGCAGCAGATTAGGGGTACATAAGTATAACGTAGGTGGCGGTCGGCAGATTAGGGGTTAAAAATTTAAATCGAGTGGCGGCGATGTGGGGGGACCTCGGTTTAGGGGTACATAGGTAGTTTATGGGTGTTAGTGTACTTTAGGGTACAGTAGTTAAGAGCTTTATGAACCGGCGTTAGCCAGAAAGCTCTTAACTCCTGCTATTTTCAGGCGGCTGGAATCTTGTCGTTAGAGCTCTAACGCTCACTTCAGAAACGACTCTAAATACCAGCGTTAGAAAGATCCCATTGAAAAGATAGGCTACGCAAATGGCGTAGGGGGATCTGCGGTATGGAAAAGTCGCGGCTGAAAAGTGAGCGTTAGACCCTTTAATCACTGACTCCAAATACCAGCGGGCGGCCAAAACCAGCGTTAGGAGCTTCTAACGCTGGTTTTGACGGCTACCGCCGAACTCCAAATCTAGGCCTAAGAATTTAGTTAGGGGTGTTAGGGTTAGATAGCGTTAATATAGTTAATATAAATACTATAGTAACTATATTAACTATATTAACCCTAATATAATTAGGGTTAATATAGTTAATATATATAATGTAATAACTATATTAACTATAATATACTTAGGGTTAATATAGATAATATAGCTGGCGGCGGGGTAGGTAGATTAAATTAGGGGTTAATAATTTTAACATAGATGGCGGCGGTGTAAGGGGCTTACATTAGGGGTTAATACTATTAATATAGGTGGCGGCGGTGTAGGGAGGGCAGGTTATAGGGCAAAAGAGCTGTTTACTTTGGGGCAAAGCCCCGCAAAAGGCCCTTTTAAGGGCTGGTAATAGATCTTATTACTTTAGGGATATTAGATTAGGGGTTAATAATATTAATATAGCTGGCGGCGGTATAGAGGGATTAGATTAGGGGTTGATAATTTTTATATAGGTGGCGGCGGTGTAAGGGGTCAGATTAGGGGATAGATCAGGTAGATGGCGGCGGTTTTAGGGGTTCACATTAGGGGATAGATCAGTTAGATGGTAGCGGTTTTAGGGGTTCACATTAGGGGATAGATCAGTTAGATGGTGGCGGTTTTAGGGGTTCACATTAGGGGATAGATCAGTTAGATGGTGGCAGTTTTAGGGGTTCACATTAGGGGATAGATCAGTTAGATGGTGGCGGTTTTAGGGGCTCACAGTAGGGGGTTAGTTTATGTAGATGGCGGCGGGGTCCGGGATAGGCGGTTTATTGGTTAAATACTTTATTAGGGATTGCAGCGGAGGATCGCGGTTGACAGGTAGATAGACATTGCGCATGCCTTAGGTGTTAGGTTTTATTTTGCAGGTAGTTTAGGTAGTTACGGGGCTCCAATAGTCAGCGTAAGGCTTCTTACGGCTGCTTTTTGTGGCGAGGTGAAAATGGAGTAAGATTTCACCATTTTCGCCACGTAAGTCCTTACGCTGTATATTGGATACTAAACTGCGCGGGTTTGGTATACCTGCCTATGGCCCAAAAAACTACGGGCGACGGCAGAAATATACGGGCGTAACTTCTAGGTTACGCCGTATATAGGATACCAAACCCGCGCAAAATTCAGCATCGCCGGCATTTGCGGGCGACGCTGCATATCGGATCGGGCCCATGATTGTTAAGCAGATATAAGTGATGGCACAGAGCAATTAACCACAGTATATGCTATGTGAGCTTGACACACAGGCCTGATAGAAAATTAAATTAGATTACACTAGCAAAATGATTTAAAAGTTTTTTTTTAAAATTTACACTAATGTTAAGCAGATATGAGTGGTGTCTGGCACAGAGCAATTAACCACAGTATATGTTTTGTGAGCCTGACACACAGGCCTGATAGAAAATGAAATTAGATTACACTAGCAAAATGATTTAAAAGTTTTTTTTTTTTTAATTTACACTAATGTTAAGATATCAGTGGTGGCACTAATCACAGTATATGCTGTGAGCCTCACACACAGGCTGACAGCCAGGCAAATGCAAATAAAATAACAAATAAAAAAAAAAAAAAACGACTGAAGTTCTAGCCCTAAAAAGGGCTTTTTGGGCTCAAGTTCTAGCCCTAGAAAGGGCTTTTTGGGGTGCTGTCCTTACAGCAGAGATTAGATGAGTCCTTCAGGACTGTAGTGGACACTAAATACACTAGCCTAGCTATCTATTTCCCTATAATATCAGCAGCAGCAGCACTAAACCTCCTCTCACTAACAATGCAAGATCCTAATGAATCTAAAATGGCTGCTGCCCTGGAGCTGGGAGGGTCTGTGAGGGAGTGTCTGCTGCTGATTGGCTCAAATGGGTCTGCAGGCTGTGAGATACAGGGTCAAAATTTCCTCAATGATGATGAATAGGGGGCGGATCGAACGCGAACAAGCTAAGGTCGCGACATCACTAGTAATCAAGTCTGTTAGGTGGTTTACCAGTAGATAATTGCAGTCCAATACCTCCTAATGCCGCATCTGTCTTTTAGTTGGTATTACTGGTAAAAAGTGCATTGTGGCTTAGTGCCATCTTTAGGCTTGGGTGCAAGTGGGATGTGGATTATTTTGCTGTCAGGCTAGTAGCCTGTGTATGTGATCCGATGTTCCCAGGGGGGCACTTTTCTCAGTGCAATTTGGAGATGTTGCAGTATGCTTGGGCTAGCCAACGTTTGGCAGCATCACCGATCTCAGAGTGTTGTAAACTGCTTCTTAGGATAACGTAGCTTGCTTCAAAGCAGTAATGATGTTGTAGCAGCAGTGTAGAAAGGTTGCAATCCGTGTCATACACTAAAAGAGTTACTAAAATCAACGCGTTTCACCCCACGCTTGGGGCTTTTTCAAGAATGCAGGACCAAGTCAGCGCAGAGATGAGCGCGGAGCAGGACCGGCGATCGCGGAGACATGGAGCATGGAGGATCCTCTTCGTACGTTCAAATTAGCCAATAGGATTTCAGTAGCTCTCATTCTATTGGCTGATTTGAATTTGAAGAATAAAATCAGCCAATAGGAATGCAAGGCCCTATAAATCCTGTTATTGCACTTGTGTGCTAATTATCCATTAGAGGGAGCTGTTCAAAAATACTAATTAAAGGGGAAGAAGTGAGAGAGAATAGAAAAGGTGGTTATCAGAGTTCCATAACTGAAAAAAATAACTATGGACATGCCTCCACTGATTGCACATGGATTTTTCCATTCATTTCCCTACTACTGACGTTAAACTGCTCCCCTGCATATTTATTCACTGCTTGCTTTAGTAACTGATTCCCTGCATGTATACTCACTGCTTGCTTTACTCACTTCTTCCCTGCATATTTACTCCTGCTTATTTTAGTAACTGCTCCCCTTCATATTTACTCACTGCTTGCTTTACTAACTGTTCCCCTTGTATATTTACTCACTGCTTGCTTTAGTAACTGCTCCCCTTGTATATTTACTCACTGCTTCCTTTAGTAACTGCTCCCCTTGTATATTTACTCACTGCTTGCTTTAGTAACTGCTCCCCTTGTATATTTACTCACTGCTTGCTTTAGTAACTGCTCCCCTTGTATATTTACTCACTACTTCCTTTAGTAACTGGTCCCCTTGTATATTTACTCACTGCTTCCTTTAGTAACTGCTCCCCTTGTATATTTACTCACTGTTTTCTTTAGTAACTTCTCCCCTTGTATATTTACTCACTGCTTCCTTTAGTAACTGCTCCCCTTGTATATTTACTCACTGCTTGCTTTAGTAACTGCTCCCCTTGTATATTTACTCACTGCTTGCTTTAGTAACTGCTCCCCTTGTATATTTACTCAATGTTTTCTTTAGTAACTGCTCCCCTTGTTTGTTTATTTACTCACTGCTTTCTTTAGTAACTGCTCCCCTGCATATTTACTCACTTTTTGCTTTACTAACTGCTCCCCCTGTATATTTACTCACTGCTTGCTTTAGTAACTGCTCCCCTTGTATATTTACTCACTGCTTGCTTTAGTAACTGCTCCCCTTGTATATTTACTCACTGCTTGCTTTAGTAACTGGTCCCCTTGTATATTTACTCACTGCTTCCTTTAGTAACTGCTCCCCTGGTATATTTACTCACTGTTTTCTTTAGTAACTGATCCCCTTGTATATTTACTCACTGCTTCCTTTAGTAACTGCTCCCCTTGTATATTTACTCACTGCTTGCTTTAGTAACTGCTCCCCTTGTATATTTACTCACTGCTTGCTTTAGTAACTGCTCCCCTTGTATATTTACTCAATGTTTTCTTTAGTAACTGCTCCCCTTGTTTATTTACTCACTGCTTTCTTTAGTAACTGCTCCCCTGCATATTTACTCACTTTTTGCTTTACTAACTGCTCCCCCTGTATATTTACTCACTGCTTTCTTTACTAACTGCTCCTCTGCATATTTATTCACTGCTTGCTTTAGTAACTGATCCCCTGCATATTTACTCACTGTTTGCTTTACTAACTGCTCCCCTGCATATTTACTCTCTGCTTTCTTTAGTAACTGCTCCGCTGCATATTTACTCACTGCTTGCTTTAGTAACTGCTCCCCTTGTATATTTACTCACTGCTTGCTTTAGTAACTGCTCCCCTGCATATTTACTCACTGCTTGCTTTACTAACTGCAACCCTGCATATTTACTCACTGCTTGCTTTACCTACTGCTCCCGTGCATATTTATTCACTGCTTGCTTTACTAACTGCTCAACTGTATATTTACACACTGCTTTCTTTAGTAACTACTCCCCTGCATATTTACTCACTGCTTGCTTTACTAACTGCTCCCCTGCATATTTATTCACTGCTTGCTTTACTAACTGCTCCCCTGCATATTTATTCACTGCTTGCTTTAGTAACAGATCCCCTGCATATTTACTACCTGCTTGCTTTAGTAACTGTGCCCCTGCATATTTACTCACTGTTTGCTGTACTAACTGCTCCCCTGCATATTTACTCACTGCTTGCATTAGTAACTGCTCCCCTGCATATTTACTCACTGCTTTCTTTACTAACTTCTCCCGTGCATATGTATGCACTGCTTTCTTTACTAGCTGCTCCTCTGCATATTTACTCACTGTTTGCTTTAGTAACTGCTCCCCTGCATATTTACTCACTGCTTACTTTAGTAATTGATCTCCTGCATATTTACTCACTGCTTTCTTTATTAACTTCTCCCCCTGCATATTTACTCACTACTTTCTTTAGTAATTGATCTCCTGCATGTTTACTCACTGCTTGCTTTATTAACTGCTTCCCTGCATATTTACTTACTGCTTGCTTTACTAACTGCTCCCCTGCATATTTATTCACTGCTTGCTTTACTAACTGCTCCCCTGCATATTTATTCACTGCTTGCTTTAGTAACAGATCCCCTGCATATTTACTAACTGCTTGCTTTAGTAACTGTGCCCCTGCATATTTACTCACTGTTTGCTGTACTAACTGCTCCCCTGCATATTTACTCACTGCTTGCATTAGTAACTGCTCCCCTGCATATTTACTCACTGCTTTCTTTACTAACTTCTCCCGTGCATATGTATGCACTGCTTGCTTTACTAACTGCTCCCCTGCATATTTATTCACTGCTTGCTTTAGTAACAGATCCCCTGCATATTTACTAACTGCTTGCTTTAGTAACTGTGCCCCTGCATATTTACTCACTGTTTGCTGTACTAACTGCTCCCCTGCATATTTACTCACTGTTTGCTTTAGTAACTGCTCCCCTGCATATTTATTCACTGCTTACTTTAGTAATTGATCTCCTGCATATTTACTCACTGCTTTCTTTATTAACTTCTCCCCCTGCATATTTACTCACTACTTTCTTTAGTAATTGATCTCCTGCATGTTTACTCACTGCTTGCTTTATTAACTGCTTCCCTGCATATTTACTTACTGTTTGCTTTAGTAACTGCTCCCCTGCATATTTACTCACTGTTTGCTGTACTAACTGCTCCCCTGCATATTCACTCACTGCTTGCATTAGTAACTGCTCCCCTGCATATTTACTCACTGCTTTCTTTACTAACTTCTCCCCCTGCATATGTATTCACTGCTTTCTTTACTAACTGTTCCCCTGCATATTTACTCACTGTTTGCTTTAGTAACTGCTCCCCTGCATATTTACTCACTGCTTACTTTAGTAATTGATCTCCTGCATATTTACTCACTGCTTTCTTTATTAACTTCTCCCCCTGCATATTTACTCACTACTTTCTTTAGTAATTGATCTCCTGCATGTTTACTCACTGCTTGCTTTACTAACTGCTCCCCCTGTATATTTACTCACTGCTTACTTTAGTAACTACTCCCCTGCATATTTACTCACTGCTTGCTTTAGTAACTGCTCCCCTGCATATTTACTCACTGCTTGCTTTACCTACTGCTCCTGTGCATATTTATTCACTGCTTGCTTTACTAACTGCTCCACTGTATATTTACTCACTGCTTTCTTTAGTAACTACTCCCTTGCATATTTACTCACTGCTTGCTTTACTAACTGCTCCCCTGCATATTTATTCACTGCTTGCTTTAATAACTGCTCCCCTGCATATTTATTCACTGCTTGCTTTAGTAACGGATCCCCTGCATATTTACTGACTGCTTGCTTTAGTAACTGCGCCCCTGCATATTTACTCACTGTTTGCTTTACTAACTGCTCCCCTGCATATTTACTCACTGCTTGCATTAGTAACTGCTCCCCTGCATATTTACTCACTGCTTTCTTTACTAACTTCTCCCCCTGCATATGTATTCACTGCTTTCTTTACTAGCTGCTCCTCTGCATATTTACTCACTGCTTTATTTACTAACTGTTCCCCTTCATATTTACTCACTGTTTGCTTTAGTAACTGCTCCCCTGCATATTTACTCACTGCTTACTTTAGTAATTGATCTCCTGCATATTTACTCACTGCTTTCTTTATTAACTTCTCCCCCTGCATATTTACTCACTACTTTCTTTAGTAATTGATCTCCTGCATGTTTACTCACTGCTTGCTTTACTAACTGCTCCCCCTGTATATTTACTCACTGCTTTCTTTAGTAACTACTCCCCTGCATATTTACTCACTGCTTGCTTTAGTAACTGCTCCCCTGCATATTTACTCACTGCTTGCTTTACCTACTGCTCCTGTGCATATTTATTCACTGCTTGCTTTACTAACTGCTCCACTGTATATTTACTCACTGCTTTCTTTAGTAACTGCTCCCCTGCATATTTATTCACTGCTTGCTTTAATAACTGCTCCCCTGCATATTTATTCACTGCTTGCTTTAGTAACGGATCCCCTGCATATTTACTGACTGCTTGCTTTAGTAACTGCGCCCCTGCATATTTACTCACTGTTTGCTTTAGTAACCGCTCCCCTGCATATTTACTCACTGTTTGCTTTACTAACTGCTCCCCTGCATATTTACTCACTGCTTGCATTAGTAACTTCTCCCCTGCATATTTACTCACTGCTTTCTTTACTAACTTCTCCCCCTGCATATGTATTCACTGCTTTCTTTACTAGCTGCTCCTCTGCATATTTACTCACTGCTTTATTTACTAACTGTTCCCCTTCATATTTACTCACTGTTTGCTTTAGTAACTGCTCCCCTGCATATTTACTCACTGCTTACTTTAGTAATTGATCTCCTGCATATTTACTCACTGCTTTCTTTATTAACTTCTCCCCCTGCATATTTACTCACTACTTTCTTTAGTAATTGATCTCCTGCATGTTTACTCACTGCTTGCTTTATTAACTGCTTCCCTGCATATTTACTCCCTGCTTGCTTTAGTAACTGATCCCTTGCATATTTACTCACTGCTTTCTTTAGTAATTGATCTCCTGCATGTTTACTCACTGCTTGCTTTATTAACTGCTTCCCTGCATATTTACTCCCTGCTTGCTTTAGTAACTGATCCCTTGCATATTTACTCACTGCTTTCTTTAGTAATTGATCTCCTGCATGTTTATTCACTGCTTGCTTCACATGGTTAGAAAAATACTGTCATTCCCAGTAATGATGTTGCTGTAGTTTTGGAATTTCCTAAATAATTGTTAAAATTGTTGCATTGAGGCTCATACAGGCATAAGTACCAGGTTTCTCAAGGCCAGCCCTATAAATCCTGTTATTGCACTTATGTGCTAAATATCCATTAGAGAGTGCTGTTCAAAAATACTAATTATATGGAAAGAAGTGAGAATAGAAATGGTGGTTATCAGAGTTCCATAACTGAACAAAATAACTATGGTCATGCCTCCACTGATTGCACATGGATTTTTCTATTAATTTCCCTACTACTGAAGTTAAAATGACTCGGCTTTAGTTAGCAGATTCTTCCATACTGCCCTTTTTGTGAAGAGGTACTACAATTACTATTCTCCAATCATCTGGAACAACTGCTGTCAATAGTGACTGATTAAACAGATAAGTTAATAGGGCAGCTAGCACAGATCAAGTTTATTTAAAACTCTTGGATTAATTTTATCAGGACTCACTGATAAAACATTTACATGACATTTATTTTTGATAATGCCAATTAAACGTCATCATCCATAAAATGATTAGTGCTAAACCCATTTGCATTTTTAGTAGCATTCCTTAAAGAAACTCAAAAAATGTATTTTGTGATTGAGACAGAGCATACTATTTTAAAAAAATTCCAATTTACTTTTATTATCAAATTTGCTCGATTCCGATGATATTCTGTGCTGATGAGATACTTAGGTAGGCAACTGGAGCACTACATGGCAGGAAATAGTGCTGCCATCTAGTGGTCTTGCAAATGGGACCACTGCCATATAGTTCTCAAAAAAATGTGCCAGTTTCTAAGCATATGTCCCTGATTTTCAATAAAAGATACCAAGATAATGAAGACAAATATTTAAAAGAAGTAAATTAGAAAATTGCATGTTCTATCTGAATCATGAAGGATACATTTCAGGTTTCATTTTGTTTTATTCTAGTCATTCTATCTTCACAATATTATGTGAAGACAGAACAGAAGTACTCCTCATTGAGACAATCTGCAAATTTGCATATCTGCTTCTACTATTCTACTATCAATTGTTCTCAATTTTACTATTCCACCCTTAGTTTTTTTTAAAAATTTACGCTAATGTTAAGCAGATATGAGTGGTGTCTGGCACAGAGCAATTAACCACAGTATATGTTTTGTGAGCCTGACACACAGGCCTGATAGAAAATGAAATTAGATTACACTAGCAAAATGATTTAAAAGTTTTTTTTTTTTTAATTTACACTAATGTTAAGATATCAGTGGTGGCACTAATCACAGTATATGCTGTGAGCCTCACACACAGGCTGACAGCCAGGCAAATGCAAATAAAATAACAAATAAAAAAAAAAAAAACGACTGAAGTTCTAGCCCTAAAAAGGGCTTTTTGGGCTCAAGTTCTAGCCCTAGAAAGGGCTTTTTGGGGTGCTGTCCTTACAGCAGAGATTAGATGAGTCCTTCAGGACTGTAGTGGACACTAAATACACTAGCCTAGCTATCTATTTCCCTATAATATCAGCAGCAGCAGCACTAAACCTCCTCTCACTAACAATGCAAGATCCTAATGAATCTAAAATGGCTGCTGCCCTGGAGCTGGGAGGGTCTGTGAGGGAGTGTCTGCTGCTGATTGGCTCAAATGGGTCTGCAGGCTGTGAGATACAGGGTCAAAATTTCCTCAATGATGATGAATAGGGGGCGGATCGAACGCGAACAAGCTAAGGTCGCGACATCACTAGTAATCAAGTCTGTTAGGTGGTTTACCAGTAGATAATTGCAGTCCAATACCTCCTAATGCCGCATCTGTCTTTTAGTTGGTATTACTGGTAAAAAGTGCATTGTGGCTTAGTGCCATCTTTAGGCTTGGGTGCAAGTGGGATGTGGATTATTTTGCTGTCAGGCTAGTAGCCTGTGTATGTGATCCGATGTTCCCAGGGGGGCACTTTTCTCAGTGCAATTTGGAGATGTTGCAGTATGCTTGGGCTAGCCAACGTTTGGCAGCATCACCGATCTCAGAGTGTTGTAAACTGCTTCTTAGGATAACGTAGCTTGCTTCAAAGCAGTAATGATGTTGTAGCAGCAGTGTAGAAAGGTTGCAATCCGTGTCATACACTAAAAGAGTTACTAAAATCAACGCGTTTCACCCCACGCTTGGGGCTTTTTCAAGAATGCAGGACCAAGTCAGCGCAGAGATGAGCGCGGAGCAGGACCGGCGATCGCGGAGACATGGAGCATGGAGGATCCTCTTCGTACGTTCAAATTAGCCAATAGGATTTCAGTAGCTCTCATTCTATTGGCTGATTTGAATTTGAAGAATAAAATCAGCCAATAGGAATGCAAGGCCCTATAAATCCTGTTATTGCACTTGTGTGCTAATTATCCATTAGAGGGAGCTGTTCAAAAATACTAATTAAAGGGGAAGAAGTGAGAGAGAATAGAAAAGGTGGTTATCAGAGTTCCATAACTGAAAAAAATAACTATGGACATGCCTCCACTGATTGCACATGGATTTTTCCATTCATTTCCCTACTACTGACGTTAAACTGCTCCCCTGCATATTTATTCACTGCTTGCTTTAGTAACTGATTCCCTGCATGTATACTCACTGCTTGCTTTACTCACTTCTTCCCTGCATATTTACTCACTGCTTATTTTAGTAACTGCTCCCCTTCATATTTACTCACTGCTTGCTTTACTAACTGTTCCCCTTGTATATTTACTCACTGCTTGCTTTAGTAACTGCTCCCCTTGTATATTTACTCACTGCTTCCTTTAGTAACTGCTCCCCTTGTATATTTACTCACTGCTTGCTTTAGTAACTGCTCCCCTTGTATATTTACTCACTGCTTGCTTTAGTAACTGCTCCCCTTGTATATTTACTCACTACTTCCTTTAGTAACTGGTCCCCTTGTATATTTACTCACTGCTTCCTTTAGTAACTGCTCCCCTTGTATATTTACTCACTGTTTTCTTTAGTAACTTCTCCCCTTGTATATTTACTCACTGCTTCCTTTAGTAACTGCTCCCCTTGTATATTTACTCACTGCTTGCTTTAGTAACTGCTCCCCTTGTATATTTACTCACTGCTTGCTTTAGTAACTGCTCCCCTTGTATATTTACTCAATGTTTTCTTTAGTAACTGCTCCCCTTGTTTGTTTATTTACTCACTGCTTTCTTTAGTAACTGCTCCCCTGCATATTTACTCACTTTTTGCTTTACTAACTGCTCCCCCTGTATATTTACTCACTGCTTGCTTTAGTAACTGCTCCCCTTGTATATTTACTCACTGCTTGCTTTAGTAACTGCTCCCCTTGTATATTTACTCACTGCTTGCTTTAGTAACTGGTCCCCTTGTATATTTACTCACTAGTTCCTTTAGTAACTGCTCCCCTGGTATATTTACTCACTGTTTTCTTTAGTAACTGATCCCCTTGTATGTTTACTCACTGCTTCCTTTAGTAACTGCTCCCCTTGTATATTTACTCACTGCTTGCTTTAGTAACTGCTCCCCTTGTATATTTACTCACTGCTTGCTTTAGTAACTGCTCCCCTTGTATATTTACTCAATGTTTTCTTTAGTAACTGCTCCCCTTGTTTATTTACTCACTGCTTTCTTTAGTAACTGCTCCCCTGCATATTTACTCACTTTTTGCTTTACTAACTGCTCCCCCTGTATATTTACTCACTGCTTTCTTTACTAAATGCTCCTCTGCATATTTATTCACTGCTTGCTTTAGTAACTGATCCCCTGCATATTTACTCACTGTTTGCTTTACTAACTGCTCCCCTGCATATTTACTCTCTGCTTTCTTTAGTAACTGCTCCGCTGCATATTTACTCACTGCTTGCTTTAGTAACTGCTCTCCTTGTATATTTACTCACTGCTTGCTTTAGTAACTGCTCCCCTGCATATTTACTCACTGCTTGCTTTACTAACTGCAACCCTGCATATTTACTCACTGCTTGCTTTACCTACTGCTCCCGTGCATATTTATTCACTGCTTGCTTTACTAACTGCTCAACTGTATATTTACACACTGCTTTCTTTAGTAACTACTCCCCTGCATATTTACTCACTGCTTGCTTTACTAACTGCTCCCCTGCATATTTATTCACTGCTTGCTTTACTAACTGCTCCCCTGCATATTTATTCACTGCTTGCTTTAGTAACAGATCCCCTGCATATTTACTAACTGCTTGCTTTAGTAACTGTGCCCCTGCATATTTACTCACTGTTTGCTGTACTAACTGCTCCCCTGCATATTTACTCACTGCTTGCATTAGTAACTGCTCCCCTGCATATTTACTCACTGCTTTCTTTACTAACTTCTCCCGTGCATATGTATGCACTGCTTTCTTTACTAGCTGCTCCTCTGCATATTTACTCACTGTTTGCTTTAGTAACTGCTCCCCTGCATATTTACTCACTGCTTACTTTAGTAATTGATCTCCTGCATATTTACTCACTGCTTTCTTTATTAACTTCTCCCCCTGCATATTTACTCACTACTTTCTTTAGTAATTGATCTCCTGCATGTTTACTCACTGCTTGCTTTATTAACTGCTTCCCTGCATATTTACTTACTGCTTGCTTTACTAACTGCTCCCCTGCATATTTATTCACTGCTTGCTTTACTAACTGCTCCCCTGCATATTTATTCACTGCTTGCTTTAGTAACAGATCCCCTGCATATTTACTAACTGCTTGCTTTAGTAACTGTGCCCCTGCATATTTACTCACTGTTTGCTGTACTAACTGCTCCCCTGCATATTTACTCACTGCTTGCATTAGTAACTGCTCCCCTGCATATTTACTCACTGCTTTCTTTACTAACTTCTCCCGTGCATATGTATGCACTGCTTTCTTTACTAGCTGCTCCTCTGCATATTTACTCACTGTTTGCTTTAGTAACTGCTCCCCTGCATATTTACTCACTGCTTACTTTAGTAATTGATCTCCTGCATATTTACTCACTGCTTTCTTTATTAACTTCTCCCCCTGCATATTTACTCACTACTTTCTTTAGTAATTGATCTCCTGCATGTTTACTCACTGCTTGCTTTTTTAACTGCTTCCCTGCATATTTACTTACTGTTTGCTTTAGTAACTGCTCCCCTGCATATTTACTCACTGTTTGCTGTACTAACTGCTCCCCTGCATATTCACTCACTGCTTGCATTAGTAACTGCTCCCCTGCATATTTACTCACTGCTTTCTTTACTAACTTCTCCCCCTGCATATGTATTCACTGCTTTCTTTACTAACTGTTCCCCTGCATATTTACTCACTGTTTGCTTTAGTAACTGCTCACCTGCATATTTACTCACTGCTTACTTTAGTAATTGATCTCCTGCATATTTACTCACTGCTTTCTTTATTAACTTCTCCCCCTGCATATTTACTCACTACTTTCTTTAGTAATTGATCCCCTGCATGTTTACTCACTGCTTGCTTTACTAACTGCTCCCCCTGTATATTTACTCACTGCTTACTTTAGTAACTACTCCCCTGCATATTTACTCACTGCTTGCTTTAGTAACTGCTCCCCTGCATATTTACTCACTGCTTGCTTTACCTACTGCTCCTGTGCATATTTATTCACTGCTTGCTTTACTAACTGCTCCACTGTATATTTACTCACTGCTTTCTTTAGTAACTACTCCCTTGCATATTTACTCACTGCTTGCTTTACTAACTGCTCCCCTGCATATTTATTCACTGCTTGCTTTAATAACTGCTCCCCTGCATATTTATTCACTGCTTGCTTTAGTAACGGATCCCCTGCATATTTACTGACTGCTTGCTTTAGTAACTGCGCCCCTGCATATTTACTCACTGTTTGCTTTACTAACTGCTCCCCTGCATATTTACTCACTGCTTGCATTAGTAACTGCTCCCCTGCATATTTACTCACTGCTTTCTTTACTAACTTCTCCCCCTGCATATGTATTCACTGCTTTCTTTACTAGCTGCTCCTCTGCATATTTACTCACTGCTTTATTTACTAACTGTTCCTCTTCATATTTACTCACTGTTTGCTTTAGTAACTGCTCCCCTGCATATTTACTCACTGCTTACTTTAGTAATTGATCTCCTGCATATTTACTCACTGCTTTCTTTATTAACTTCTCCCCCTGCATATTTACTCACTACTTTCTTTAGTAATTGATCTCCTGCATGTTTACTCACTGCTTGCTTTACTAACTGCTCCCCCTGTATATTTACTCACTGCTTTCTTTAGTAACTACTCCCCTGCATATTTACTCACTGCTTGCTTTAGTAACTGCTCCCCTGCATATTTACTCACTGCTTGCTTTACCTACTGCTCCTGTGCATATTTATTCACTGCTTGCTTTACTAACTGCTCCACTGTATATTTACTCACTGCTTTCTTTAGTAACTGCTCCCCTGCATATTTATTCACTGCTTGCTTTAATAACTGCTCCCCTGCATATTTATTCACTGCTTGCTTTAGTAACGGATCCCCTGCATATTTACTGACTGCTTGCTTTAGTAACTGCGCCCCTGCATATTTACTCACTGTTTGCTTTAGTAACCGCTCCCCTGCATATTTACTCACTGTTTGCTTTACTAACTGCTCCCCTGCATATTTACTCACTGCTTGCATTAGTAACTGCTCCCCTGCATATTTACTCACTGCTTTCTTTACTAACTTCTCCCCCTGCATATGTATTCACTGCTTTCTTTACTAGCTGCTCCTCTGCATATTTACTCACTGCTTTATTTACTAACTGTTCCCCTTCATATTTACTCACTGTTTGCTTTAGTAACTGCTCCCCTGCATATTTACTCACTGCTTACTTTAGTAATTGATCTCCTGCATATTTACTCACTGCTTTCTTTATTAACTTCTCCCCCTGCATATTTACTCACTACTTTCTTTAGTAATTGATCTCCTGCATGTTTACTCACTGCTTGCTTTATTAACTGCTTCCCTGCATATTTACTCCCTGCTTGCTTTAGTAACTGATCCCTTGCATATTTACTCACTGCTTTCTTTAGTAATTGATCTCCTGCATGTTTACTCACTGCTTGCTTTATTAACTGCTTCCCTGCATATTTACTCCCTGCTTGCTTTAGTAACTGATCCCTTGCATATTTACTCACTGCTTTCTTTAGTAATTGATCTCCTGCATGTTTATTCACTGCTTGCTTCACATGGTTAGAAAAATACTGTCATTCCCAGTAATGATGTTGCTGTAGTTTTGGAATTTCCTAAATAATTGTTAAAATTGTTGCATTGAGGCTCATACAGGCATAAGTACCAGGTTTCTCAAGGCCAGCCCTATAAATCCTGTTATTGCACTTATGTGCTAAATATCCATTAGAGAGTGCTGTTCAAAAATACTAATTATATGGAAAGAAGTGAGAATAGAAATGGTGGTTATCAGAGTTCCATAACTGAACAAAATAACTATGGTCATGCCTCCACTGATTGCACATGGATTTTTCTATTAATTTCCCTACTACTGAAGTTAAAATGACTCGGCTTTAGTTAGCAGATTCTTCCATACTGCCCTTTTTGTGAAGAGGTACTACAATTACTATTCTCCAATCATCTGGAACAACTGCTGTCAATAGTGACTGATTAAACAGATAAGTTAATAGGGCAGCTAGCACAGATCAAGTTTATTTAAAACTCTTGGATTAATTTTATCAGGACTCACTGATAAAACATTTACATGACATTTATTTTTGATAATGCCAATTAAACGTCATCATCCATAAAATGATTAGTGCTAAACCCATTTGCATTTTTAGTAGCATTCCTTAAAGGAATATGAAACTCAAAAAATGTATTTTGTGATTGAGACAGAGCATACTATTTAAAAAAAATTCCAATTTACTTTTATTATCAAATTTGCTCGATTCCGATGATATTCTGTGCTGATGAGATACTTAGGTAGGCAACTGGAGCACTACATGGCAGGAAATAGTGCTGCCATCTAGTGGTCTTGCAAATGGGTAACATTCTTGCAAAACCACTGCCATATAGTTCTCAAAAAAATGTGCCAGTTCCTAAGCATATGTCCCTGATTTTCAATAAAAGATACCAAGATAATGAAGACAAATATTTAAAAGAAATAAATTAGAAAATTGCATGTTCTATCTGAATCATGAAGGATACATTTTAGGTTTCATTTTGTTTTATTCTAGTCATTCTATCTTCACAATATTATGTGAAGACAGAACAGAAGTACTCCTCATTGAGACAATCTGCAAATTTGCATATCTGCTTCTACTATTCTACTATCAATTGTTCTCAATTTTACTATTCCACCAAGTTTTTCTCCTTCTGCTGATATCTCTAAAGAAGGTTTTGTTCCCATGTCTCATTGACTGTGCTATCATCTCTTCCACATTAAATTTAACCTTCCTAATTAACTGCTTAGACTTTTTGTTGTTGTTGTTGGAGTCTCCATATTTGCATATCATCATTTGTCTGTATGTGTCTGTAATTTAGATAAGCTATCTTTCTTGTCTTTACAGCATGTGCTACTTCTTTTGAAAAAAATATTGTTTTACTCTTTGTTTTACTTTTAAAGACATGCCTAATACAGTGTGTGGTTGTATCTAAAATGGCACCCTTCGAAAATTCCACTGTTCTTGAGTCTCAATAATAAGAGATTGTATTTGTCCATTAAAGAGTTTTTCAGGTATTCTCCCATGTACAAAACAAATCTGCCTTCCTAAAGTCTAAAGCATTTGTTTTAGTCTGGGTGGACAGTGCCTGTACATGAATACTAAATCAGATTGATGATCACTGGACACTAAGTTTCCCCCTACAGACACATCTAATACTGTATCACTGTTTGTAAGTATTAAATATAACAAATCTTCCTTTGTAGTTGGTTCCTTAACCAATTGCTCAAGTGATTCCCCTTGCAAGGATTCAAGAGTATACCTGCTACTATAACTTTACTCTTTTTGGTTATTTATTCAATTAACAGATTGTCCAGCCTTTCATCCTGTAATGGAGGCCTATATATAATCCCTATTCTAAACACATTTTTATCCCCAGTTTCCATAGTCACCCAAATACTTTCCACATCATCATTAGTGCCTACAATTTCAGTAACCTTTATATTTTCTTTTACATACAGAACAACTCCTCCACCTTTCTCTTTAAGTAACTTGTATACAGGTATGACTTTGTCCCAGTCATGAGAATCATATTACCATGATTGTACCATGGTTCTGTAATAGCCACTAAATCCAAGTTGTCCTTAGTCATTATTGAAGTGAGTTCATATAATCTATTTCCTAAGGTGTGAGCATTTGTGCTCTTGACACTATGAGGCCGAATTATCAAATGTCTGTCGGACCTGATCCGACAGTGTGGATTAGGTCCGACAGACATCGCTGAATGCGGAGAGCAATACGCTCTCCGTATTCAGCATTGCACCAGCAGCACACAAGAGCTGCTGGTGCAATGCCTCCCCCTGCAGACTCGCGGCCAATAGTCCGCCAGCAGGGAGATGTCAATCAACCCGATCGTACACGATCGGGTTGAATTGTGGCGATTCCTGTCCGCCTCATTAGAGCAGGTGGACAGGGTTATGGAGCATCGGTCTTTAGACCGCTGCTTCATAACTGCTGTTTCTGGCGAGTCTTCAGACTCGCCAGAAACACAGGCCCTCAAGCTCCGTTCGGAGCTTGATAAATGCGCCTCAAAGAACATTTCTACCAGAACTTCTTGAACTGCAACATGGACTAACAGTTTTGGCATGATGTGGAGGGCAGGTGGGTATATTAATGCTGCCCTCATTACTCTTTAATGGAGTGTGAGAAATAGATTGAAATTACAAATATTGTTTCTTATTCATAGAAAAATTGACTGAAATATAATGATCCGTATACTGCCGAAGCCAAAATCTACTGACTTGCAGTGCAGTAAATGCAATTTAATATTTAATGAGGAATAAACAAGAAATGCATAATTAATTGTAACAAAAATGCAAATTAGTTAAAATTACTTTTCTGTATTTTTGGCAATGGAAAACGACTCATTTTGTGACAGAAATGATATGCAATAATTAACTTAACAATTACACAGAATGTTTCAGACCAGAATGCTTACAGAGATGGACAACCAGAAACTGTTTCTTTATTTTAACCAGAATAACATATCATTCATAAAAAATCACTATCTGTTTTATCAAGCATTTTTTATCTGACATATTAAAAAAATCAATAAAAATGATGGTCATTTAAATTCACTCTCCCTTGTTAAACTGATATCAAATTGATTTTATACTATGGGGTCAATTTATTATACTGCGAGTGGACTTGATAGGATGTAGCGGATCATGTCCACTGCACATCGATAAATGCCGACAGCATACGCTGTCGGCATTTATCATTGCACCAGCAGTTGTTGTGAACTGCTGGTGCAATACCGCACCCTGCAGATTCACGTCCAATCAGCCGCTAGCAGGGGGATCGTATTCGATTGGGTTGATTTCTTTCCGCCGCCTCAGAGCAGGCGGAAAGGTTATGGAGGAGCGGTCTTTAGACTGCTGTTTCATAACTTCTGTTTCTGGCGAGCTTGATAAATTAACCCCTATATATGCATAGTAAATATAAGCACTACAAAATGCATACAAAAGACTTGTTGTAAAAGCATTTAAACTGTCATTTAGCTCCTTGTACTTAGGTTGGGGCAGACAAAGTTCCTGACTTTGTAACCTGTCTGTCCATCTTTGCAGACTGTACATCTGCTGCACACATGTACTTTTGCACAAGCGTTTACTTGTATAGTGTGTTCCCCTGCCCTTATGCAAACTGTCAAGCACACCAAACAAACATGTTTGGGGTAATTTATTTCCGCCATCTCAGAGGGAGTGGAGAGGTAGGAAGCAGCAGTCATATGGGCAAGACTGCACTGCATTCACTGCTTAGTACATGGGGGCCCATTGTGTTAGCAAACATTGCATTGTTCAGTATTAAATATCTTATCTCCTTTGCTGTAGCCAGGTACTGACTTACATCAATAAACTGCTACCACAAAACAACAAAATATATATAGTGCTTGAAGATTTCAGAAAAAAAACATGAAAAACATTTAGGGCTAGATTACGAGTGGAGAGCAAATTTGCACTCCCGCAAGTGCTTTACCTGCGCTCATCTTTTTTTTTTTTTTTTTTTTTACCATCACGTGACCAGGTGTGCATGTATTGCAGGTCGCAAGTAAAAATGTTGTGCTCTCACGGTCACATACTTATTCAGAAAAAAGCCTTTGCTAAGTTGCGAACGTAGGATTGTTTCCCCCCCATAGGCTTTAATGGAGCCTTGTTTTGAAGAAGAAAACTGATATAAAATTGATTTTATACTATGGGGTCAATTTATTATACTGCGAGTGGACAAAAAAACAGTGACCAGCTCTTTTTATTCAAGCGTAACAGTTAACGTTATGGTAATCTTTGTAGCTTAAATCATGATTGCGCTCATGCTTTGGCATTTACTTTCAACTCGTAATAGTAGTGGAATTTAATTTGCACTCAAACGGCCTTGAAAATACGATATTGCTCATGTGCAAACAATAAAGTTCCACCAGTAATCTAGCCCATAGAAAGGCATAAATAGGAAGTTTTGATGTGTTTCACGCCCCCTAGTGGCACTGAAATATGAGCTGCTACACTGGTCAAGCAATAATCAACTAGAATGTAGAAAACATCAGGGTTAGGCTTCTGAAGTCTGGACATTTTGGAAATTGCAGAGTTGCATTACAGTAAAAAGAGGTGAAATAAAGTATATTGCTAAGTCTTTTTATGAGACAAAACATTATGGGGAATTCAGCTTATAGAAATTCAGAGTGGACTTTATGTTGTGGACTTTAATGGCAGAGTTGCATTACAGTAAAAAAAGGTGAAATAAAGTATATTGCTTGTATACGTGTTTTTATGAGACAAAACATTGGCCTCCATTACATATGCAGCGTCGTCCTCAAAATCCTCCGCCACCAGTTTTACCGCGATTTTGGTATTACATATACGGCATAGCATACAAGTTACGGGTGTAAATTTGACCCTTCGGACGTTTTTTTTTACCCATAGACTAACATAGAACAATCTACTCCATTCTCATCTCGCCACATACTGCAGATGCAGCAACCCTTGCACTGACAAGAAAAGCAACGTAACTCCCTGAAGGCCTAACAAACGCATGCGTAATCACATACATATCAGCCGCAAATCTCAAACAGTTAAACCTCTTCTAAGCATTTATTATTCCTGCCCCTGCAAGTGTTTCAAACCAATCACAAACAGCACAACCTCTCAACCGGAAGCCTTAAAACACCTGCCAATGCACACCCTCTTTAGCCACCATGTTTCTCCTGCTTTACATAGAGAGACAGCATTGTGGGGCACAAGGGGTGCTGGAAGCCCCAAAAGCCCCTGTTGTTCATGATATACCCCCTGATGCTCTAGTTACTGCTGAGGTCCCTGGTCATGGTGCTGTAGCCGTCCCTGCTCCTGCTGCTGTCTCTTCTCCTCACGCTGCTGTCCCTGTTCCTGGTGCTGCCCCTTCTGCTGTTGTTGCTGCAGCTGGTCATAGAATCACTGCGTATTTCCACTGCATGTAAGTGAAACTACTACATCCCACCCCCTTCCCTTAACCACCCTAATTACTGAAAATATCTCATTAGTTTAATTCATGTTTAGTTCACTATGATTTATTGACTATCATTAAGAAGAATGAAAATGGATGTTTATACCTTTATGTTCACACCTTCTGTAAATACATTATTATTTATATATATACACCCATGTGTCAAATTATATTGGATGTGAGAAACCTTGATTTACATCTTATAAGTGAATATTACTATATGTACCCTTCATACACAACTATGTGATGTGGTTTATAGAACATGAATATGTCATAAACATGATAATATTACCTTTTTTGGGACATTTCCACACAGGTCTTATTATATGTTTTAACAATATTACTGTACTTAAACGCACCTCACATGGATGGGGATGACCTATGGTGAACTATAAGAATACTTATTTCTTTTTAGGCTTCTTGGATGAGGGAGCTGAGGTGACTGTAGTGGATTTCCTTGTTCTCCTGGTTTGAGAAGATTCTGATGTTTTTGCTGTTGTGCTGGCCACAGATGATAGGCTGGAGGCAGTGTCCTGCTGGTGTGTAAAGTGCTCAACCAACACACTCAAGAGTTGCTTTTGTTCTCGCCATCTATTGTCCATCTGCATCTGCATATCAGACAAAATTCGCATCATCTGTGACTGGTTTTGAATACTTCCACTTAATGATGCTGCCATGTCCCTCTGCAGCTCTATGCTACGTTTGTGCAACCTCTCTTGGCTCCTGAAGAACCTCTCTTGGCTCCTGAAGAACCTCTCTTGGCCTCTTTTTCTGCTCTCGGAGCTTGTTATGAGCCTCCTCTGGAGTGCATTGTATTCTTCACCCAGGGGAGAATACAATGCATCCACAGGCTCTTGAGCAGCAGGGCTTCTAGTTGCTTGAGGTGCAGGTTCAGCTGTATCTGCTGGTTCTGGTTGGACAGGTTCAGCTGCATCTGCTAGTTCTGTTTGGACAGGTTCAGCTGCATCTGTTGGTTCTGGTTGGACAGGTTCAGCTGCATCTGCTGGTTCTGGTGGGACAGGTTCAGCTGCATCTGCTGATGCTCGAGTACTTTCAGCTATATTTTCATCTACAGATGGTGGAGCTCTCCCAAGTGATGAGGATGGTGGAGCTCTCCCAAGTGATGAGGATGGTGGAGCTCTCAGGGTGGATTGATAGTCCCACTGATGACCAGTGTGTGACCACTCAGCCTGTCCAGTTGGCACTTTTTGTGACATAGCCTGTGGGTAAAAGCCATGACTGCCCTGAGATTGTGTTGGGGGGGGGGGGTAAATACATGGACCCTTTGTAGCTCTCTTGGCTCCCCCTCAAAGCCAAAAGAAGAATATTCCTCTGGCCAGGTATCTTGCCAGGGGTCATATGGCAATGGTGGTGGCATCATTCCCGGGTCCTCAACTGAAGCCATCCAACCCTGCTCATGCCTGGGAGCATACTGTTCATATAGTTGCCTGAAGACTGGTGGTGGTGGTGGTGGCTGCATGCCTATGACTGGTGGTGGTGGTGGCTGCATGCCTGTGACTGGTAGTAGTGGTGGTGGTGGCGGCATGCCTGTTTGTATCCTTGTTAAAGGAGGTTCTGTGGAGGAGTCAAATAATGAGAGGGAATAGTACAGTCATATATATGTCCATGTGGGCATACAATGTACATTGATACATGCTAGGGCCTATACTGATTCTCATGTCAAACTCTATAACATTGTGATTTGTGATATGAGGGATTTTAATATGTGCAGTATACAGGTATGTGTTTCATAGTTATGTGTACATGTCAATGATGGAAAAAATGTGTTCTTTAAGTTACACTATGGTTACACAATTTACTTTAGCCTGATGTAGGCACATAACCTGCTTTCTTGAGCTAAAAGTATTGTGATGGCGGGGCGGAGCTTGGCCGCACAGGAAGATGGCTGAATGATTAGTTAGCTCCTAGGCCCCACTATCCAAACCTAAATAAAAAAGACCTGTTGCGATAGCAGATACAGCCCAGACTAAGCACCATCAGAGTAAAAAGGTGACAGGGTTCAGCCGGGTAGACGGAGAGAGTTTAAAGATAGCAACTGCACCTTAGAAAACGGAGCCACAAAATGCTGAGCTGAGCAGCACACATCACTTCAAGACACGCAGCAAGACTGACTACACAGAGCGGAGGCGCGCGGGCTCACTGTCCGCTCACGGATGCTGCACTGTTAACTGAGAGGACACCCTGAGCCGTTCTTGTGGGCTTAACTACAGAGGTGAGCAGAGCGCTGCGGCAGAGAAGCCGCAACACAGAGAGGGACAGGCGCTGGAGCTCAGATGGGCGAACCAGCCTGGCAGCAAGTACACAGTACCATAAGGGAGAGACATAGCCTGTAAAGCAGGGGGTGCTGTCCGGATACAGCAGGAGGTGTTCTGGCCAAAAATTGGGGGACATAAATAGAGAACACTTGTCACGCTGCACAGGTCCATAACTTAAAGGCAGCAGAGGCCTACAATAGGCACGCAACTAAAATACAAAACAAAAAAAAACAAGAAAAACCCCACTTAGCAATACCAACATAGAAATAACACATAGGAGTGCAGCAGAAACCTAACAGGTTATTTAAGCTGGCACAGACCCCCTGTAATAAAGTGGGTAAATCACTAAGACTGAATTAAAAAAAAATAGGTCCATAACTTAAAGCACAGCAGATGCCTAAAATAGGCACGCAACCAATATACAAAAAAAAAAAAAAAAAAACCCACTCAGCATCACCAACATAGAACTAGCACATAGGAGAGCAGTAGAAGCCAAACAGGATATTTAAGCTGGAACAGACCCCCTGTATCAAAGTGGGTAAATCACTAACGCTGAATTAAAAATTAAAAAATAAAAAATAAGAAAATAAAATAAAAAAAGAGGCCACACACTGATAACTAACTACATTATATGTAAAGGTCATGCCAGGCCGCAAACCAACCAAACTAGAAACCCAAGGGAAAAATAAACCAATACAGCAATACCTAAAATTACAAGACTCAACTAGCAAAACACAGAACATGGATCACATAAGGAACACAGAGCAAGCAGGCGAAGACCAACCCCCTACTGCATCAAATACCTTACAAGTATTGACAAAAGAGGACATTAACTCTCTAGGCAAGAAGGAGGATATCAAGGAAATATTAGGGGAGGTAAAAACCTGGTTTGGTGAGCTAAAAAAGGATATAACAAAGGTAAACAACAGGGTATCAGCACTGGAGGAATACCACAATACAACCAGCAATGATGTCCAGCATCTATCGAAAATGGTATATGACCAGCAAGAAACAATACATCACTTAATGGACAAAGTAGAAGACCTGAACAACAGGGGCAGGCGTAATAATTTACGCATACGTAGCATTCCTGAATCCGTATTGCCAACTGCTATAGAAGGCTGCCTGCAAGACCTGTTCCGAACAATAAAAGGCGCAAACAGTGCACAAGATGTCAAGATTGAAAGGGCACACAGGGCGCTCAGAGCCAAACCACCGCCTAAGGCACCCCCTAGGGATGTAATCCTGAAACTATTAAATTATAAAGATAAAGAGGAAATCCTCAGACATGCGAGACAGAAGCAGAGGATAACACATGCAGGGAATCACATCCAAGTCTTCGCTGATCTGAGCCCTACAACGCTACAGAAAAGGAGAGAATTACAGTTCATAACATCAGTCCTCAGGAAACAGAATATCCCATATAGATGGGGTTTTCCAGTGAGTATAATAGCTACCAAAGGAAATACTACTGTCGTATACAAGAACCTGGATGACCTACCTCATTTCAGCGAGACTTTGAAGATCAACATACCAGACCCAGCAGAAGGTCAGCACAACCCAGAAGAGCAGCGTGTTACAAGCAACAAACAGAAGAATTTACAAAGAGAATCATCAAAAGCCCATCTAATTAAAGACTCTCAAGAACCAGCCTCCACAGCTACCTGACTCGCCAACATAGACGGGCTGAATCGACAGGACAACTAGTAGAGATGTAGCAACAGGTTGTATGATAAGATAATGTATTAAAAAGACATTAAAGTTTAGTTAGGTTTGGTGGTGGGGATATTACCCTTAGATCAGAAGTTTTTGTTATTGTAGTTAAAAATCAACAGTTAATAGCATTGTGAAATATAGTAATAAGAAGGACTTATTGCCAAGGGCCAAGAGGGCCATAGTACGCATTGAGTTAAACAGTTAGTGATTTTATTGGACAAATCAAATTGTTTGAATGAAACATTGTGATTTATTGCATTTTTATGTTAATGTTTTGATAGCTTTACTACAGTTTGTCATCATCTTCATATTGGCTAATTATACAATGTCACAAATGCAAGAAGGAGGGAGAAACACAAACAACATGGCAACCATCACACATAACATCACTCTTACCACAGTAAATGTTAGGGGATTAAATAACCCAGAAAAAAGGTCAATTGTCTTCTGGGATTTATACAAGACAATGGGGGATGTCTTATTTCTCCAAGAGACACATTTCAAGAAAGGGAGGGAACCAAAGCTACTAAGTCACAAATACAGAACAGTATACTTAGCTTCAGGAAATGCCAAGAAGGGCGGAGTGGGAATCCTTTTCAAAAATTCCTTACAGTTCCAGGCGACAAACATAGAGAGGGACAGGGGAGGGAGATACCTGATCATCGTAGGCTTACTATATAATAAGCCGGTTACATTCGTAAATTTGTACTTACCTAACAAAGATCAGCACCATACATTTAAGACCATATTTCAAGCTTTGTTGGTGCTCGCTAAGGGAACTGTGTTTGTCGCAGGGGACTTTAATCTACCACTTAACCCTAACATAGACACATCCACAGGAACAACTAGTACGTCAAAGAAAGTTATCAAATCAGTTAATGGTAATATACAAAAGTTAAGACTTCATGATGTATGGAGAACGCACAATCCTAGCTTGAAAGACTATACATTCTTTTCTCACCCACACTGCTCATATTCAAGAATAGATTACTTTCTTACAGACCAACTAGGGTTAGCCATGGTTACAGACACCAAAATCTTGCAGATTACTTGGTCAGATCATGCACCAGTGCAATGTCAAATAGAATGGCCAGGTATACCGCCTAGACCATACATTTGGAGGTTAGAAGAGCACATGCTAGAAAATCCAATAATGAGGGAGACGGTGGGCAAAGCTATAACTAATTATTTTGCAGAGAATAGTACGGAGGGAATAGCACAAACAAGCATATGGGAGGCACACAAATGCGTGATCAGATGAGAGTTAATGGAACGTAAAGCCAGGGACAAAAAGGAGAAGAGGCAATACTTGAACTCCACATTGGCGCAGATAGGATACTGGGAGAAACAACACAAATCAGACCCACAGAACGCCGACATACTAGCAGCTCTAACGCGACTTAGACAATCACTTAACAATTACCTTACAAAAGAATATCAATCTAAATCGACACTATTGAAGCAGAAATATTTTGAGCTGCAAGACAAACCAGGTACATCTTTAGCCAGAGCTCTCAGGAGACGACAACTGAACACATATGTACACACCATATCAGACACACAAGATTGGGAGTGTAAAGACAGTAAAAGCATAGCTGAAGTGTTTCGACAGTACTACACTACATTATACAACATTCCAGATAAGGCCACTGTCAGCCGCTCTGGAATCAATCCGGGATGTAACCCAACTGCTAGCGTGAATTGAAAGCACACGCTAGCACACTGAGAAATATCCAGGACGTGACCCACTCAGGAAGCAGATTAGAAGATAACAAAAATGAATATTGTTCCAGAATGCAGGAAAGCCACAAAGGATAAAACGTCCCTTTAAGTAGTACAAAGAACAAAAAGGAAATGCTCTTACTTGAAGCTTCAGAAAAAGGTCCTCTTTAGCAGGCTTGTAAAACAAAGGAAAAGTTCTCTTTTGCAGCTTGTAAAAGTAAAAGTTCCTTTTAAGCAGGTGTATAACAAACAGAAAGGTAAAGTTCTCTTTTGCAGCTTGTAAAAGTAAATGTCCCTTTTAAACAGGTGTATAACAAACAGAAAGGCAAAGTTCTCTTTTGCAGCTTGTAAAAGTATAATGTCCCTTTAAGCAGGTTTATAACAAACAGAAAGGCAAAGTTCTCTTTTGCAGCTTGTAAAAGTAAAATGTCCCTTTAAGCAGGTTTTGTTTATCAAAGAAAAGGTTTAAAGGTAAAGGCAAAAGCAAGGTCAGGCAGGCAGAAGTCGGCATCCAAATATCAGCAAAAGGTATAGGCAAAAGACAAGGTCAGGCAAGCAGAAGTCGGCATCCAAATATCAGCAAAAGGTATAGGCAAAAGACAAGGTCAGGCAAGCAGAAGTCGGCATCCAAGTATCAGCAAAAGGGTAAAAGAATCCAGGGAAACAAACAAACGGGCCCAGATTCAGATCTCCCGCCGTGATTTAAAGGGCAGGAGCGTAACCGTCATCAGAGGGGTGTGAGAGAAAGCGTCATGTTGCTAAGCAACATGACGTCAGACACACAGAGAAGTTCCGGGAGCCGCGGCGATACGGCGATGAACGGAAGCAATCATGACAGCACCCCCTCCTCAAGGACCCCTCCGGGGGACAGGACCAGGTCTATCAGGATGAGTCTTGTGGAAGGTCTTGACCAAAATAGGAGCATTTACTTGATGAGCAGGTTCCCAAGAACGTTCCGTGACTGGATAACCCTTCCAATGAATGAGATAATACAATTTCTTGCCCCGCCACTTGGAATCTAGAATATGGCTGATCTCAAACTCAGGATGTCCATGCACCAATAACGGTGGAGGTTTAGAAAAAGGCTTAGAATACCTGTTAATCATCACAGGTTTTAAAAGAGAAACATGGAATACCGGATGGACTTTGAGAGACTTGGGTAAAGCTACCCGATAAGCAGTGGAACATACCTGACCCAGTATTCGGAAAGGACCCACATATCGTGGTCCCAATTTGTTAGAAGGTTGTTTCAGGCGAAGAAATCGAGAGGAAATCCAAACTTTATCACCAGGGCGATATTTGGGAGCCTTCTTCCGTCGAAGATCCGAAAAGAACTTGTAACGTCTAGAAGTTACAGAAAGAATACGATGTATCTTCTGCCAATGTCGAGTTAATCTTCGGGCTGTAAGATCAGAAGCAGGATTCACTGTGGAGGAAGTATGCAAAGGGAATGTCCTAGGCTGATATCCGTAAGCTGCATGAAAAGGAGAAGTCTGAAGGGAGGAATTGTACCGGGCATTATGAGCCAATTCAGCCAAAGGAAGGTAAGAAGTCCAGTTAGAGTGATAATGATCCACATAATGTCTAAGATAAGTTTCAAGACACTGGTTTACTCTTTCAGTCTGACCATTCGATTGTGGGTGGTGAGAAGTAGAGAGAGATATAGTAGTACCAAAATGTTTACAAAGTGACCTCCAAAATCGAGAAACGAATTGTACCCCTCTATCTGAAACAATATCTAGAGGAAATCCATGGATTCTTACAATATGTAGAATAAAAAGTTCAGAGAGTCTTTTGGCAGATGGTAATCCTGGCAAGGGTACAAAATGAGCCGTCTTAGTGAACCTGTCGACCACCACCCAGATAGTATTGTTCCCAGTGGACAAGGGAAGATCGGTAATAAAGTCCATGGATACATGAGTCCAAGGCTGGTGAGGTATAGGCAATGGTTGGAGTAATCCTGAAGGAAGTTGGCGTGGAGTTTTGTTCATGGCACATTGTGTGCATACTGAGACGTAATCCTTCACATCTTGAGAGAGTGTAGGCCACCAGACATGTTGTTTGAGGTTTCGAGTGGTAATACTGATGCCAGGATGTCCAGAAAGGGGACTATCATGAGCCCAAAATAAAATCTTGGAACGAAGGCGTTCAGGAACAAAGAGTAAACCATCGGGAGGTTTACAGGACAAAGGAAGATGCTCTTGAGCGGACTGTAATTCTTGTAACCAAGAAGTTGTTAACTGGGCAATGACTTCATGAGGTTGGAGAATGGTACCAGACTCAGGAACTGGGGTATCTTGAAATTGTCTGGAAAGTGCGTCTGCTTTAATATTTTTTGAACCAGGTATGTAAGACAAATTATAGTGAAACCGAGAGAAGAATAATGACCAGCGTGCTTGCCTGGAATTTAATCGTTTGGCTGTTTGAAGATACAGAAGGTTCTTATGATCAGTAAGTATAGTAAATGGCAAAGAAGTACCTTCCAGCCAATGTCTCCATTCATCCAATGCCATTTTGATGGCAAGCAACTCTTTATTCCCTACGTCATAGTTAAATTCGGAAGGAGTGAATTTTTTAGAGAAAAAAGCAACAGGATGAATCCTTCCAGTCTCTGGTATTCGTTGAGACAGAACAGCTCCAGCAGCAACAGAGGAAGCATCCACCTCCAGAATAAATTGAAACTCAGGATTTGGATGACGAAGGATAGGAGCTGAGGAAAAAGCTTCTTTGAGAGATTCAAAAGCTTCTATAGCCTCAGACGGCCATACCTTACAGTTTTGTCCTTTTCTTGTGAGAGAAGTAAGAGGAGAAGTAATAGTAGCAAAATTCTTGATGAACTTTCTGTAATAATTGGCGAAGCCTAGGAAACGTTGTAAAGCCTTCAAAGAATCAGGTCTAGGCCAATCCAAAATGGCAGAAAGTTTAGTAGGGTCCATTTCGAATCCAGATGCCGATATTACATAACCCAGAAAGGGTATGGATTTTTGATGGAAAGAACATTTCTCCAGTTTAGCAAACAGATGGAATTCTCTTAGACGTTGAAGTACTTTCTTGACGTGGTGCACATGATCTTGGTGGTTCTGAGAAAAAATTAAGATGTCGTCCAGGTATATGATAACAAAAATATTCAAAAAATCACGAAAGATCTCGTTTACAAAATGCTGGAAAACCGCCGGAGCATTGCATAGCCCGAAGGGCATGACCAAATATTCATAATGCCCAAATCGAGTGTTAAAGGCAGTCTTCCACTCATCTCCTTTGCGTATACGGATCAAGTTGTATGCACCACGTAGGTCGAGTTTGGTGAAAATGGTGGCTCCCTGAAGATAAGTAAAAAGTTCAGGAATAAGGGGCAGAGGATAACTGTTCTTGATGGTAATCTGATTCAATCCACGATAATCAATACAGGGTCTTAATCCGCCATCCTTTTTTCCCACAAAAAAGAAACCAGCCCCTACAGGGGAAGAGGAGGGTCGAATAAATCCTCTAGCCAGATTGTCTTTTATATATTCTTCCAGAGCCATGTTTTCTGGTTTAGAAAGTGGATATGTCTTGCCTCGAGGATAGGCAGCCCCAGGAAGGAGATCAATGGGACAATCAAAAGGGCGATGAGGAGGAAGACGTTCAGCTTCTTTTTTGGAGAAGACATCCACAAAGTCATGGTAATGCATAGGTAAGGATTCCGGAGTTTCAACTGTGAGAGCAATAGTGAGTGGTAACTTAGTAATCTTTTGAAGACATTTAGTCTGGCATGTAGATCCCCAGGAAGTGAGTTCACCGAAAGTCCAAGAAAAAATGGGATTGTGAATCTGGAGCCAGGGTAATCCCAAGATAATGGGAAATTGCGGAGTGGGAATGACATCGAAACAAATTGTCTCAGAATGAAGTATTCCTACGGTGAGGAGTAAGGGTTGAGTAGAAAACTGAATGTATCCAGAACCCAAAGGATCTCCACTGACCGTAGAGACTGAAATGGAATACTCCTTCTTTAGTAAGGGTATAGAATGAGTAGAAACAAATGTAGAGTCAATGAACACACCTCCAGCACCAGAATCAATTAGAGCTTGGGTATAGATCTTCTTATGTCCAATTAGAAGAGTTACTGGAACAAAGAGTTTCTTGTATAGGGAATGACCACTATTTTGGCTTAACTCAGTTCCCTGGACTAGAGTTAAGCCCTGGCTTTTACTGGCCTAGTAGGACAATCCCTTAATAAATGCCCTTTAAGGCCACAGTACAGACATAAGCCAAGAGTCCGTCTTCTCAAGCGTTCAGTCTCAGTTAATTTTATACTTCCTACTTCCATGGGTTCAGCCTGATCAGTAGTAGGAGAGGCTGGAGTGACTGGATTAGAAAAACGAGGAGCTAAACGAAAAGGAGTTCGAGTTGAAGTCCTCTGTGTTCTATCCTTTTCTTGTTGGCGTTCACGAAACCTGGCGTCGAGACTGATACAGAGATTTATTAAGGCTTCTAAGGACTCTGGAAGTTCACGATACACCAATTCATCCTTGAGACGCTCAGAAAGTCCTTTACGGAAAGCGGCTCTGAGTGCTCCCTGATTCCAAGTGGTTTCAGAGGCAAGGGTGCGGAACTCAATTGCATATTGAGAGACTGGTTGATTTCCTTGACGTAAATCCAGGAGAGTAGCTTCAGCAGCGGATGACCTTCCAGGTTTATCGAATACGTTTGAGAATGTAGATAGAAATGTATCAACATCCAACAGTATAGGATCATTCTTTTCTAGCAAAGGTGACACCCAAGCCAAGGCTTTTCCTTTCATTAAGGAAATAAGAAACGTGATTCTAGAAGAGGCAGTAGCAAAGAGAGTAGGGCTATTTCGGAAATGAAGACGGCATTGATTCAGAAAGCCTCTACATTCTTCAGGATTCCCATCATATTTATCCGGAAGAGGTATCCTGGGACTTAGTTGTACCTGAGACTGATTGTTAGGAATCGGAGGAGGTAATGCCTCAATCGGATTTGGATTGGGATTAGGATTGGGAGGTGCGGTAGCAACCAAATTTTGTAATAGAGCAGTAATTTGATCAAGTTTAGTGTCCAGAGACTGCAAGTGAGTGGCATGAGAACCCAAGAGCTGTCCCTGGTGAGCCACGGCCATAGATAATTCAGTGGGGTCCATTTTTATGGCCCGTTTGTAATGTCAGCCGCTCTGGAATCAATCCGGGATGTAACCCAACTGCTAGCGTGAATTGAAAGCACACGCTAGCACACTGAGAAATATCCAGGACGTGACCCACTCAGGAAGCAGATTAGAAGATAACAAAAATGAATATTGTTCCAGAATGCAGGAAAGCCACAAAGGATAAAACGTCCCTTTAAGTAGTACAAAGAACAAAAAGGAAATGCTCTTACTTGAAGCTTCAGAAAAAGGTCCTCTTTAGCAGGCTTGTAAAACAAAGGAAAAGTTCTCTTTTGCAGCTTGTAAAAGTAAAAGTTCCTTTTAAGCAGGTGTATAACAAACAGAAAGGTAAAGTTCTCTTTTGCAGCTTGTAAAAGTAAATGTCCCTTTTAAACAGGTGTATAACAAACAGAAAGGCAAAGTTCTCTTTTGCAGCTTGTAAAAGTATAATGTCCCTTTAAGCAGGTTTATAACAAACAGAAAGGCAAAGTTCTCTTTTGCAGCTTGTAAAAGTAAAATGTCCCTTTAAGCAGGTTTTGTTTATCAAAGAAAAGGTTTAAAGGTAAAGGCAAAAGCAAGGTCAGGCAGGCAGAAGTCGGCATCCAAATATCAGCAAAAGGTATAGGCAAAAGACAAGGTCAGGCAAGCAGAAGTCGGCATCCAAATATCAGCAAAAGGTATAGGCAAAAGACAAGGTCAGGCAAGCAGAAGTCGGCATCCAAGTATCAGCAAAAGGGTAAAAGAATCCAGGGAAACAAACAAACGGGCCCAGATTCAGATCTCCCGCCGTGATTTAAAGGGCAGGAGCGTAACCGTCATCAGAGGGGTGTGAGAGAAAGCGTCATGTTGCTAAGCAACATGACGTCAGACACACAGAGAAGTTCCGGGAGCCGCGGCGATACGGCGATGAACGGAAGCAATCATGACAGCCACACCTCAAACGATAGAGACATACCTAACAAACCTTGACCTCCCCACACTGGAGAAAGAGGAAACAGACAGATTAGCGAAGAAGGGAACCCCACACATATATGGTGGAAATGCGATAGGCTAGACACATTCTGGGTTGAGATAATAAATCAAATGACAGATATAGTAGGGAAACAAATACCCAATGACCCACTAATTCTTTTCTACATGGAGCTCCCCAAAATGACAGATAAGGCAGCGAAGGATCTGTTGGTATTGCTTATTAATAGCGCTAAAATACTGATCCCGAGGCACTGGAAATCGGCTACAACGCCTACAGTGTCAGAATGGAAGGCCCAGGTAGAACATTTACTATCAATGGAAAGATATCACCACCTTAGAGTAGGCACAGTGAAAACACATGAGTTAATGACGTTAAGATGGAAGCAACGCATTGCCAGTACACAATAGTAAGATTAGGCGTGACGGGACAGAGATACAGTAGATATTTCTCCTCAAACACCTCATGTTCACATTAATAGCTAAATATGGATAAATCTGTAAGACGCATGGAGAACACTGGATAGCCGCACTGTTACTTTTTGTTTTTAATCAGCCTTGAGACCAAAGACAAACGAGTCCAGATTTACCGGGGGCCAAGAAGGAAGGCAGTTGAACACTGTGAACATTGATAACAACCATAACATCGTTAAATATTTGATATTACATATGTCTATGTGATGAGGATGTAAAGCATTGTATATACCCCAAAAACATGTTGTCAAAGATTTAAAATGTTTCAATAAAGCTTGAAAAAAAAAAAAAAAATAGGGGAGAAAAAAAAAAAAAAAAAGGTATTGTGATGGCTATAGTGTCCATTTACTGAAAACATGTGGCCTGTGGCCTGTGTTACTCTGAGACATGTTAGTATTGCACAATTCCACCTTATATCATGAATTGCATTGTGTTAAGTAGCATTAATGTCAAATATAATTGTAGATGTTTTTGTTAGTAGGCCAAATACCATGCTCCTAATTGTGTACATGAATGTGTAATATTAAAGGATGGTATATCTCAAATGCATATAATACTGGTGTGTGGGATGTTACTCACCAGCATGATGTGCTGTGGTTGCAGCCCCTGAGTCCTGAGCCCCTGGAAGTCCACGGACTGCTGTGATACTCAGGGACCTGCTTATCATCTCCTGCCAGGTGTTATATTTTATGTCCAGGGATGGACCACCGCCTGTTCCCTTCTGGTGCATATCTTCCTGCCCCATCTTTTCTTTCACCTGTCTCTTGCAGTCATTCCACCACTTTTTAAGGCCCTCATCAGTCCTCCTCTGCGGGGCCACACTGTTGATGGTATCCTCTACCGCCAACCATGCTGTTTTTCGCCTTTTGGGACTGCCTTTGCCCTTCTCCTGCCTAAAGAGGGTACTGTAATTGTCCATGATGGCCTGGACTAGGGTAACATTTTCATTAAAGGAGAAGTTGGGACATCTCAGCCTCTCATCCTCCATGGACACCTGGCTTGCTCCCTGTGATGGTCCTGGTGTGAGTTCCTCCCTATCCTCTCCCTCCTCCCCCCTCCTCCCCCCATGTGCACCCTCTGTCCCTCTCCTAGATGTGCCTGGTCTCTGGGGCTCTCGGGCATCTCCCCTCCCATCATCCCTTCTAGCTCTCCCTCTCCCCACTCCACGTACTCCCTGACAGGGACCACACTGCTCCTCCTGTCCTCTACAATACTCCTCTCCCTGCCACTCCTCTCCCCTCCTCCCCTCAGCCCTACCTCTACATGCCATTCTCACAGTACACACACTCACACTCACTCCCAGTTCAATCACACCCAATAACAACCAAACACTCAACCTATCACACTGTAAAATTGAAATAAAATGTGTGAGGTGTTAGAAAAAAAAGTGTGGTGTATTTGTATATGTATGTATGCAAAATGTGTGCAATATGTAAAAATATGTGTAAGTGTACAAGCTTAATCAAACAACAATGCGACCTAACTAACGCCTCTCTCTCACTACTCTGACTAATCCTCCACTCCACTGTAGTGTGCTGTAGCTCAACGAACCATCCAAACACACTGAAGAAAATGGCGGCTGCGCATGGGTTTATATATGAATTTTGAATAGCGTAATTACGTGTCACATTTTTATATGAAGTCACGGTTCATTTTTATGAGTGTCAGCCTAATTTGCATAAAACTACTCTTTATTGAGACTTTCCATGGACAAAATACTGGCGTAAGTTACTTGCGACAACTAAAATGTGTATTTGCGCACATTTCGGAAGATCGCCAGTTTGTCCTACTTACGCCAGATAAGCATCTAACGGCGCAATATATGTAATACCCCGATGTGCAAGGTGAAATTACGGGCAGCGCAGGTTCCCATGCTTGTGCCGAATATTTGATCGCGCCCATAATGGGGAATTCAGCTTATAGAAATTCAGAGTGGACTTTTTGCCCCTTTAACAAAAAGAGTATATTACAACTTACATTTGTTCTACCTATACAGTAAAGATGTTTCTATATTTTTTGTATGAAATATGTAAAATCATGTATCCTAAACCCTTCAAATGGTTATACACAAGCTCTCTTTTTTATTGTGGCAAGTCAGGAGAACAATATTATAGTGACCTTTGGTTCAATAAATGAGATGAGCTGATAATATTGAGCTAATGTTAGTTTGGTAAAACTTAATTCATTTTTCATTTATCAGAAAGATACAAAAATATATATATTTTTTGTGAAGAAGGAAAATAGTTAAATTTAAAATAGTTTTAATTAGCTCTTCTATGTTTTTTACAGGGATTGATTAGATCTGCAAGTCCCAGATTTTTCAGTCGTCAAGATGAATTTAATTATTTTTAAGTTGCCAATCTATTTGTTCTGTTTATATGATTTCACAGAGCTCTAAAGAATTGTTTGAAGCCACACATTTTATTGACATATACATCTCCAAAAAATAAAAACACACCTGCCATTTCTACTTCAAAATAGATTTCATTTTTTTCATAATGATGTTCATTTTCTTCTGTACAGTGTGTTCGTTGTTGTATTGATTCCATTTTGAGATTAAAAAAAAATATTAAGAAAATGATAAATACATATTTCTTTACTTATACAATAAGAACAAAAGTGCATAGTTACTGTATATATGCCCTGCAAAGGATTTAGTAATGTATTCCAGTCAATTTGTTTAAAAATTAGTGCAACATGGTGCTTCAAAAGCAAAAAAAAGCACCTAAAGTTCCGAAGCCAGTCTAGTAACAGCAACAATAAAGTTACAGATATTTCATTTATTGTAAAAGTTCAGTAATGCAACATGATAAAATAGTATCTGCATGAAAATGTGTTAAAACTTCTAAAAAAATTAAATTGAAAGCTAGCAGGAAATGTGTATGGAAGCAGCAGAAGTCTTCATCCAACCGGGCTGAAGTCCTCAACGAAGCCGGGAGAAGTCTTCACCCAAGCCGGGGCGAAGGGGTCCTCCAGACGGACAGAAGTCTTCATCCAGATGGCATCTTCTATCTTTATCCATCCGACGCGGAGCGGCTCCATCTTCAAGACATCTGACGCGGAGCATCCTCTTCATCCAACGACTAAAGACGAATGAAGGTACCTTTAAGTGACGTCATCCAAGATGGTGTCCCTTAGATTCCAATTGGCTGATAGAATTCTATCAGCCAATTGGAATTAAGGTAGAAAAAATCATATTAGCTGATGCAATCAGAAAATAGGATTGAGCTTGCATTCTATTGGCTGATTGGAACAATTGTGGGCATCGTCAGTGAGGTGCACATCTGGATTTTTTTTTTTAATCTAAAATCCCTAGCACATTGAACGAATCATAACAAACTATTCGTTTTTTGGTTTTTTTTTTGACAAAATCTTTTGTTCAATTTGGCTATATATATCGGCTTTATGTAAACTGGTAACCCTTACATAATATAAATCTAGAATTGATTAATATCCTTATATATAATATCTGACTTTTACCCTTTGGAGGTTTATTTATTTATTTATAAGCTTTTATGTACTGTTTGATTTATGTTAAAAACTGTTTTCATCACTTAGAAACTATATATGAAATGATAAATGTATATATGTGTTAAACACACCCACAGGTTAATACACCTCCCATATAGGGTTAATTCTAAACACGCCTATGTTCAACTGATGTGAATCACACATCCCTCTATATAAGGCCCCTGGTAACACCTTGTAAGCATCTTGATAAAGGCAGGTCACTCTGCCGAAACGCGTAGATTTGCTTACATTTGGTGAGATAATCTCACATATTGTTCTACTCTGCACTTTACAGGTTCATTTCTAGCTCTATAATTTAATTAGAGCGAGATATATGAGTAATTCCTGTGTGCAGTATTTATATGCTAACCATAGCAATTGATCCTCATTTCATCTTGCAAACAGCGGCACCAATAACAGGTTCATTTCTACCTCACTAATCTACTCTGAGCTAGATATATGAGTAATTCCTGTTGTGCTTGCTGCTTGTGCTTTGTTCTAACCACACGATAACTTTCAACTATAAGGACATTTGAAAGGATCATCCTACTAGGAACCAAACATCGTTTGGAGTTTTCAAGGAAAAGACGGATATCTGCTTACACTCTGGCTGCATCGCTGTTATGAACAGCTGACACATTTTTCTTTTAAATAAAGACCAGAAGAGAGGGATCTGCTACTTGCAAGTATATTTGATACTATTATAATTACACAAACTGACAAAAAGTCTCTTTTTCTTTTACCGTTATATACAATTTTTTTCAAAATAACGCTAAACCAAATCTGTTTGATACTATTGGATCATTTCCATAAGTCACGTGACGTGACGTCACAATCCACGGATCCCATTCACCGCCACCTCTAACGGACTCAAACACAGGTTGTCGGTTTGTCCTTGCTTCCAACACTGTTTTCATTACGGACATAATACAGGGTTTGTACACTGAGTTGATACTCTGCTCGGTTTGGTTCTTAACACTGTTTTCTGAACCATCAGCTTGTTATATTATATATACTTACTATTTTACCCCTATGTAAGCGTTTTAATTGTTACTATCAAGCAATCTGAATCATTGTTTTTAATACATGTTACTCGTTAGTTTAGATTACATAGCTGTATTAAAGGCACATTCCGGTCAAAATTTAAATGCACATAGATGAATTACATCTTTGAATAGAAACAAATTTGCAATATAGATGTATTGGCAAAAAATATTCTAGTAAAAGTTATCACTGTTTTAGTGTTAATATTATTCTCTGCATGTGCACGTGAAGTATAACTAGATATTCTCACAGCACCGGCAATTTAAATACTGCAGTTGTTTAGATCATCAGTGGGGCTTGTATCATGTCAGCAATTAACAAATTGAGTCATTACCAGATGTTAAAAGCACCTTAGGCTCTCTGAGCAAGTGCTGTGTTTAAAATGTGGTGCACGGTGCATACTTAAATACACTTTTGAAACATCTATAGCTTTTATTAGAAGCATTTTTGCTAATGCATTTATATTACAAAACTGCTTCTATTCAAAACTACAATGAATCTATGTAAAGTAAATTTTTGGCTGGAATGTCCCTTTAACTGTGTGCGCTCTTTGCCAATATTGGGTAATAGTTTTTTCTGATCTCCACTCTTTATAATCAGCTATTTTATTATGTATTGATGCCGGCATCATAGACTTTTATTAGTTATTTGATATTTATTGTCTCATATTACTATCGCTGTTTACACACTGCAGATATATATTACAAATTAAATTCATTCTTTTTTTTATATCGTTTGTTTCCACTCATTTTTTTTTATATATTAAAGTTTTTTATATATGTAGCATCTTACCCATTAATATATTATTATCATATTATTACCGAAGTATTTTTTTAGGTTTGCTCCTACAAGAGCGCTTATCCCACCTTCATTTTTTCATCTGTTTGCATTGGTCTGTATCTGGGGATTATACTAGACTACATTAGGGATTTAAGCTTTAACCTTCATAGATAGCACTCACACCACCCCTCGACTGCTCCACATCTGGATTCCCGCATCACACTTAGGGAGACTTCCCAAAATGTCATAATTTGCATAAATAAAAAGAGAGGAGCGCTCAACCTGGGAACGAACAATAGCATAATAGCTTGTTCTATGGCTAGTTACCACCCAAGAAGCAGCTTCTTTTTGCTCAACATGTGCCTTTCACAGAGAAGAACTTTCCTGAAGCATATCAGTCTGATCCTGACGTCACACTACAGTCCAGCCCCGAAATACCAGGCAATCCCTCTCTGAACGAAAGAAACAACAAAACCCAAGATGTGCGTTTTGGCCTATTGTGGGCCTTGTCAGTGAGGTGTAGCCATATTCCTCTAGGCACACTGAGCAACGGGTCCACGTTAGGATTCCCACATCACACAGGGAAACTTCCCAAAATGTCATAATTTGCATAAATAAAAAGAGAGAAGCACTCAACCTGGAAACAAAAAATAGCATAATAGCCTGTTCTATGGCTAGTTACCACCCAAGAAGCAGCCTCTTTTGCTCAACATGTGCTTTTCACAGAGAAGAACTTTCCTGAAGCATATCAGTCTGATCCTGACTTCACAGTACAGCCCAGCCCTGAAATACCAGGCAATCCCTCTCTGAATGAGAGAAACACCAAAACCCCAGATGTACATTTCGGCCTATTGTGGGCCTCGTCAGTGAGGTGCAGCCATATCCCTCTAGGCACACTGAGCAACGGGTCTACGTCTGGATTCCCGCATCACACTTAGGGAGACTTCCCAAAATGTCATAATTTGCATAAATAAAAAGAGAGAAGCGCTCAAACTGGGAACGAACAATAGCATAATAGCCTGTTCTATGGCTAGTTACCACCCAAGAAGCAGCCTCTTTTTGCTCTGGAGGGATATGGCTGCGCCTCACTGACGAGGCCCACAATAGACCGAAACGTACGTTTGGGGTTTTGCCGTTTCTCTCGATCAGAGAGGGATTGCCTGGTATTTCGGGGCTGGACTGCACTGTTAAGTCAGGATCAGACTGATATGCTACAGGAAAGTTCTTCTGTGTGAAAGGCACATATTGAGCAAAAAAAGGCTGCTTCTAGGGTGGTAACTAGCCATAGAACAAGCTATTGTGCTATTGTTCGTTCCCAGGTTGAGCGCTTCTCTTTTTTTATTTATGCAAATTATGACACTTAGGGAAGTCTCCCTAAGTGTGATGCGGGAATCCAGACGTGGATCCGTTGCTCAGTGTGTCTAGAGGGATATGACTGTGCCTCACTGACGAGGCCCACAATAGGCCGAAACGATCAGCTGAGGTTGCTTCTCGGGCCTTTGGCTTGGATCAAGTGCAGTTTTCTGTACTTGGTCTTGGTCTTGGTTTGCTGCCTGGAGACCTGCTCCTTTGGCCTGGGGTCCTTTCCCTTTGGGGTTTGGGCTCCTGCTGCTATTGGGTGGGGTGGCTACTCCTTAGGCGTACAGCAACTGGGTAGTAGGGCCGTCCCCTTGGCCTTGTGGCATCGTCCCTGGACTTCAGCCACATGCTGCTTTTGGGGGGGCGCTCTGAAATCCAGCCTAAAGAGGCAATAGGGCAAATATGGCTACCAATGTGCCAAATGTTCCCCATACACTTCGGGTGTTGATTTCTGAGGACTTTCGAGAGAAGATTGGTTTGGCTCATGTCCAGCAGGTGGTTTTGGAGGGTGTTTTGAAGATGCCAAGAGCAAGCTTGCATTGTGTTCAGTCATTCCCTTCAAGAGGGATTTTTGATGTGGCTTTCACCAATGAGCATTATTTACAGACCTGCTATCAACGGACTATTGATATGGCTGCTGCTCCAGAGTTGGTTGGCATGAAATTTGTTGCCTGTCTGCAGAGGGAAAGAAGAATCCCGGTGACAGTACATATGTACAACCCTTGGGTCACTGATGTGGAAATTCGTCTGTTTCTTTGTCGCTACTTTGATGATGTTCAAGGAGGTAGCAAGCTTAAGAATCAGTTTGGGACTTTCAATGGAAAGCGCAGGTTCTGGGTGCGGTTTGTGCCAGATGAATTAGGTATTGGTGGAAAGAAACACCCTCCACAGACTTTCGCCATTGGTGGAAATAGAGGTTTCCTATACTATGATGACATGCCTCTTTTTTGCCGTAGTTGCAACCTGTTTGGTCACATTGCTGAAAATTGCCCAGGTGCCAGATGTCGAAATTGCGGTGAGGAGGATCATCTTGTTGCCCACTGTAGTAAACGCCGGACCTGTGATCTGTGTGGTTCTTCAAGTCATCTGTGCAGGATGTGTCCTTTGATGATGTTTCAGGGGCTTGATAGAGTGAAGCCTTCCTATGCTGATGTTGCAAAAAAAACATCTTCAGTTGCAGTTGAGCCATCTGTGAATGAGGAGGAGGTCTCTGATGAGGCATTGAACTCTATATTACCTCTTTTGTGTAAGAAATCTGCAGTTGGGGTCCCTGTCGGAGAGGTGTCTGATGCTCCTGTGGTGGTTCCTGTGGCTGAGAAGGTAGAGGAAGCCCAATCTCATCTTTAGGAGGTGGATCTTGCTACATCTAATATGATAGCTGCTTCAGATGTTCTTGAAGCCCTGTTGCCCAATTCTGTGGATGATACTGTTGCTGTTCCTGGGACAGAGAATTTTTCCTTCACTGAGTCATCTTGTGATGCTGCTCCTGATGCTGTTCTTGGTGAAGGGGAGAACATTGATTGGTCTGCTGTTGTGTCCTCTAGTTCTGAGGAGGATATGGACACTGAAGGGAAAAAATCTGCCTCCAAGCGAAAAATAGATGCGGATTCTGATGGATGGGAGAGTCCTGATTTGAATCTTCCAGTAGTTAAGGGTGCAGATCCAGATACTACAAGTGATGCTGACTCTTTAATTTCAGAGTTTCCTTCTGTCTCTACTAAAGACATTCCTTCTGACTCAAGCCAGTGTATAGGTGACTTTTCTGATGCCTCTTCTGTTGGTTATCTAGATAAAAGAGATGTGAACCAACTTGCTGAAGTTACTGGTTATGAGACTGGCAAGGGGGAGCCTAGGAGGTCGGAACGTCACAGAGGCAGATTTAAAGGATCTCCTTTGAGTCCTAAGAAAAAGAAAGGAAAGAAGAAGTCCTGATGTTATTTCTTTTTTTGTTTTTCTTTAATTTATTTTTGTGATGTTTCTGACCATTTCTTCCCTTAATGTCAAGTGTATGACAACTATAGCAAGGAGAGCTGCAATTTTTAAATTATTATCTGTATGTTCTGCTAATATTTTTTGTTTGCAGGAATGTGGTCTCTCTGAACATCCTAAATGTGCTGACTGGGAATATGGTCCTAAAGTATGGTCTTGTTCTTCTGATAGGAATGGGGGGGTGGGAGTTTTGTTTAAGGGGTTTAGTTTTTCTATACTTAATGTAGTTCATATTGTCCCAGGTCGGGTACTTTTGGTTAGTTTTAGTTTTTGTGGGACTGTTTTTCGTTTGTTTAATGTATATGCTTCTCCAAATAGGGTAGAACGTTTGCTTAATTTTGAAACTTTAAAGTTTTTTCTGCCTGGTCGAGAGCCAACTTTTTTGGTTGGGGATTTTAATTGTATTATTAAGAATGGGGACAGAGAGGGTGGGAGTGATTGTAGGGTGGATAGCTCAGGGAAGTTTTTACTTGATTTGCTTAAATCTTTCGGTTTGAAGGATGCCTTCGGGTCTGTTTCTTTTTCAGGGGAGGGTTTTACTTTCTTTAGTTATAGTGGTGGGATAAAATCTCGAATTGATTTTTGTTTTTTATCTAAATTTTTATGTGTTGATAATTTTTCTTTAAAACGGATGCCCTTTACGGATCATGCCCTTTTGATGTGTAAGGTGAATTGTGATTTGAAGATCAAGTATGGTAAGGGTGTTTGGAAACTGAATGTGGATTTGTTAGAAGATGAGAAGTTTAAGCGTCAGTTTGTTTGGATGTATGAAAGGTGGAGTGAAAGAAAATGTGATTTTAGTAATGTGCTTATGTGGTGGGAATGGTTGAAGGTGGAAATAAAGAGGTTTTTTTATTTTTTTTTATTAAAAAAAAAAAAAAAAGCCTGTGAGAAAGCTAGAATGGAAAGGGAGTTGTATGATAAATGGTATCTGAGGTTGTTGTATTTGTATGAATTGAGAAATTGTGGTATTGATGTGCATGAGGAAATTGCTGAAGCAAGAAAGATAATTAAAAAGTGTATGCATGAAAAAGGAAAGAAAATTGTTTTTATGGCAAGATTGGAGAAAATGGAAAAGGATGAGTCTTGTAGTAAATATTTTTTTAAGAAAGCTTTTGAAGGAAAGACTGGTTTTGTTAGTGTTTTTGATAAGGTTGAGTGTGAAGTTAATGGTACGGATGGTGTTTTGCGTGAAGTTCATGAGTTTTACAGTGAGCTGTATAAAGAAAAAACAAGAGATGTTTTATTGGAAAATGAGTTGTTGGAAAACATTGAGATTAAGTTGGAAAAATATGATAACGATTTGTTAGAAAGGGATCTAAGTTTGGATGAGATTGCAGAGGTTGTTAGGAGTTTTAAGAATGGGAAGGTACCTGGTTGTGATGGTTTGCCTGTTGAATTTTATACTTGTTTTTGGAATTTGATTGGGGTTGATATGTTGGATGTTTGTAAGTTTGTTTTTAGAATGAATGTTTTGCCTGTTTCAATGAGGAAAGGTTTGATTGTTTTGTTATTTAAAAAGGGTGATAAGAGAGATTTGAGGAATTGGAGGCCGATTACATTGTTGAATGTTGACTATAAGGTTATTGCAAAGGTGTTGGCAAATAGAATGCGTGGAGTGATTGGTAAGGTTGTGGGTGAAGAGCAAGTGTGTGCTGTTCCTGGGCGTCAGATTTCTGAAAGTTTGTTGTTACTACGTGATGTACTGTGGTATGTGAGGGAGAGGATGAGGTCTGTTGCTGTTGCTATTATGGATTTTGAAAAAGCGTATGATAGGGTAGTGCATGATTTTATGTTTCATGTTTTAGAACGTTTAGGTTTTTCTGGTAAGATTATTGGATGGTTTAAATGTTTGTATAGTGATATTGTGAGTCAAGTTCAGGTGAATGGTTTTTTGACTGAGGAATTTTGTGTTAAATCTGGAGTGCGTCAAGGATGTCCTTTGTCTCCTGTGTTATTTGTATGTGTCATTGAGCCATTATTAACTAGTTTGAGGAAGGATAAATTAGTTAGAGGTGTGAGTGTTCCTGGTAGTAATGGAAGGTGTTTAAAAGTGATTGGGTATATGGATGATGTGAGTGTGGTATGTGAGTCTCGGGCTGGTTTGAGGAGGGTGAAAACTTTAGTTGAATGTTTTTGTATGGCAAGTGGTTTCAGAGTTAATTGGAATAAGTGTAAAGTTAAAGTTTTTGGTAATGATAGGGAGATTGATTCTTGTGGATGGCCTGTGACTGAAGGTGCAATTGAGGTGTTGGGTGTGAAATTTGATGTGGATTTGAAAGGCTTGGAAAGTTGGGAGAATGTTTTTGATAAAGTGAGTAGAAAACTTCAGTTTTGGTCTTTAAGGACTTTATCTTTGGAAGGGAAAATGTTAGTTATTAAATCGGTTTTGATCCCTATTATGTTATATTTGGCGTTAGTTTTTCTGCCACCTGAGAGGATTTTTCGGAGAATTTTGAGAGTGTTGTTTTCTTTTTTCTGGAGTTCTGGTATAGAGCGTTTGAAAAGAGATGTTGTTGTTAAGAGTAAGAATGTTTGTGGTAAGGGTTTTCCAAATGTGGAGAGATTTTTGGCTGTGAAATATGTTAGTAGGTGTGCGGTTCTGAGTGGTAAGGATAGCATGGCTGGTTGTATGGTAAAGTATGCTTGTGGAAATGTTTTAAGACGATATGGTTTATTTGAGATTGATAGAAAGAAACCGGTATATTTTGCTGTTCCGTGGTTTTATGTAAGGGTGGAATGTTGGATTAAAAAATATGGTTTGGAGAATGTTAGTAGGGAGATGTGGTGTGCAAACAGAATGGTGTTGAAAATGTTGGAGAAGAAGGAAGGTCTTGAGTGTATTGGGGGTTTGAATGAAAATGAAAGTGTGTTGGTATGGAAAAATGTGTGTAATAAGCATTTGATGAATAGGCAGAAAGATATTAGTTGGATGAGTGTGCATAAGTGTTTGCCAACAAGGGATTTTCAGAGAATGCGTCGTTTAGTGGCTTCAGAAGTGTGTCCTAGAGATGGTTGTTTTCAAAGCGAGAGTGTTATTCATTTGTTTTGGAATTGTGAGTATGCTAGGGATGTTTGGAGAAGTTTGAAAAGGATGATTAAGGGTTTGACTGGAGTGCAGTTTTTTACTTTTAATATGATGATGTATGGTTTGTGTGGAAGTGATGTGGAAAAGGAGAAAGCAAGATTGATATGGTTGTTGGCATGTTGTGTGAAGGAGGTTTTGTGGGATGTGCGTAATATTTTGATTTTTAAGAAAGAGGTAGTTACTGTAGGTAATTGTGTGGGTATGATCCGTGGGAAGTTGTTTTTGTATTTTTCTTTTGATAGGAGGCGATATGGGGAATTAGATTCGGAAGGCATCTGGAAGACAAAGAAGTGGAAGGATTGGATTATTTAATTATTTTTATTTTTTTCCTCCAGTTTGTTTTTGTCTGTATTTGAAATATGTTTAATTTTATTTTGTGTGATTATTTAAGTTTAATGTTTGCATTTTGTTTTTTGTTTTTTCTGATGACAAAAATTTGGGTCAATATTTCAGTTTTGTAACAAGAGATATTTTGTTTGCATTTGTTATTATGATTTTATTTTGTATATATGCATATATGATTATTTTTCTAATAAAAGAATTACGAAACGTACATCTGGGGTTTTTGCCATTTCTCTCGTTCAGAGAGGGATTGCCTGGTATTTCGTGGCTGGACTGCACTGTTAAGTCAGGATCAGACTGATATGCTACAGGAAAGTTCTACTCTGTGAAAGGGGCATATTGAGCAAAAAGAGGCTGCTTCTAGGGTGGTAACTAGCCATAGAACAAGCTATTGTGCTATTGTTTGTTTCCAAGTTGAGCGCTTCTCTCTTTTTTTATTTATGTTATTGTAACTTAGGTTAGGTTTTATTTTACAGGTACTTTTGTATTTATTTTAGCTAGTTATTTATTAAATAGTTAATAACTATTTAATAACTATTATACCTAGTTTAAAATAAATACAAATTTGCCTATAAAATAAAAATAAACCCTAAGCTAGCTACAATGTAACTATTAGTTATATTGTAGTTAGCTTAGGGTTTATTTTATAGGTAAGTATTTAGTTTTAAATAGGAATAATTTAGCTAATTAATTATAGTAATTTTATTTAGATTTATTTAAATTACATTTAAGTTAGGGGGTGTTAGGGTTAGGGTTAGACTTAGGTTTAGGGGTTAATACATTGAGTATAGTGGCGGTGAAGTTGGGGGTGGCAGATTAGGGGTTAATAAATGTAGGTAGGTTGCGGTGATGTTAGGGATGGCAGATTAGGGTTTAATAATATTTAACTAATGTTTGCGAGGCGGAAGTGCGGCGGTTTAGGGATTAATATGTTTATTATAGTGTCGGCGATGTTGGGGCGGCAGGTTAGGGGTTAATAAGTGTAGGTAGCTGGCGGCAACATTGGGGGTGGCGGATTAGGGGTTAATAAATATAATGTAGGTGTCGGCGATGTTGGGGGCAGCAGATAAGGGGTTCATAAGTATAATGTAAGTGGCGGCGGTGTCCAGAGAGGCAGATTAGGGGTTAATAAATATAATGTAGGTTCGGCGATGTTGGGGGTGGCAGATTAGGGGTTAATAAGTGTAAGATTAGGGGTGTTTAGACTCAGGGTTCATGTTAGGGTGTTTGGTGTAAACATATATTTTATTTCCCCATAGGAATCAATGGGGCTGCGTTACTGAGTTTTACGCTGCTTTTTGGCAGGTGTTAGACTTTTCTCAGCTGGCTCTCCCCGTTGATTCCTATGGGGAAATCATGCACAAGCATGTATGACCAGCTCATCGCTGACTTAAGCAGCGCTGGTATTGAAGTGCGGTAAGGAGCAAAATTTTGCTCAACGCTCACTTCTTCTCTTTTGATGCCGCTCACTTCTTCTCTTTTGATGCCGGGTTGGTAAAAACATGTAATACCAGAACTGTAGGAAAGTGAGCGGTGAGAGAAAACTGCTCGTTAGCACTGCATAGCCTCTAACGCAAAACTCGTAATCTAGCCGTTTGTTTTTTTAATAAAATACACTAGACTGTATTTTAGGGCCGTTTGGGGCACATTTATAAAATTAACCAGAGATCTGAGCTCGCCGAAACAATAACCATCCACTTGTAATGGGTGATTAATTATGCCGCAAACGGGCAAATTTTCCCATTTTGTGCATATGCACCAACAAAGTAATTCACAATAGTTAAAAGTGAAAATAACAGTAACAGTTTGTAACGTTATCTTGCAGCTGCAGTCTATAGAGGTTGTGTAAGATGTTTTACATACAGATTGGAAACATTTATCAAACCTCTATTTTTAAGATTGTGGGAAAAAGCTCAAATAAGAGTTTGCACTTAAATTAAAAAGGACAAACTTTGTTGCGATTATCAAATGAGGGGATTAAACATGTGTGCAGATATTATAAAAACATATGTATAAAAGGCATACATACAAAAAAAATATATATATAAAAGAACAGCCCGAGTTCCAGATGAGACACTTTAGATCATTTCACTGAAAATATGAAATACATATCAAATACTGTGAAAACTAGAAGAGGAGAGGTTCCCACACTAAATTGGGGTTCCATCTAAATTCAACTAATAAGCGGCTATGGTTAAAGGTAAACCCGCTATATGAACTACATGTGACAACATGTCACAAAATGGATGAATATGGAAAATAGAAAATAATATTCTGAGGTATGAGCACTTGTCCTGAACCCATATCTAATCTGTAAAACCAACAGTAAAACCAATCTGTAAAACCAACAGAAGAGAGGAACTGTGGAATTCACAAATGTGTCTGCTATGGTGTGATCATACTATACTATAGTTTTTAGTGGGCATTTGGACTCCCAAATGTAGACAAAAAGCTCCTTAAGACCCCAAAAAACTCCTAACCTGACAAATCTAATAATGCTAATAATTAGTGTGAATACACATATCTGCTTAACTAGGGGGAATATGATAAGAGAGGGAACGTGGGCGTGTCGGCTGTCGGTGTTGAGCTGTATGGACACTAGCTTCATTCATCCGGTCCCGGGACATGCTGTGCTAAGCAAAACACCGGACAGAGTAATTCCTGTCACATTATATCATGCTGCGGGTGTGCAGACGGGCCAGGGCGGCGGCCTTAGCTAAGGAATGCCTCTGTGGTAAATCATCGCTAAATTTACGTGCGCCGAGAGCCTACTCTACTGCAGGATCATCCGGGCTCTCTGCTGGAAAGATCATAGGTGGAGGCCTCCTTGTTGCAGGTGGCGGCGTTGGGGGCACAGTTCTATATGCCAGCTGGGATCCACAATTCAGAGACAATGTTGAAAAGTCTATACCCTACTCAGAGAAACTCTTTGAGCTTGCACTTGGGCCTGCACCATACAATTTTCCTGTGCCAAAAAAATCTGCAACATCCGCTCCCCTTAAAATTTCCACAGTTGAAGAGGTAATGAAGGAGTCCAAACAGCCTAAGAAAGAAAAGACTGAGACTCTGATATCTGCTAGTGAACGTACAGAAGCTTCTTCACATGTAGCCCAAATAATTTCAGCGACTGGTGAATCGGTGTCTGTTCCAGCTTCAGCGGTACACAAAGATAATGCTCCCCCGTTACCTGTAGATCACCAAGCTGGATCTCCAACTGCCAGTTCTGAAGCAGATCATTGCAAGGAGTGTGAGCATGAGGGTTCACACACCTTAAAAGAACGCCCTCCAGAAGAAGTGGCCGCACGCCTTGTTCAGCAGGAGAAGGCAGAGAGAGAAAAGATTGAATCTATTGCGGCAGTGCTGGAGGAGGCTCTTGGTAACACAGCCAGGGTTACCGTACAGGCCATAGCGTCCCAGGAATCTGCTGTGCAAGCTGTTAATTTTCATGCACAGAAACTGAAAGAGGCTATGGATGACTCCCAGATTACTTCAGAAAAAAAGTCCTTGCAGTGGCGCGAATTAGAAGATGCCTTAAAAGTTCGCAGCAAGGCTGTGGACGAGGCAGCTGATGCTCTTTTGAAAGCTAAGGAGGAGATGGAGAGGCTGAAGAGTGTGATTGATAATTCCAAGAAGAACCTTATTGATGGAGCAAAACCGCACATCATTTCAGCTGAGGAGAACCTGCATCGTATGATTGTCGACCTGGATAATGTGGTTAAAAAGGTGCAAGCTGCTCAGTCAGAAGCTAAGATAGTCGCTCAGTATAATGAGTTGGTTGCTGTAGCTCGGGACGAATTTCAGCGTGAACTTGACAGTATTACCCCAGAAGTACACCTTGGCTGGAAGGGATTAAAGATTTCCGATGTAGCTGGTAAACTAAGCATAGACGACTTGAACTCTCTCATCGCCCATGCTCACCGGCGTATCAACCAGCTACACAAACAACTGGCAGATTACAGAGTGCGCGAACAGCAGCACATTGAAGCAGCCTTAGAGAACCAGAAGCTGGAGGATAAAAAAGCTCTAGAATCTGCAGTTACCAAGGCTCTAGAGCACTACCGAGCCGAGATCAAACTGGATCAGGACAAAAAGGCTGAAGAAATCAGGGATGTGATGGAAGCTGAAATGAGAACCCAACTGCGCAGACAAGCGGCTGCTCACACAGACCACCTGCGTGATGTCCTAAATGTGCAGGATCAAGAACTGAAGGCAGAATTCCAGCAATCACTATCAGAAAAACTCTCAGAGCAAGAAATGCAATATAGGCGTCTTTCTCAGGAACAGTTAGACAACTTCACGTTGGACATAAACACTGCTTATGCCCGGCTAAAGGATATTGAGCAGGCCGTTGAGGGACATGCAGCTGCTGAAGAAGAAGCCAGGAAGGCTCACCATTTGTGGCTTTCAATTGAAGCATTAAAATTCACCCTTAAAACTGCTTCTGGTGACAGCCCCACAGTTCCTCTTGAAGGAGCAGTTGAAGGTATCAAGTCTAGCTGCTCTAAAAATGAATTTACAGACACCGTGACTGCAGCTATACCTGAGGAGTCCTTAGCTCGGGGTGTGTACAGCGAGGAAGCACTAAGAGCACGATTTTATACCGTCCGAAAATTAGCCCGTAGGGTTGCCCTCATCGATGAGACCAGAAACAGTCTGTACCAATACTTTCTATCCTACCTTCAATCTCTTCTGGTCTTTGTACCTAAGCAACTGAAACCATCAGCTGAACTCTGCACTGAAGACCTAGACACATTCAGACTACTCTCATACACATCCTATTGCATTGAACGGGGAGATTTAGAGTTGGCAGCAAAATTTATAAACCAGCTGACAGGAGAGGCGAGAAGAGTGGCCCACGATTGGTTGACTGAAGCTAGACTTACCCTAGAAACAAAGCAGGCAATTGATATCTTATCTGCATATGCATCTGCAGTTGGTTTAGGCACAACTCAAGTACAGTAAAGGGAAACTTCATTGTATTCAGAATTGTTGTATTGTGAAAGGATGTTCTGTCCAGTAACGTACAATCCCCTTATTTATGTTCTAAATTGTTTAGCGTATCTAATCAAAATCAAAGTTCACTTTTGTTGCACTCTGATTATCTATCCCAGACAGATGCACTTCTTGTTTCTAAATCGATATAATTTTTTGCAAACTCCAGGAATCTTTTTCCCTGTAACTTATACCACGTTTTTAAGTTTTCAGGTTTTATTGATCCAACCAAAATTATGCAATATACTGTTGTCATATACTTTTGTTCTGGTCCTGTGAATAAACTAAAATAATGCCAAAAAAAAAAAAAAAAAAAAAAAAAGAGAGGGAACGTTTGCTGGCATGAAATTAAGGGGAGAAAATGATGGATCACCCTAAAAAGGATAACAAATATATCATAAAGAACACAGTGGTTATAAGAGGAGTGTGAAATTGAAGTCTGCGTTCAAACCCTTTGGATAAATGCAATCCAACTCAAATATCCATTTGCACTCTGTTAGGAGAAGTTTCTTTTCAAAGTCACCTCCTCTCCAATCTTTATGTACCTTACACAGTCCCATACATTTTAGGGCTTTATTGTCCCCATTATGCTTCTCCTTAAAGTGCTTGTATAGTGGGGTATTATCTTTATTCCCCTCTATCTTTAGATGTTCCCTAATATTATCTCTAAGTTGTCTGTATGTCTGGCCCACATACTGTAAACCACAGTCACATTCTAGAAGGTATATAATGCCTTTATCTTTGCACCTTATCTGTTGGGTCATCTTAAATTTCTCTTTAGAGATATAGGATTCAAAGGTGTGTTTTTTGAGGCCGTGTTTGCAGGCTTTGCACTTATGGCAGGGGAAGAATCCTTTTAGTATATTACCCTGTATCCCTTTGGCTATGCCAATATGTTTTTTGGTTACAATACTTGGCACCAGGATCGTTTTTAGATTTCTGGTCTTTTTGTATATAAAGGGGGGTTTGTCACTTAGGGCTTCTCCTATAATGTTGTCCTCCTTCAAAATTTGCCAGTGTTTTTTGATCACTCTCTCTATTTTATATTTGTTTTGACTATAAATATAGCGGCCCAAAGTCTTCATCCAACCTAGTCTTCATCCAAAACTAAACTACTAATAAAAATATTCTGGATGTCCCGGCTTCGCTGAGGACTTCTGATGCTTGGATGAGGATGGATATCCGGTCTACGAAAACTGTAAGTGGGTTAGTAATAGGTTTTTTAAGGGTTTATTGGGTGGGTTTTGAATTTTAGTTTAGGGGCTTTGGGCTGAAAAATAGCTAATTGCCCTTTAAGGGCAATGCCCATACAAATGCCCTTGTCAGGGTAATGGGGAGCTTAGGTTTTTTAGATATGTTTTTATTTGGGGGGTTTGATTCTGTGGGTGGTGGGTTTTACTGTTGGGGGGTTGTTTGTATTTTTTTATTACAGGTAAAAGAGCAGATTTCTTTGGGGCAATGCCCAGCAAAAGGCCCTTTTAAGGGTCATTGGTAGTTTATTGTAGGCTACTGTCTTTTTATTTTGGGGGGCTTTTTTATTTTGATACGGCTATTAGATTAGGTGTAATTAGTTTAAATATTTGATCATTTCTTTTTTTATTTTGTGTAACTTAGTGTTTTTTATTTTGTGTAATTTAGTTGTTATTTTTTGTAACTTACTAATTCTTTATTGTAGATTTAAATAATTTGAGCCGGTTTTTTATATATGTAATATCGTTAATTTAATTTGTAGTTTAATGTAATTTTAGTATAATAGGGTAGGTTAATTAATAGTTTAATGTAGTTTAATGTAATTTTAGTATAATAGTTAGGGTAGGTTAATTAATAGTTTAATATAGTTTAATGTAATTTTAGTATTATAGTTATTGTAGGTTAATTAATAGTTTATTTTAATTCTAAATGTCGGGGCATTTAGACTCTGAGTTTATGTTAGGGTGTTAGGTGTAAACAATACTTGTTTTCTACCATATAAATCAATGTGATATCTGGCAGCATCAAACATAAGCTTTTGCTGCTTTCAGACTCCCATTGATTCCTATGGCATCCGCGGCCTCCAGGGTGGCGGATTGAAAACCAGGTATGCTAGGCCGGAATAGTGGCGAGCGTACCTGTTAGAAATTTGATAAATGGCAAAAGTTGTCAGATAGTGCCAAATGTGTATTCGGAACATCTGTAATGATGTAAGCATCGATCTGTGTCGGACTGAGACCGGCGGATTGTATGTTACGTCACAAATTTCAACTTTTGCCGGTCTGTAGGCTTTGATAAATGGGTCGAATCAGGCTCGCCACAATTACGCTGCGGAATTCCAGCGTATTTGCGGTTGACGGCTTGATAAATAGGCCTCATTGTATCTTTATTTATTGTAACATCATGTGATTAATGTACTGACATTACAGATGATGTTTGTTCTCTATATCTGAATGCAAAATTGTCATTGTCATTCCCCTTATGTACAGAATGGATCCTTATTTAACGGTCTGTTCCTGTTTTTTTTCTTCTGTTTTTTTTCTATATTTTTCAATAAATAGTCCCTCATTATTAGAGTCATATCCACTATTATAGCTATTATTTAATTCCTTTGCCCTTATCCAAAATGGCGCTTCACCGCACTGTCTTTTACTATTACAATTATTATTTTTACTACCTTGCCCTTATCCAAAATGGCACCCCTCTGCACTGTCTTTCCCTTTTTAATAAGCCATACAACTCGACACTGAATCACCACATAAAGGCATTTTGGCATAGAACACACGCTACTATAGCACTATCACTGCACACAATTTACTTATTTATTTATATGCATCTAGTAAAAATGGTTAAAAGATAACGACCATCTTTGCCCTTAAATAAAATGGTGATTTAGTCACTTCTACCCGGAAGTCTTCTTCTGGTAAAACACTCTCTATATCTTAAAGCATATTGCATATACTCTTTCATATTTTTGGACCATGTACAGTATATAATAAAAACTATACATTATCTAGATAAGTACCATTCACTATTTTAAACAATTGGCCACTAATTTTAAACAATTGGCCACTAAATTTTGCCCCTAATTAAAATGGTGGCTCTGGAGCTTAGCTACCTGGAAGTGTTTACTTACCCGGAAGTATCTAACCAGACTTTGATCCATATGTTCTTTTGGCACCTAAAACTCAAAACACCCCCTTTCTTTGATTGACTAAGTTAGCCTTTAAATAGTACAACTCTAAATTAAGCTGGTATAGTCTTGATAAAGGCCTGTCAGTTGGCTGAAATGCGTTGACCTCCTGTGACATACCAGCCCAAGTTCCTATTTGTATATGGTGAGCACTTTTCCTTTTAGTTTAGCTAGCTTTTTTGTTTTTTGTGCATCTGTTTGTTTTTTCTTCCACAGGTACCTTTAGATGTTTTTACTCTGAACCAGAAGTTTTGGATAAAATATTTTCCTCCCCTGTATAAAAGTATTTTCCTCTCTTCTCTGGCTCCTTCCACACTGGACCGCCACTGGAATTTTTACTCTTTGTGACTCTTTGTGACTGTATAGACTTTGTGACTATATTGTTGCTTTATATATGGGACGTCCATTTATCTGAGCTCAGATTCATTAATTTTATTTGTTATACCCATATTTTGTCATATGTTTGACATAGGTTTTTCACTGTTGCTTTTTAAACATTTTACTCTAGATTTTGAATAACTCTGCTAGATTGCCACATAGTTCTAGTGATCTTGTTCCATATATTCCTTGAATTAAAACCGTTTTTATATACAACATATGTTTTTATATATTATTTATTGTCTGTATTTTTACCCTATTTTTATGCTCTTTTTTTACACAGTACTATGTGCTACTAATACAGTACTATGTGTTATTTTTACGCTCTTTAGTAATACAGTACTATGTGATGTTTTTGGCCATTATACACCCATATTGATAATCTCTTTGGGCACAGCTTTTCCACCAGCACACTTAAGCCCCCTTTGGGTGGCACTCCTATATCCCCACAATTTATTAAATCCAAGAGAGTAGCCAGAAGGCAAGCTGAATTCAGTAACCAAAGGGAAAAAACAAACTCAGTCAAGGTCAGAGGCACTAAAAGACTGGTAGAACCACAATGTCAGGGCAGGGAGTGGTCTGGGAGGATTCCTTTTAAAGCAATGCTAATGAGGTAACTGCCTGCAGCTGGCAGGCAGGTGGAGCTAAAAATCCCAACCAGTGCAGACAATAAGTCTCCCGAAGTATCAGCACAAGCTAAAGCCCTCTGGTGGAGCAGAGACAGAAATACAGGATGCAAATTAGGAGTTCAATAACGGACAGGGCTGAGACATATACCAGTTTTCACCTGTGCCACCAACAGTTCTACTACTACCAGTTGTGCTACTCTCTCAATAGCCTCCATATTTGTTATCAGCAGGCGGTGGGTTTATCAAAATCAGAAGGTTATCTTGAAACAGCTGTAGGACAGACATTGCAGGAGTAGTAGATGATCGCATTGTGCAAAGCAGTCAGTGAGATGAGGGAATTATTGAGTAGATTTCCCCAGTCTCTGGTTTGGCCAATAAAGATATATTATTCTACCGCCCAGCATATCTTCTATAGTTATCATTTACTCTGAACTGGGAGGAAATTGATTATTAGCCTAAGAAGATAGTGAAGGAAGAGATTTCACTAAAGAGGCTGTGCATTGAGGGTTTAATTCCAGCAATCTCCACCTGCATCAATTGTAAGAGTTGATGCAGGTAAGAGATAAAACTATTTCTACGTCATTCTCCAGTTAAGCATCCAGTGATGGCAAAGGCAAGCAAGACAGGCAATCAGCTGTCACCAGGGGCATATTTTGACCTAGGCAATCAAGGCACTTGCCTAAGGCAGCAGATTGGAGGGGGGGAGCAGCACAGTTTATGTAGCTATGCACTGTGTGCACAGTAATTAGGCAAGTGAGTATTGACCAAATCAAAATGTTTATGCATATTGTCCAATTCCAAGCTGTATAATCTTGAATGTTTATTGGATTTAAGCATATCAGGTGATGTGTATTTGTTTAATGAGGGAGGGTGTGGCCTTAGGAGATCAACACCCTATATCAAGGTGTTCATAATTATTAGGCAGCTTCTTTTCCTCAGGCAAAATAAGCCAAAAAAGAGATTTAACTGATTCTGAAAAGTCAAAATTTTTAAAAAGTCTTTCAGAAGGATGCAGCACTCTTGAAATTGCTAAGATATTGAGGTGTGATCACAGAACCATCAAAAGTTTTGTCGCAAAAAGTCAACAGGGTCACAATAAACGTGTTGAGAAAAAAAGAATCAAACGTGAAGATACCAGGAACCCATTATCCTCCAGTGCTGTCATATTCCAGAACTGCAACCTACCTTGAGTGCCAAAAAGTACAAGGTGTTCAGTGCTCATAGACATGGCCAAGGTAAGGAATGCTGAAACTCGACCACCACTGAACAAGACACATAAGTTGAAACGTCAAGACTGGGCCAAGCAATATTTGAAGACAGATTTGTAAAATATTTTATGGACTAATGAGATGAGATTGACTCTTGATGGACCAGATGGATGGGCCTGTGGCTGGATCAGTAACAGGCACAGAACTTCAATTTGGCTCAGACACCAGCAAGGTGGAGGTGGGGTACTGGTATTGGCTGGTATTTAAAAGATGAGCTAGTTGGACCTTATCCGGTTGAAGATGGACTCAAAATCAACTCACAAACTTAGTACCAACAAGTAAGAGCTCGCTTCCATGGAGCCATAAGCTACCGAAGTGGCCGACAGCTAAAAGTAATTTAGGGCTCCATTTTAGTACCAGGTCTCCATTGAAAAGGTTTCCGCTTTGCGTGTGGTCGCTATTTTTGTGTGGGTGTAATTTAGCATTGTGTTAACGCTTCCACCTGATGCTGGATTTTGAAAACATTAATAGGTTACAATGGTAACGCAACCTTACACTACACTCAATCGCTGTATAATTTACCCGTCGCTCACTGCTAGAATAAAATCAAACACCTACTGCATGCGCAATATCTACCTCTCAACCGCACCCCCACCGCATTAACTAATGTATCAACCCCATACCACAAAGTATCTATCAAAGTTATTAACGCCTAAACCACCATCCCCCCAATGCAAACTAGATATTTAAACTATTAACCCCTAACAAAAACGAGCAGCAACCCTAGTCTCTTTAACAGATTTATTAAAGCTTATGCAGCATAAACAGCCAGACTACAAAACATACAACATTTCGGAGCTAGTCCTTAGTCGTGTATGGCTACACCTGGAGTTAACATGCCTTAAATCACACCCCCAATACAAATGATCTACCTGTGGTGCTGCCATCTAGTGGACCTGCACCTAATTTCTAACAGCATACAAATATCTAACACATAGTCAATATTGAAAGGCTGAACAAAGAGGGGAACTGTCAGGATCCTCCATAAGTTCATGCTCATCAATGTGTTTTATGGCTTACTATACCTGTAATTGCCTCTCAATCACTTCTTGCTTCATATAAAAGTCGACCTGCCCTCTATGTCATTGCTTGGTATTGATGTTTTACATTTGACTCCTAGCTCTGTGAGCAATCTACTCCTTCCTGTTTGATTTGCTACGGCAGATCTGAACCTCTCTACGCTAACCACTCAGCCTGCTTCTGTGTGTGATCCTCTATCTGCAACCGGACTCCTTACCATCTATCCAGCCGGATCTACGGAAATCAATCCGCGGTGACGTCACACGCCAAACAAACAGATCCTCGCGGCACTGTCCGCAGCACATAGCCGTACAGAGCTCCTACAACCGGACAAACCAGTTGCCTCTGCTATCTCTCAAGTTACTTACCGGCTCCACTCCAGGTACTATCAAACCATTTGTCTCTCTGTGCCTAAACCTTAGAAGCCTGTTATCAGAACTACTGCTTCTCTCTACTAAGTGTTACATATTTAAGCTAAGTGTATAATATCATCTTACTGTTTCCTGGGCTGATTATTTACGCCTCACATTTGTATATCTTCCTAGCATTAGTAAGAAGGGTTGCCAACATTTATCAGTCTCTACCTATACTATATATATATATATATATATATATATATATATATATATATATATCATTTCTCTCATCTTATTCTTTGGTTTATATGTTAAGGGCTTAACTGCAGTTTTAGTGCTTGACACAAGTGGCAGTTCAAGTTTCCTTAATCTAATTGAGCCATATAAAAATCTGCTTAATAATTGTTGTGGGATTCACTTCACCTAACGGTGATTCATGTGATTTTCATATTTTGTTAAGCTACAAAACTAATATTTCTATCTCAGCAGCTGTGGTTACTTATAGTACTCTCTTTGTTCTCTAGACATCTTTTGTTGCCTGACAGGAACAATTCTTAACAGAACTAAATACCAAATACAAGAGAAGATCAGAGTGTATATAATTCATCACAATTCACATTTATATTACAGACATAGAGATAAATCCAGTTCCCTATTCATTCCTTTGCTATACATAGTCCCAAATTTACTGATCCAAAAGGCATCCCTTCTTTTCAACATATTAATACTATCACCACCTCTCCTGGGGTACTTAACATGTTCTAAAATTTTAAATCTAAGTTGACTTAGATTATAACCAGCACTTAAAAAAACTGGTTGGCTATAGGTGCATCTGTATTTTTTTTTGTTTTAATATTGCTCTTATGTTGATTAATATGTTTGCTAACAGTGTGGGTGGTCTCTCCAATGTAACCTAGCCCACATGGGCATTTAATGAAATAAACCGCAAAATCTGTATTGCATGTAAAGTCTCCGCTGATTTTGAATTTTTTCCCTGTACTCAAATGACAGAAAATTGGACCTTTAATTATACTATTGCAATTAGAGCAATTAAGGCAAAGAAAAAAATGCCTAAATTCTTCTTACCTATGTACCCCTGGACTGTGTCCTTAGAAGGACCAATATCAGCATGTACCAGCTCATCTTTCAAATTCCTTCCCCTCCTATATGCAGACATTTTGAGTTACCTAAATTCTTCAACTTCAGGATTATATGTCTTCAATATATGCCAGTGTTTAAATAGAATCTTATGGATCTTATTGCTCAACTATGAATATTGGCTAACAAATACCAATCTATTAGACTTCCTCTTTCTGTTCCAATAGGGATTGTCTAGGGATTTCCAAAACATTCTCAATCTCTCTTTTGTATTAATTCAGTTGGATACCCCTTTGCCTTAAATGATCACGCATCTCAGCCAGTCTGTTTCACTGGACCAGTTTTAGACACAATCCACCTTACTCTCAAGAGTTGTCTCTTGGGAAGAGATATAATCAGAGAAGGGGCTGGGTACTGCTATAGTGAAGAATAGTGTTACAGTCTTTTTCTTTCTTGTGTAAATCAAATGCAAGACCATTGGTATTTTTCAAAACCCTAGTATCTAGAAAGACCACACTCTCTTCACTAGACACCAATTTAAACCTGATGTGGTGGGTTGCAGAATTCAAGTCATTTACAAACTTCTCCTGGGTTCCAATGTCGTCCAGCCACATTCCAAAAATGTAATCTATATATCACCACTAGGTGGCCGAATATGACAAAAATAATGGATGACTGTATACAAAATATTCTTCATAGACATTCATATATATGTTGGCCTATGTAGGGGAGACATTGGAACCCATGGTCGTACCCTGGAGCTGTAGGTAATAATGGTCTTCAAACAGGAAGCAATTACAACTCAGGACAATATTTAATAACTGTAAAATAAACTCATTTTGTAAAGGAGTATATCTATCATCCTGAGTCATTATTTTCCACACAGCTTAAATACCTGCCTTATGTGTAATTGAAGTATACAATGACGCAACATCAAGGCTAAATAAAATGCCCTTAGAACTTTCCAATGGCAAACTAGTAGTTTAACCAATATAAACACTGTAAGAAGTTACTCTTAACTAACAAAGGATCTTATGTTAAAAGCTGTCCACGTCGCAAAATTAATATATACATATATCAATAATGGGCCCTGTGCAAACAAATTTCATATACCGTACTGTATATCTTTAAAACCCTCCAGAAACAGACAACCATACTACCTTCAACTATTTAAACCATCACACATTTATTAAAGAACAGATAAATAACAAGATTACATGTTACTGTTTACAAGGTTAAACACATAAAAACAATTTAACAGAGAAATAATACATAAATGAATATTACCCCGTTTGTTTCTTGTGGGAGTCCCGGTTACAGCTTGTTGGTGTTTCCCTTCCAAAGATGAACTCTAGCTCATTCTCCTTTCTCCTAACTTTTATACCTTTTAAGAATGCTGACCATATACTTTTGGCTCTATTCCAAATAAGGTGCTCTACACTATTGTAAGCTCTTGCTACCCACAACAATCTTCTCTACCCATATATGATCTTAACTCTTGGTATACGTAAACTGGCTACCTCAGCATTGCTCCATGACTGATGTTTAAAATAGTCCTAAGAACACACTAACCTTCTCTGTAACAATATGGACACCATTTATATACTCATTAAAATCTTACAGTCCACCCCTTTGCTAGGCCTTATAGTGTAATGGTAAGGTTTAGCACATTACTCTATAAACTATTCTCTTTATACAAAATTAACATAAACAAAATAATTATACATTTAACAACAATTAACATTTGTAAAGTAAAATCGTATAATCGGATGTTGTAACGTTCTTTTGTTCCCAAAATAATGTCATTGTCCCTGACTTTTATATTTTGCAAAAATAAACCTAAAAATAGATATTTCTTTGCCACATCTAACTCATTCTGTATAACATTGTAACATTAGACTGGCACCTTTGTCTAATGCCATGTTAATACATGCAGGATCTTAATGTTTATTTCGATGTTGTTGATTATCCTCATCATCTTCCAAAATATAGTTCAGTTACATACATTGACTTTGATACCACAATCACGATTTCCATTTTAAAGTTGTCTTAGTCAAACCCAAAATACCCATGCAGTCCTCTGAAAATGCAAAAGAATTTTGTCCAGCAAAACCCTTCATAACCCTCCATAATCAGCCATAACAACATTAGGACATGGATTTTCCCAACTTGAAGATAGGTTGTCATCTTTTTGGTATTTCTTCAGATTCTTTCTAAGAAAAATCAAATGCAGTATCTGTTAATTCATATATTTAAAATTGTTTAATATAATATCATTTAAAATAGTTTTTTGTTTTCTTATTCGTTATTTCAAAGAAATAAAACAATAAGATTATCTTTATCCAAAATACAAAAAGAATAAGCCATTTTAGGAACAAATGAGCGACTTTTTTAGACATAAAATCTCATTATCATTACTAAAACTATTACATTATATTTCAAAAGGTCTAACATTTTGTAAAAATATGTTTTTATTTGAGCTTTACTCCTTACAATATTTCGAGCTACCAACATATTTACATTGTCAATATGCTGTGATACTAATTTTCTTCATAAATAGAAAGAAAATTATCAGGTAAGCATAATTTATGTTTTTATCCAAATTTTTATTATTGCCCCTTGTAAATTTGATGTAGCAATTGAAAGTAAAGTCCTTCCAAATGTTTTATTCAATCTACAAGTTATTACTTGATATGGCGTGACACCTGTAGTAGAATGTAGGATAGATCTTATGGTCATTGAACATAAAGGTAATGTTTTGCCCATGTTGAAAGTATAATACTACAAATTTTAGTTTATAATTGTTTATAGTTTTTATTACCCCTTTCTACCGCTCCTGATGATTGTAGTCTATAAGCAATATATAATTGATGCTTAATTCCCAATGATTAATTAATTTCCTTGAAATATTTCCCCACTAAATGCATGCTCATTATTACTTTCTACTACAAATGGCATTCCCATCTAGAGAAAAGCTCAAATAAATAACCTATGCAACTATAAAAACTACTTGATTTGTTTTTGGAAAAACCTCAATCCATTTTGTGAATACATCTATTACCACTAAACTATACATGTATTCTTTCTAGTATTCTAGGTAAAAACCAACAAAACAAAATAATAAGATTTATTTATATTTGTATCCAAAGTTTGTCATGGGGAAGGTAAAAATCTTAACAATTATTGATTTGTTGTATTGGCTGGAGGATTAACCTGCAGATAAGACAAATATCTAGAATATGTTGAAAACAAAAACAAAAAAATACAAAAAACATTCTCTTTCATTGATGGCCATCATTACAAATTTTTCTGTATTTTTGTCAAATATTCTATCTGCAGAATAATGTCCACCTATAGGAAGCAAATTATATTTTTGAAAATTAATCTACACATTCTTAAAGAGAAAGTAAACTTTCATGTTTCAAATAGTGCATGTAATTTTAAACAACTTTCCAATTCACTTGTATCACCAATTTTGCTTTGTTCTCTTGGTATTCTTAGTTGAAAGCTAAAGCTAGGAGGTTTATATGTACATTTCTTAGACTTTGAAGACCACCTGTAATCCAAAATACATTTTTATAGTTTTTTTTCACCACTAGAGGGCATTAGTTCACGTGTTCCATATAGATAATATTGAACTTATGCACATGAATTTACAATGGAGACAGCTCTGATTGGCTAAACTGCAAGTCTATAAAAAAAACTGAAATAAGGGGGCAGTCTTTTGAGGCTTATATACAAAGTAATTACAGAGGTAAACTTGTAGAATTAAAACTATGTTGGTTATGCAAAACTGGGGAATTGGTACTTAAGAGATTATCTATCTTTTAAAACAACAAAATTCTGGTGTTTACTGTCTCTTTAAGGAATACAACAACTGGAAATACAAACAACATATTTTACTTATTTAAACACATTAAAGTTCCATTTTCTTCAGATTTTATAAATTTGTAATTTGCCCATGATACTAGAAGGGATAAAGGTTTCCCTGCTAAATGCCTTTATTTTAACATTACATAAGAAATATAAGAATTTTGCAATAACACCAAATTTGCTTTATTTTTATTTTATCTTTGTATTTTATCTTTTTTTTTAATGTAATTGCAGAAATCTCAGGTTCCTCATGGAACTCCCATAATTTTACTTGTTTTGCATCCTTTTTAGCACAAGCATCAGCTAAGTTATTTTGTTCATTATGTTCATCACTTTTAGTGTGAGCTTTTTACTTTAATTATTGCATATGGCAATTTACATTTATTTAGCAAATATGAAATATACTTCAACAGATTTGTATGTACCAATGGTCTTTCATCATATTACTTAAAACCATTATATACATACAAGGAAGCATTGTTAGTGTATTAACCACATATGCACTATTATTCTAAATGTCAATAGCCATATCTGCTTAGTGTTCCAATGTACAACAAACATTAGCCAATTTAGCATATTGAGAATAATGTATCTCACATAAATGCATATCTATTTTATCAGGTAAAATTATTGAAAAACCTGTATATGCTTTACCATCCTTATGATAAAAAGAACCATCACAGTAAACATCTGTTCTTTGCACCAAAATATATAAACTTGAATTGAGAGGAAAAAGAGAACACAAAAAAGTGACTATTTAAATGTAGTTCACCTTCATATAGCAAACATGCTGGCAACAAAGTTTTTTCCTTTATTTTAATGTCTATTTTTCTTTTCATTAGCATCAGCACTACTTTTAAAATCTTGCAGATGAAATTATACTGTTTCCTAGTTTCACCAGTAAGTTCAAAGGAAAATGTGAACTTTGCAATAAGACTTTTTGAAATAATGTTATGTAAAATGTTCTTATATCCAGAATACTGACAACAACTGTTCCTCACACAGGAATCCTTCTCTTTAGTTATTTTCAAAGGTTGTGATGCATAGGTCACTAGTCTCAGTTTTCCATTTTCCAAACTTCTCTTGACACAGCACTGCAGCTAAAGTCTTTTTTTAAGTTCTCAAACGTTTTCTTTCTTTAGCAAGTCATACAAGGGTCCAGCCAAAACTTTAAACTTTGGAATAAAGTCTCTTTGGTATTGGAACAATCCCAAAATGATCTTAAAACAGTCTTTGACACAGGTATGTTTAGTCTTTTTATGACATCCACTTTTTTTGATCTGGAATCTTTCTTTCAGATGATATTGTCACTCCTGTAAAGTTCACTGTTGTCTGTAAAAATTGGCATTTCTTTATATTCACTTTAAGTCCAGCATTTGCCAATAATTTCAACAATTCTGTAAACAATTTAAAATGTTCTTTTTCTGTTTCTATAGTACATACCAAATCATCATCACTTATTGCATAAGTGCTAATAGTCTTGACAATCTTGATAGAATAGTAGCCATCTTTTTATGGAAAATTGTTGCTGAATTGTTCAGGATCATAGGAAGACATAAACATAATGTGATCTTCTTTCCACTTGAAGACAAACTTGTATTGTAACTTTGGATGCAGAGATACAAACCAATAACTGTTTGCTATATTAAGGCTTAAATAAAACTTTGTATTTGGAGGGATAAAGGAAAAAGTAGGAACCTCTCTGACATTTTGATGTAATTTACCGTAATCAATTGTTAAATGCCCATTTCCATCAGGTTTCTGTACAAACTAAATAGTAAAATTAGTAACAGATTTACATTTTCTCAATACTACTTGTTCAAGTAAAATAATATATAATTTGCTGTACATATGGCTCACTTTCCTTAATAATATAATAATAATAATAATAATAATATGGATATTGCTTTTATAGTTAAATGTACATTTCCTGTGATAAACTCCTCCTCTTGCAATTTCCCCAATCCTATTTATGTTTAGCAAATGCATGTGCAAACTGCTGCAAAATATTTGTAACCTTAGCATTTGTATGTACAAGTAAACTTAACTTGTCATGTTTCTTTAGACTATAAACATAATGTGAAACAGAAATAACATAATGTTTATCATCTGTATTAAACTATATTTTACCATTAGCATAATAAAATAAAACATATTTTGTGAGAAATTTTAAACCCAAATTGACATTTCATCAGATAAATTCACTAAATATTCTTCTAATTCAAAATACCATTATCAATTAAATTCATATCATTTTTAGCTTTATAACATCTTTATATGAACCTTGAAAAACTTGCAACACAATTTGTTTTTCCCCCTACGAACAATGGATTAGATTGAGGTTTTGTGAGGTATAAATAATGAATATAGGCACACCAGTATTTATTAAAAATACATTCCATCATAAGCCCCCATTCACGACTCCTTTAAAAACTGGGCAACTATATACATTACGTCTGAACCTCACTCCAGACAAGATTTGGAGGCAATTATCCCTTTTACCCATTTTCAGAACTGGTAATTTTATTTGTAATTTAAATCAAATTAACTCTTTCCAGTTCCTTTTTTAGATTTTCCAATTTGTATCTATTTTCAAATTGTTCAGCAGATGTTGCTACAACAGTATTATGTCTTTGTACAAATTTGGCATTAATATATCTCCATTTTTTACAAAGATAATACTTCAAGTTTACCAATATTTTCTTAGGTGAATACAGAAGTATAGCACTAATAACTGAAGGAAAACTAGGCCACTCTAAAACAGTCACCCCAGGACTGTCACAATTAGAACAAGATAGAAGGAATATGAGGGCGCTAAGAGCTAAGTTCCCACCACACTTAGTCAAATAATAAATAAATACAACAATGTTCAAGTATATAACTTTACTTCACAATATTAAAATACAATTTATTATAACAATAATGATAGAGAGTCTGATAGAAGGGACGTCTCCCTTAATAGTAATAAAATGAAGGAACTGGATTACCACCTTAAAAACACGTGAAAAAATTGCTTAAAAAATATTAGGTGAGCGTTGTGTTATGATTCAGCAAATGTTGGTTACAATGTTAATATCAGTCTTAGAGTTTAATCTGTCACAATTTGTGTAACAAAGTTCCTTATGTTGGCTGATCAAAAAGTGTTACAGTTCATCAGATAGTTTCAGCATAAAAAAGGTGTAATTCTGTTGTTAATATGACCCCCTTGGAAGTGGTTCAACGATCATGCTAAACACCTTAATGTCAGGTTTTATTCATACTCACACTTTCTTATCCAAAATGACTTTGGTAACGATCTTTAGGCTCACAATGTTGGAGGTTTACACAGGTAAGCGATATCTTCCAATGTTTTTGCACTCTTGCTTGTATCGGCTGAACCCGGTCAGCGTAATTGGAGACTGCTTGTTTACTCCGAACTCCTAGTGCGCCAAATAATTCAAAATTCAAAGGGGAGAAATGATGTCCACAGACCCGCACTAAGCGTGGAACACGCGCGGGCTAGAATGTTAAAACTAGGTACCTAGATTTTTAAAGTAGAATAAAGTCCTTAGCAGGAAACAACACAAAGTCAATCTACGCGTTTCACCAGTTAGATAGGGCTTTTTCAAGATACTGGTTTGTTCCCGGGACAGGATTTAAATATTCATTGAAGTGTATTCATTGGTTGTGACTCTTTCCAATTAAAGGTGGAAGTTGATCAGACTTGATTTTGCTTAAGGTAGTTTATTGTGTTCAATTCCATGGGGTCAATCATTCGTTCAAAAGAAAGCCAGCTACGGCTGCACAGGAAGTAAGACTGACTTTGTGTTGTTTCCTGCTAAGGACTTTATTCTACTTTTAAAAATCTAGGTACCTAGTTTTAACATTCTAGCCCACGCGTGTTGCACGCTAAGTGCGGGTCTGTGGACATCATTTCTCCCCTTTGAATTTTGAATTATCTGGCGCACTAGGAGTTCGGAGTAAGCAAGCAGTCTCCAATTACGCTGACCGGGTTCAGCCGATACAAGCAAGAGTGCAAAAACATTGGAAGATATCGCTTACCTGTGTAAACCTCCAACATTGTGAGCCTAAAGATCGTTACCAAAGTCATTTTGGATAAGAAAGTGTGAGTATGAATAAAACCTGACATTAAGGTGTTTAACATGATCGTTGAACCACTTCCAAGGGGGTCATATTAACAACAGAATTACACCTTTTTTATGCTGAAACTATCTGATGAACTGTAACACTTTTTGATCAGCCAACATAAGGAACTTTGTTACACAAATTGTGACAGATTAAACGCTAAGACTGATATTAACATTGTAACCAACATTTGCTGAATCATAACACAACGCTCACCTAATATTTTTTAAGCAATTTTTTCAAGCAATTTTTTCACATGTTTTTAAGGTGGTAATCCAGTTCCTTCATTTTTTAACTATTAAGAGAGACGTCCCTTCTATCAGACTCTCTATCATTATTGTTATGGTAAATTGTATTTTAATATTGTGAAGTAAAGTTATATACTTGAACATTGTTGTATTTATTTATTATTTGACTGAGTGTGGTGGGAACTTAGCTCTTAGCGCCCTCATATTCCTTCTATCTTGTACCAATATTTTCTTGTTAGAAATGATTTTAGTACATTCTCTGTTATCTGGGAATGGCTTTCCAACTGCAGACATTCTCTGTTTTATTCCCTTGTTAGTTTCATTACACAACTCTGCTCTTTTTAGACATTCAATTATTTTGTTAAAAGTGTTACTTAAAAACACAGTCCATGCAGTTTAGTAACCCACGTTTATACATTTCATTGTTATGATCTGCCTCAGTATTTTCAGGCAAAATTAGTTTATAAATTTCAAACAGTCTATCAGCAAATCCTTGCACTGATTCATTCTTTCTCTGCTTGCAATTTCCATATGATGAATGAGCATCCATTTAATCAATTCCTAATGTTTTTAGTAACTCATGCACTAATTGTTTAATTCTTGTGCTAAGAAAAACATCTGAAGGCATGCTTGCTTTTAATGCATCATCCATACTTGTTACAATTATATCAAATATATCATTATTTGTTTGCAATTCTTTGTGTATTCTTTCAAACTGTGATAACCTAATCATAACATCTAAGGGATCATCGCCTAATTTAAACTGTCCTAGTTCCTTACTTAATGTAGCAATTTCTGTGCTAGTCAAAGACTGGTTAATTTTAGTACGTAAAATGAACTTTCCCTCTTCATCCAACTGTTCCTTAACTAGAATTGGTGCCATCTTTACATTCTCCACATTCTTTTTGTCATATTCAACACACTTTGACTCTACAAAATTAACTGGTATTTTGCATGCAGCGATTAATGCATTTCTTTGACCCAGTTTTATTTGTAAATCATTAATAATTTCATGACATTTAGAATGATCCTCAGGTACACACACTTGCCCTGAATGTTTTAAAACTTGTATTGCTCCATAAGCATCAAGTAACATTTGTTGTAAAGACCCAATCTCTGCACTCAATTCTCTATTTGTCAACAAAGCTTCTCTAGTTTCCTGACTAAAAGAAACAGTTGAAGTATTTGCTAGAGTTAAAGATTCATTCCGACACTTCACCTCAGTTAACTGTCTTTGTAAATCCTGCAATTCTCCAGTTACTTTAGAATCATTTTCTGCTATTTTGAATGCACCAAGCATTAATGCTTTCTTTCCCTCAGACTTGGAAAATATCTTATTGTCAATAGATTTATTAACATACTCTTGTACATTAGACCATGGATTAAAAACTCCTTCAATACAGTTTAAAATTGCATTCTGCTTTTTAACTGAAGCAATTTTTCCCAAAAACAGCTCAATAACCTTTTAACCTTGTGAATGTTACAAACAACTACTCATCTAAAGAATGATAGCTAATTCTTCAGCATAAGTAATCTATCTCTCTTTAACAAAACCTAAAAATAAAGCTATCTGTTGTGAACACGAATCTTACAAATCTCCTACTTGCTACCGCCAAAATGTAAGAAGTTACTCTTAACTAACCAAAGGATCTTATGTTAAAAGCTGTCCACGTCGCAAAATTAATATATACATATATCAATAATGGGCCCTGTGCAAACGAATTTCATATGCCGTACTGTATATCTTTAAAACCCTCCAGAAACAGACAACCATACTACCTTCAACTATTTAAACCATCACACATTTATTAAAGAACAGATAAATAACAAGATTACATGTTACTGTTTACAAGGTTAAACACATAAAAACAATTTAACAGAGAAATAATACATAAATGAATATTACCCCGTTTGTTTCTTGTGGGAGTCCCGGTTACAACTTGTTGGTGTTTCCCTTCCAAAGATGAACTCTAGCTCATTCTCCTTTCTCCTAACTTTTATACCTTTTAAGAATGCTGACCATATACTTTTGGCTCTATTCCAAATAAGGTGCTCTACACTATTGTAAGCTCTTGCTACCCACAACAATCTTCTCTACCCATATATGATCTTAACTCTTGGTATACGTAAACTGGCTACCTCAGCATTGCTCCATGTCTGATGTTTAAAATAGTCCTAAGAACACACTAACCTTCTCTGTAACAATATGGACACCATTTATATACTCATTAAAATCAAACACCAGTATCCTTAGTATAGGAGTTAGAATTTACAAAGGGTCTCAATACCCTATCTAAATATACAGATACCTTAGATAATATGGACCCCCATCTCCACCACAATGGGATATCCAGGAGGGTCCCCAAAATTCTTGTGAACCTTGGGGAGGGTGTAAAGGACAGGTGTAATGTATCATTGTCAATAATCCATTTTAACAGCAGCTTGAACACAGCCCACTATATCCTTTTTTATTTTAAAGAGGGGATTACAAGTAAGTTTCTTATATACTTCCCCATCAGAAAACTGTGTATAGATTTCATTTATATAATATTGTTTATCTAACAGCACAGTAGCTTCACCCTTATCAGCTGTTTATTATTTTTCAGATGAGATAGGGCAGCCCTCTCTCTCACAGAAAGACTCCCATTATCTCTTCCTCTACGGCTCTGTAGATTAATATGATTACACAAATCAGTCACATCCTTTTCTACCAATTGAATAAAGGTCTGTACCCCTGCATTCACTTGAACAAATGTAAAGGTGCTTTTTTTAGATAAAACCCAATTATTTCAATTTCAAAGCCTTGCTCTGTGTTTCAATCACCATAGTGTTAGACATCTCATTACTTAAGGGTAAATTGGCAAAAACATTTAAGTTTCAAAGATCTGAATAATCGATATAGATCCCTCTGTAAATCAAACATGTCATAGCTTAGCCGTGGGCAAAAGGACAGTCCTTTATCAAGCACAGACAGTTCATCTCTAGTAAGCTGAACCTTGCTAATGTTGATTATTGTTTGTTGCTGCTGACGGTTGTTACTAGCTTTTCTCCCATCTGCGCTCGTTTTTGTTGGTGATTTATTGCTGGAGGATATTGTGCATTACCCTCTGAGCTGGCACACCATCACTGCTCCCAGGTGCTAGAAAGTGTGGATCGATAAACTATTAACCACTAATCTGCAATGCCCCACAATGCAAACTATCTATTTAAACTATTAACCCCTAATCCGCAATGCCCCACAATACAAACTATCTATTTAAACTATTAACCCCTAATCCACAATGCCCCACAACGCAAACTATCTATTTAAACCATTGACCCCTAATCTGCAATGCCCCACAACGCAAACTTTCTATTTAAACTATTAACCCCTAATCCGCCATTAACCCACATCGCAATAAACCTAATAAATCTACTAACCCCTAAACCACCAAAACCCCACAATGCAAATAACTAATCACTAAGCCCCCTAACCTAACCCCCTAAATTAACCACATTACATAAATTAAAATAATCCTAAATTACAATTAAAAAGTTATACTGAAATCCTATTGGCTAATATGAGCAGCCAATAGGATTTCAGTAGCTCTCATCCTATTGGCTGATTTGAATTTGAAGAATCAAATCAGCCAATAGGAAGGCAAGGAACGCCATATTTAATCGCATACCTTGAATTCACTATTTAGTGTATGGCGGAGATCATACAAAAAGGATCCTCCACTCTTCATGGTTCTGTGGTCACCGATCTTCAGTTCTGTGGTCCTGGATGAAGATAGAAGAGGTCGCCGCTTGGAAGAAGACTTTACCGCCGGACTTCAGGAACCGTGAGTACCTATCTGGGTGTTAGAGTTGGCTTTTTTTTAATTTATGTTTTTTTTTTTTAGATTAGGGATTTGGGCACTGTAAAAGAGCTGAATGCCCTTTTAAAGGCAGTAAAATAGCTGAAAACCATTTTAAGGGCAATGCCCATACAAATGCCAGTTTAGGATTTTTTAATGTTAGTTTTTTATTTATTTTGGAGGGTTTGGTGGGTAGGGGGTTTTACTGTTAGGGGGACAATGGCCTAGATTACGAGTTTTGCGTTAGAGGCTGTGCGGTGCTAACGAGCAGATTTCACTCACTGCTCACTTACCCGTAACCCTGGTATTACGAGTTTTCAGAAACCCGTTGTTTAAAGACAAGAAGTGAACGTTGAGCAAAATTTTGCTCATTACCGCACTCGAATACCAGCGCTGCTTAAGTCAGTGGTGAGCTGGTCGTACGTGCTTGTGCACAATTTCCCCATAGGAATCAACGGGGAGAGCAGGCTGAGAGAAAGTCTAACACCTGCAAAAAAGCAGCGTAAAACTCAGTAACGCAGCCTTATTGATTCCTATGGGGTAATAAAATGTATGCCTACACCTAACAGCCTAACATGAACCCCGAGTCTAAACACCCCTAATCTTAAACTTATTAACCCCTAATCTGCTGCCCCCGACATCGCCGACACCTACATTATATTATTAACCCCTAATCTGCCGCTCTGAACACTGCCGCCACCTACATTATACCCCTAATCTGCTGCCCACAACATCCTTGACATCTACATTATATTTATTAACCCCTAATCTGCCACCCCCAATGTCGCCACAACCTACCTACATTTATTGACCCATAATCTGCCGCCCCCAATGTCGCCGCCACTATATTAAAGTTATTAACCCCAAACCTAAGTCTAACCCTAACACCCCCTAACTTAAATATAATTACAATAAATCTAAATAAATATTACTATCATTAACTAAATTATTCCTATTTAAAACTAAATACTTACCTGTAAAATAAACCCTAAGCTAGCTACAATATAACTTATAGTTACATTGTAACTATCTTAGGGTTTATTTTTATTTTACAGGCAAGTTTGTATTTATTTTAACTAGGTAGAATAGTTACTAAATAGTTATTAGGCAGTTAGCTCTTTTGCCGACCAAACCCTAACCTAAAAATAAAACTCACCCAAAACACCCTTAAAAAAACACTAACACTAACCCCCTGAAGATCGACTTACTGGGAGAAGTCTTCACCCAAGCCGGGCCAAAGTCCCCAACGAAGCCGGGAGAAGTTTTCATCCAAGCCGGGCGAAGTGGTCCTCCAGACAGGCAGAGGACCAATCAGCCAATAGGATTGAGCTTGCATTCTATGGGCTGATTGGAACAGCCAATAGAATTCAAGCTCAATCCTATTGGCTGATTGGATCAGCCAATAGGATTGAACTTCAATCCTATTGACTGATTGCATCAGCCAATAGGATTTTTTCTACCTTAATTCCGATTGGCTGATAGAATTCTATCAGCCAATCAGAATCTAAGGGATGTCATCTTGGATGACGTCACTTAAAGGTACCATCATTCAGCTTTAGTCGTCGGATGAAGAGGATGCTCCACGTCAAATGTCTTGAAGATGGACCCGCTCCCCACCGGATGGATGAAGATAGAAGATGCCGTCTGGATGAAGACTTCTGACCGTCTGGTGGACCACTTTGCCCGGATTGGATGAAGACTTTTCCCAGCTTCGTTGAGGACTTTGGCCCGGCTTGGATAAAGACTTCTCCCGGTAAGTCGATCTTCAGGGGGTTAGTGTTAGGTTTTTTAAGGGTGTTTTGGGTGGGTTTTATTTTTAGGTTAGGGTTTGAGCGGCAAAAGAGCTAACTGCCATTTTAAGTGCAATGCCCATCCAAATGCCCTTTTCAGGGCAATCAGGAGCTTACGTTTTTTAGATAGTATTTTATTTGGGGGTTGGTTTTGTGGGTGGTGGGTTTTACTGTTGGGGGGGTATTTGTATTTTTTTTTACAGGTAAAAGATCTGATTACTTTGTGTAAATGCCCCGCAAAAGGCCCTTTTAAGGGCTATTGGTAGTTTAGTTTAGGCTAGGGTTTTTTTATTTGGGGGGGGGCTTTTTTATAATTTTAATAGGGCTATTAGATTAGATGTAATTAGTTTAAATATCTGTAATTTGTTTATTATTTTCTGTAGTATTTGTTTGTTTTTGTACTTTAGCTAATTTAATTTAATTTAGGTAATTGTATTTAATTTAGCTAATTTATTTAATTATAGTGTAGTGTTAGGTGTTAGTGTAACTAGGGTTAGGTTTTATTTTAAAGGCCAATTTGTCTTTATTTTAACTAGGTAGAATAGTTATTAAATAGTTAATAACTATTTAATAACTATTCTACCTAGTTAAAATAAATACAAACTTGCCTGTAAAATAAAAATAAACCCTAAGCTAGCTACAATGTAACTATTAGTTATATTGTAGCTAGTTTAGGGTTTATTTTATAGGTAAGTATTTAGTTTTAAATAGGAATAATTTAGTTAATGATAGCAATATTTATTTAGATTTATTGTAATTATATTTAGGGGGTATTAGAGTTAGGGTTAGACTTAGGTTTAGGGGTTCATAACTTTAATATAGTGGCAGCGACGTTGGGGACGGCAGATTAGGGGTTAATAAATGTAGGTAGGTTGCGGCGACATTGGGGGTGGCAGATTAGGGGTTAATAAATAGTATGTAGGTGTCAGCGATTTTTGGTGGGCAGCAGATTAGGGGTTAATACATATAATGTAGGTGGCGGTGGTGTCCGGAGCGGCAGATTAGGGGTTACATTTTTTATTATAGTGTTTGCGATGCGGGAGGGCCTCGGTTTAGGGGTTAATAGGTAGTTTATGGGTGTTAGTGTACTTTTTAGCACTTTAATTATGAGTTTTATGTTACGGCGTTGTACCATAAAACTCTTAACTACTGACTTTTAAATGCGTTAGGACTCTTGACAAGGTAGGGTGTACCGCTCACTTTTTGGCCTCCCAGGACAGACTCGTAATACCGGTGCTATGGAAGTCCCATAGAAAAAAGACTTTACAAAGTTTACGTAAGTCGTTTTGCGGTAAGGCCAAAGAAGTGTGCGGGGACTCTAAACCTGCAAGACTCATAATACCAGCGGGCGTAAAAAAGCAGCGTTAGGACCTCTTAACGCTGATTTTTTTACCCTAACGCACAACTCGTAATCTAGCCGTTAGTTTTTTTTAAAGGTAAAAGAGCTGTTTAAGGACTATTGATAGTTCAGTATTAGATTAAGTGGTGTTTTTATTTTGAGGGGGCTTTTTTATTTTCATAGGGATTAGGTTTAATTGCGATGTGTGTTAATGGTGGATTAGGGGTTAATAGTTTAAATAGATTGTTTGCGTTGTAGGGCATTGCGCATTAGGGGTTAATAGTTTAAATAGATAATTTGTGTTGTGGGGGCATTGCAGATCAGGGGTTAATAGTTTAAAAAGCTAGTTTGGTTTTTGTCGGGCATGGCGGTTTAGAGGTTAATACATTTATTATAAGTTACGATGTGGGGGGATGGCGGATAGAGGGGTTTTGACATGTTGGGTTGGATTTCAATGGGAAAAAGGTCTCAAAGAGCACCTTTTTCCAGTTTTACACCTAGTTGAGCTGGTTGTTATTTTGTTAATGTATCGGCAGCCTCCGACAGTGTATTTACGGTTTGCGCGGGCATCGGAAACTGGGTATAATTTAAAGATTAGTGGCTTCCTATACATTGTATGGGTCACGATAATGTTTTCGGCAGCTGGTTGCTGAAATTGGGTTATAACGGCCATTGGAAGCAGTCAATAAACGATATTGCTTCCGACAGCTTATTTATTGGTTTGCGAGTGCACGCCAACTGATTACGGTTAATGAAAACGAGCTCTGAGATGGGAACATTTTTGTTTTTTATTTAGTTGCATAATAATTGTGCACACATAGATAGTCTCCTAAGAAAGCCAAAACCTCACTTTTACTTTCTTAAATATTCAGGTTTGAGGTTTATTAACATTTTGGATTGACCGAGAGCACTGTAGTTGCTCAATAATTAAATTAATCCTCAAAAATACAACTTGCCTAATAATTGTGCACACAGTGTATTTATAAGAAGCTTACAGTTATTTTAGAAGTATTATACAGGTATATAATGGGAGATTTTGCCCAAGGATCTTACATTCTAGGGGGGAATAATACAAGACTGCCCATGGAGCTTACAGTTTAGAGATAACTCTGAACCTTTTATTTATTCAGCTAGCTATTGTCTTTAGCTTTGTTAGCTTTCAGCAATTAGTATTATGTTTGGGAAAGTATTGTTTCAAGAAATCTGTTTGGGTTTTTTATATCTATATTTCAGCAATAGATAGATATGTGTGGGGGTGTGTGTGTTACAAAGTGTATATGCATAACTCTGTGTTTGTATGTGTCTGTGAATATGTGTGTGTGTTTGTTTATGTGTGTATGTGTGTATCAGAGTGTTTTGCAAGCCTTGGTGAACATTTTCTTTATAAATGCCATGAAAATAAAAAAACATGCTAATCCCTAAGCCAAAACTATTATTGCCAAAAATTGCCTAAAAATGGGGAGGTGCCTAGGGCAGCACAAAACCTAAGTACGTCACTGGAATGTTGTTTCCTGCTTGCCCCCAGTCTATTAGTAGTTGGTAAGTAAAGTTGTTAAGGACCAATGATCAGTATGCAGTTTAAATACATGTCCCCATAGATAAGTTCTCCACCATTCACAGTGCATTTGCCTTTATCTTTAATGAGTTCATTAGAGAGTTCTAAGTCTGCCAAATAGTATTTTCTCTTAAGTAACAACTAAAAATAACTCTTTCTTAAAAATTGTACACACAATCAGTTACTTCCTTTCATTTTATTGTCATAATAATGAAATTACACATTTTAAACCATTTTGCTTCTGGATGCATACTTTTACTGGAAAATGTATCAATGGAAATGCTCTGCATTACAATCTTTCATGTACTCCTTCAGCATCCTGACACATGCTGCTACTTCACTACTTAGTATGCCACTAGGAACAACTTTACAATTTTTGAGGAAGGCATCCACCTTGCTCAAGAGATCATTGACTTGACCAATACTATGACATACCTAAAATTCTTTAGGATTACTACTAACTGACCAGTCTGGTCCACTCATTATGCCTAATGGGTTTCCGATCTCAATTAATTGACAGAAAGCTATAGAATGGAAGATAGCCCTCTGCTGCTCCAACATTCCACCATCTCCAAAGTATATTTCCTTCTAGTAGGGATGCTGTCTTGCTTAAGATGGTGCTGTGGAAATCCTTTCTACTTCTGTTACTGCCTAAGAAGATGACTGTTTTTAACACTGTTGTGGAAGTAGCCCGAAATCCTTCTGCACAGCAGGGTTATCTTTGTGTTTAACTAAAATTAAGTTTTGTAAAAGCAGACAAAGGAATAAGTGCACCAACTTCATAAAACAGAAGGATCCAAATGTAAGTTTAAAACACTGGGAAGATCATGATGATGGTTTAAGGCTTTCAACAGGAATGCAAAGTTTTGGCATGTCTTTATTGTAAAAAATTCTAGAAAAAGCTTCCCACTGCTGCTCTTGATGTTCCTGCTTTGTGGTGGCCATCAGTCTATGGAGTACATCTAGGCACAGTGTGCAACAGTGTGCAACATCTCTTTGTTCTCTTGGTCTTGGATTATTTAATTTGTTTCAGGCAATACCTATGTCTTACAGACATGAAGTATACACAAATGACAGTGGTAGCTGCAGTACTGATGCACATTCAACACCATTGTGCATTTCTCCTAAGTTAGAACCTTCACCAAAGCATAATTTTAAAAGTAGATCTCTCTCTTCAGTTTAAGTTAGACTTCTGAGAGATACTGCTTTTGCAAATATTAAAGGAATTCACAAGGACTTTGAAAACAGATCTCGGAATTTAGTCTACAAGGATAATTAAGCCTGTCCCTGTCCTCCTCCCTTGGATGTGTATTTTTGGTGTTTGTGTACCAAATGCCTACAAAATTCAGTAACTCTGCTGCCTGCTGTTGCCACTCTTGCCCCTGTCCTTCCTTTTCCCTGGTTCTCATCATATGTCAATGCCAAATCTTCTGATAACTGCTGGCAGTTGAGTCCAACAAGCTCTAGAAATCATTACCAAACACAAGGTAACTATGTTTATCATTACACATCAAATCCTTCATCATATAATCATGGTCATGGATACCCTAGGGGTAACCAGGGTCCCTCGCGAAATAGAGGGGCCCCTGCGAGTAGTCATGAGACTACATCCAATAGACCTACAACGAATACTGACATAAGTTCACACTCTGTTGGTCATGATTTTGGCCCTAGTGCCAATTCAAGTTCTTACCATCATAATGAGAACCAAGTTAACACCCCTAATACCGATTCTCCCAATCATTTTTTAGGGTCAGGCCCCAGACAACCGTCGTGGAAACAAAAAACGATTGCCAGTTACCTAGAGCCTGTGATCTCACTGCCCCCCCAAAAGGGAAAAGACCTCACGGAAACAAGGGTGCAGAGGACGTAGCACAGCCCTCAAAGAGGCAAGATTACAGACCTGAGTAATGGCATATTTAATCTGTCGTCACATATTTTATCAGACGATGAAATATGGGTGTTAGGGAAAGGCCTCTCTTTTAGTCCTACCAAAAAGCATAATGTGTTCTCACTTTTTGTAGATTTGAACCATTTTACTCAAAAATTGTTGATGCAAAAATACTTTGCTGAAAAGACACTTAGGAATAGTACACTGATGCCCATTTTGACAGATTCTATGGGGGCCAGACTCAATCAGGAAATGGTTCCTTTTTTTGAGCCTGATACCTTGATTGACCAATTATGTGAGGGCTATATACATACCAATTTTAAGAACAAATCCAATTTTGTACCTCAATTGAAAAACAATGCCCACATTGAAATTTTTAGGCAACTCGTTAGTGATGATTTTGACAAAATCTCTAAAAAAATCAATGGACAAAACAATCTTTTCCCTAATGAGAAAAGAGCCTTGGCAAGTCTTAAAAACAATAAATCTAAAGGCGGAGGGGTTGTACTCCAAGATATAGATGATTATTTAGTGGAGGCCAGAAAAATTCTGTTTGATGTTAATTACTATATGAAACTTGACTCTGACCCTACTGTGCAATTCTAAAAGATATTGTTGAATCTGCTTATAAAGAAGGCAAACTTTTAAAAAAAGAAAAAAAATTTTGGTCCCAAATGAACCTAATCAGGCATTCTACTACCATCTTACAAAGATACATAAGAATTCTACATGTCCACCGGGTCAACCCATTATAGCGGGGATAGGAAGCCTGACTGATAATGTATCTTCATATGTAGACCATTTTTTACAGAAATATGTACTGGGTCTCGAATCGTATATTCGAGATTCCACTGATCTTCTGAACAAACTAGAGCCATATAGCATTACATCAGACATGCTATGGATTACTTGTGATGTTCAGGCACTCTACTCCAATATTCCCCATGATCTAGGTTTGGAGGCAGTGTCTGAATATCTTGAGCTGGATTTTTATCTATCTGGCAATCAAAGAGATTTTTTGTTACAGTTAATTTCTTTTATCCTGAAGCACAATTACTTTGTGTTTCAGGATGAATTTTTTCTCCAAACTAAGGGAACTGCCATGGGTACCAGGTTCGCCCCTAGCTATGCTAATCTTTACATGGGCCATTTTTAACAAAATTATATCTATGACTCACGCTTCGGGGCGAACCTGGTATTTTATGGCAGATACATTGATGCAAAATCAAACAGAGAAACCCAACAACAGAACTCAGCCACACCGGGCTGAAATAAATATAAGGACCAATGCAGAGTCTCTGGTAATGAGTATAAATTTCTTATAGCACTCGCAAAGTTCAGTCACTCACCCCACTATGGCCTGTCCGGTTAAACACTTGACAGCGTCGCTGCCTGATATGCAGCCGCCTCTGTGCCGCTTCCGAAGATCCAGGCTTCAATTGAGTGGCTCACAGGGCCTCCGCTGTGTTCCGTGTACTCGTTGGCTTGTGTTTGGGTGTTGGCTATACGTCATTAGTGATCCTCCAATAGCGGGAGTTCTTTTCCGGAGGCACTGCAAACTTGGATCCGCTCCAGACTAGGGCATCAGCTGATGGGTCGGCAAGGACTGGAATAATCAAATTCAAAAGGAAGAAGAAACACCGACATCCATCTTTATAGGTAAAATCTTGAATCTTTATTCGGCAATGTTAAAAGTTAAAGACAGCACAGCAAAATGGACTTAGAGTCAGACGTGGGCGCAGCACACAGGCATACGCGTTTCGGAATAAATTCCGTAGTCACAGCCTGACATGCTACCCCACACACCTGTTTAAAAACTCCCATGGCCTAATACAATTGGTCAAAACAGGAACAACACCCATAGACTCTAACCAATAGGATACAGAGGTACAAACGTAATCCTAGTTAACACTTCATTATCAAAGTTACCAGCACTTATGTTTCTCGTATATTAATGACAGTAGTGGGAATGTGTATATATTAACACACTCATATAGTTAAATAGCGAGCAAAATCCAAATGTGAAAGTGCCAGAGATCATAATGATATTGTAAAGGGGTAATGATATACCTTCATATATTAAATTACAGCATATTGTACAGAGATAAGAGGGAACATTAGAGAACAAAGATAGTGTAGTATAAGATGGATCAACACTTATGATAAACAATAGACTTTATTCTCAAAAATCTTATTTGAGTGTATATAGTGCATAATGCAGCAAGGAAATGTGAGGAAGGGCATCAGAGAAACTCCATGTATATAGTATAAAAGTGCTAACATTAGATGCCACATTGTATGTGTACATCGAATGTTTGGTATAATAAATCTTAATTTACAGATATACATATATATACAAGGCATGACTAGTAATCATAAGTTGAGTACTAGTGTTATTACTATCATCAGGGTTTGGGCAGAAAAGGAAATTCATCTAAACTATGTACAGAACTGATATTGTTAGCTATATTATTCCCAGTGATTAATAATATCAAATCTGGAGTTCAGGCCTTTAGGTAGTCTGCTTTCTAGGGTGAAGATCCAATAAGCTTCTCTTCTTGCTAATATTGTATCTATATCACCACCCCTGGTGGGCCTAAAGATCTTTTCTATTGCACACCATGAAAAATATCTTAGATCATTGTTATGGAAAGTGCCAAAGTGTTGTACTATCGGAGTACTAGCCCTATTGATTTTAAATGATGACAAGTGTTCCTGTATGCGGGTGTTTAGGTCCCTTGAGGTGAGGCCTACATATTGTAACTTACAATGTGAGCATTCAATAAGGTAAATGGCATATTCCGTGGTACAATTCATACAAGCACCAATGTCATACACCTTGTTAGTGACAATACTAGAAAAGTTCCTTGTCACATTCACATATTCACAAGGTTTACACTTGCACCGACCACACTTGAACATGCCAGTATGCCTTAGCCAGGATGATTGACTTTCAGTTTTGCTTTTCAGTAGTGTAGGGGCCAACAGATTACCTAATGTTGGGCTTCTCCTATAGGAACATGTGAGGCCATTCTTGACCGTATTCACTAATTTATCATCCGCTGAGAGAAGAGGAAAGTGTTTACGAACAATTTTACATATATCATGATACTGAATACTATGATTAGTTACAAAAGTCAATCCTTCAAAATAATCATTTTTGGACGTTTTCATTTTCAAAAGATCCTTTCTTTCAATAGTACTAACAGCAGCTTTGGCCCTTTTAACTATAGCTTTAGGGTACTTCCTTTCTAGGAGTCTCTTTTCCAGATCAACAGACTTTTGTTTAAACTGTTGAAAACTGGTGCAATTTCTCCTCAGCCTAGTATATTCTCCTTTAGCGATAGCATAGGGAACATGCTTAGGATGGCAACTAGTGCCTTGAAGGAGTGAATTGCCTGAGATAGGCTTCCTGAAAACGGTAGACTCAATCTTACCATCAGGGTTACCCCGCAAGGTGATATCAAGATAGTTGATAGTGTGTGGATTGTATTCACAGGTAAATTTCAGGTTGAGATCATTGCACTGTAAGTATTCCAAAAACGAGGGAATAATTTCCTCACTTCCTGTCCAGATGAAGATAAGATCATCTATATACCTCTGATATAGAGATATATGTGATCTATACAAGTTATTATCTCCAAAGATGTGGTAAAACTCCCACCATCCTAGGAATAAATTTGCATAGGAGGGGGCAAACTTCGCCCCCATGGCGGTACCACATCTCTGGAGATAATAAGTGTCCTCAAATTTGAAAAAATTGTGTGTTAATAGGAATGTGAGTACCTTAAGAATAAAATTCTTAAGGCAATGATCGTAATCAGTGAAATTATCAAGAAAAAAAGTAACAGCTTCCACTCCCTTCGGGTGGGGGATGCTAGAATACAGAGAGACAACATCAATTGTCATCCAAATTCTGGACTCAGACCATTCAATATGCTCAAGTATATTCAGGATATGTTTCGTGTCTCGAACATATGACAGGAGAGACGTCACAATGGGCTGTAGTATATTATCCAGCCACTGAGAGAGATTCCCCAAGAGTGACTCGACACCACTAACAATGGGGCGACCCTTTACGTCTATGAGAGATTTATGTGTCTTGGGGAAGTGATGGAATAGTGGTGTCTTGGGATTATCCACAAAAAGGAATTCTGCTGTGTTACTATCTATGCACCCTTTTTCCATACCCTCATCCAAGAGATGTTTCAGTTCATTTTTGTACTCATTTGTAGGGTCCCTACCAAGAATTAAGTAGTCGTGTTCATTAGTCAATTGTCTAAGACCTTCGGCTATGTAATGTATACGGTCCATCACTACAACCATTCCGCCCTTGTCTGATTTCCTGATAACTAAATCCTGATTATTTCTTAAGGAAGTAACTGCTTCTTTTTCAGACAAAGACAGATTGGGCTTATGATTGGACCGCCTAGATTTTAATTCAACCAAGTCTTTTTCTACTCTTGAATGGAAGGTTTCAACAATATTACCCCTACTCTGTACGGGATAAAATCGAGATTTTTTCTTGAAAGTGGGGCCTCTGCTTCTAGTGTCCTGTTCAGATATGTTGTCTAGCTGTAATTGCTGTAATGAAACAATATCACAGTTCTCAGAAAAATTATGTTTATTAGTTGTAATGTCACTTTCTCTAATCATAGAAGTAGAGTCATAACATGTAGTGCTGACATCATCTGAGAAATGTTTTCTCAGAGTTATGTTCCTAACTAGTCTGTTGATGTCAATGATAGTTTGAAATAAATCAAAATCGTTATTAGGTGCAAAATTCAGCCCCAAATTCAATACTCTATAATGTGTATCACTAAGTGAGAAAGTTGACAGATTCACAACATTTCCTACTATTTGTATTTTGTTAGTGGTCTCGGTTCCCTCAGCTGATATTTGTCCTGATTGTTCTTCATAACTGGGTTCTGTCTGGAAATGTGAGTGCCCTCTCCCCCCCCCCCCGCTATGCCTCCCTGTACCTGCGGAAAAACCTGTTCTAGTACAGAGTTGTCAGGTCTAGATATAGTATGCAGAGTCTCAATATATGCAGACTGCTTCAATCTGACTGAGTTAGTAGCCTTGTTAGAATTATCTTCATATACAAGATGTGGACCTGCCGCAATAGCAGCTTGGGGTTCACCATTTTGATATGTGATAGGTTGTTTATCCTGAGTAGTGTCTGCTTGTTTATTGCCATCACTGGAGTAATCTGTCACTACCAGAGAAGGTGACATTTCTAGATGAATTATTTTTATTTTTATTTTTGTTTTGATTGTTTTTATTATTTGCCCTTCTCCTTCTCCCAAATCTTGGTTTGTTATATCTAGAGTTCCCCCTAGATTTCTTGTTCCATATATACACACAATTGTTAGCATAGTCGAATTTATCTCTGATAAACTTAGTATGTTTTCTCTCCATAATCTCTGACCTGCCCTTAGCAATCAATTCTCTCAATATTTTATCAAATTTGGCAAAATCAGGATTATTTGATCGTCTGTTCAATTCTACTTGCAATTCATTGATATCATTTCTTAAAGACACTAATTGTTTGTTTTTATAAATCAATAATAGCATCATAAGTCTCAGGGAGCAATCAGACAGTACATTATTCCACGAGTCTATAAATTCCTTATCATTAGTATCCACATCAAACGTGGGGAATTTAAAGACCCATAGTCCCCTTGGTATCATACTTAAACTTTTATACTTTTCGAGGGTCCAAATGTCCCACTGTAGTTTTGATTCTTTTATCAAAAGTTTTTCCAAGAGCTCAAATAAAGTACTTAATGCTAGAATGCTCTTATCCTCTGAGAAAATCAATTCACAGTCAGTAAGATTTGTAGTGCGTGCAGTGGCTGGCAACAATGAATAAAAGGTATGCTGTGTTGTCTCCATAGCTGAGCATAAAATTGTAGGCTGAAGACTTGAGCAGTCTGTGTTGGGTGTTGGTACATCCAGGGTATACCCAATAATACACAAAATCAAACAGAGAAACCCAACAACAGAACTCAGCCACACCGGGCTGAAATAAATATAAGGACCAATGCAGAGTCTCTGGTAATGAGTATAAATTTCTTATAGCACTCGCAAAGTTCAGTCACTCACCCCACTATGGCCTGTCCGGTTAAACACTTGACAGCGTCGCTACCTGATATGCAGCCGCCTCTGTGCCGCTTCCGAAGATCCAGGCTTCAATTGAGCGGCTCACAGGGCCTCCGCTGTGTTCCGTGCACTCGTCGGCTTGTGTGTGGGTGTTGGCTATATGTCATTAGTGATCCTCCAATAGCGGGAGTTCTTTTCCGGAGGCACTGCAAACTTGGATCCGCTCCAGACTAGGGCATCAGCTGATGGGTCGGCAAGGACTGGAATAATCAAATTCAAAAGGAAGAAGAAACACCGACATCCATCTTTATAGGTAAAATCTTGAATCTTTATTCGGCAATGTTAAAAGTTAAAGACAGCACAGCAAAATGGACTTAGAGTCAGACGTGGGCGCAGCACACAGGCATAACCGTTTCAGAAAAAATTCCGTAGTCACAGCCTGACATGCTACCCCACACACCTGTTTAAAAACCCCATGGGCTAATACAATTGGTTAAAACAGGAACAACACCCATAGACTCTAACCAATAGGATACAGAGGTACAAACGTAATCCTAGTTAACACTTCATTATCAAAGTTACCAGCACTTATGTTTCTCGTATATTAATGACAGTAGTGGGAATGTGTATATATTAACACACTCATATAGTTAAATAGCGAGCAAAATCCAAATGTGAAAGTGCCAGAGATCATAATGATATTGTAAAGGGGTAATGATATACCTTCATATATTAAATTACAGCATATTGTACAGAGATAAGAGGGAACATTAGAGAACAAAGATAGTGTAGTATAAGATGGATCAACACTAATGATAAACAATAGACTTTATTCTCAAAAATCTTATTTGAGTGTATATAGTGCATAATGCAGCAAGGAAATGTGATGAAGGACATCAGAGAAACTCCATGTATATAGTATAAAATTGCTAACATTAGATGCCACATTGTATGTGTACATCGAATGTTTGGTATAATAAATCTTAATTTACAGATATACATATATATACAAGGCATGACTAGTAATCATAAGTTGAGTACTAGTGTTATTACTATCATCAGGGTTTGGGCAGAAAAGGAAGCTGGATTTTTATCTATCTGGCAATCAAAGAGATTTTTTGTTACAGTTAATTTCTTTTATCCTGAAGCACAATTACTTGTTGTTTCAGGATGAATTTTTTCTCCAAACTAAGGGAACTGCCATGGGTACCAGGTTCGCCCCTAGCTATGCTAATCTTTACATGGGCCATTTTGAACAAAGTTATATCTATGACTCACGCTTCGGGGCGAACCTGGTATTTTATGGCAGATACATTGATGACCTTATCTTTATTTTGAAAGGGGAACAGTCTTCGGCCATCTCTTTTGTAGAATATTTGAATTCCAAAGATAGGGGTTTGGTCTTTACAAGCTCTATCAATAAGAAATCAATTGTCTATCTGGATCTCAATCTATGTTTCACTGAAGGTAAGGTGACTAGTACCACCTATTTCAAGACAGTTGATTGTAATAGTTATCTGGACTTTAAAAGCTGTCACTATCATGCTTGGAAACAAAACGTACCTTATGGTCAGTTTAAGCGTATCTGCCGTAACTGTAGTACCCTCTCTGATTTTGACTCGCAAAGTTTGACTTTGAGAGAACGTTTTTTGGAGAAAAACTACCCACTTAGTATTATTGAGAAAGGCTACAGAAGGGCTAGATCTGATGACAGGAATAGGTATTTTATCAGTTCAACTAAGAATTCGGGACAAAAAACTAATAATAATACAAATGAATTCCCTCTATTTATAACACAATATAATTCCAATCATGAATTAATTAGAAATGTACTGGATAAACATTGGGATATTCTGACCAAGGATCCTATTTTGGGGAAACTGATAGGTAATAAACCTAAGGTTGTCTACAGGAGAGCCCCTACACTAAAGACTCTGCTAGCACCTAGTAAGATAATTAAGCATAAGAGGCAACCTATTCCTACCAAATCTATGTTGAATGTAATACCTTCTGGTTCTTATAGATGCAGAGCCAGCAGATGCAAGATGTGTCATTTTATTGACAATAAACAAAAAAACGTTTGATCCAATATTACTAATAGATCTTATTCTATCATTGGTCATGTTTCTTGTGCTTCAGACTATGTTGTTTATCTACTTACATGTCTGTGTGGTGTTCAATATGTAGGGCGCACCTGTAGGCATTTCAGCACTAGGTGGTCTGAACACAAGCGCAATATGAAGAACAATTATAAGAACCCTACGGCTAGATTTAGAGTTTGGCGGCCAAAGGGGTGCGTTAGCTACGCATGCTTTTTTCTCCCGCACCTTTTAAATACCGCTGGTATTTAGAGTTCACAGAATGGCTGGGTTTTCAATGAGTTAGGTTCCAAAAAGGGAGCGTAGAGCATAATTTAACGCCACTGCAACTCTAGATACCAGCAGTGCTTACAGACGCGGCCAGCTTCAAAAACGTGCTCGTGCACGATATCCCCATAGAAAACAATGGGGCATTTTGAGCTGAAAAAAAACCTAACACCTGCAAAAAAGCAGCGTTCAGCTCTTAACGCAGCCCCATTGTTTTCTATGTGGAAACACTTCCTACGTCTGAACCTAACACTCTAACATGTACCCCGAGTCTAAACACCCCTAACCTTACACTTATTAACCCCTAATCTGCCGCCCCGCTATCGCTGACACCTGCATATTTTTTTTAACCCCTAATCTGCCGCTCCGTAAACCGCCGCTACCTACATTATCCCTGTGTACCCCTAATCTGCTGCCCCTAACACCGCCGACCCCTATATTATATTTATTAACCCCTAATCTGCCCCCCACAACTTCGCCTCCACCTGCCTACACTTATTAACCCCTAATCTGCCGAGCGGACCACACCGCTACTATAATAAAGTTATTAACCCCTAATCCGCCTCACTCCCGCCTCAATAACCCTATAATGAATAGTATTAACCCCTAATCTGCCCTCCTTAACATGGCCGACACCTAACTTCAATTATTAACCCCTAATCTGCCGACCGAATCTCGCCGCTACTGTAATAAATGGATTAACCCCTAAAGCTAAGCCTAACCCTAACACTAACACCCCCCTAAGTTAAATATAATGTTATTCTAATGTTCTTCCGATCAGCCAATAGAATGCGAGCTCAATCTGATTGGCTGATTGAATCAGCCAATCGGATTGAACTTGATTCTGATTGGCTGATTCCAATCCTCTTCTGGACCTCTTCAGCCGCCGGATGATGGATGTCTAGCCCCCGCTTGGGCTTGGATGAAGATTTCGGAGCCTGGAACGATCGGTGATACCTGGCATGGTGAAGACAAGGTAGGAAGATCTTCAGGGGCTTAGTGTTAGGTTTATTTAAGGGGGGTTTGGGTTAGATTAGGGGTATATGGGTGGTGGGTTGTAATGTAGGGGTGGTATTGTATGGTTTTTTTTTACAGGCAAAAGAGCTGAATTCTTTGGGGCATGCCCCACAAAAGGTCCTTTTAAGGGCTGGTAAGGTAAAAGAGCTTTGAACTTTTGTAATTTAGAATAGGGTAGGGCATTTTTTTATTTTGGGGGTCTTTGTTATTTTATTAGGGGGCTTAGAGTAGGTGTAATTAGTTTAAAATTGTTGTAATTTTTTTCTAATGTTTGTAAATATTTTTTTATTTTTTGTAACTTAGTTCTTTTTTATTTTTTGTACTTTAGTTAATTTATTTAATTGTATTTATTTGTAGGAATTGTATTTAATTAATTTATTGATAGTGTTGTGTTAGGTTTAATTGTAGATAATTGTAGGTAGTTTATTTAATTTATTTATTGATAGTGTAGTGTTAGGTTTAATTGTAACTTAGGTTAGGATTTATTTTACAGATAATTTTGTAATTATTTTAACTAGGTAACTATTAAATAGTTATTAACTATTTAATAGCTATTGTACCTGGTTAAAATAAATACAAAGTTGCCTGTAAAATAAATATTAATCCTAAAATAGCTACAATATAATTATAATTTATATTGTAGCTATATTAGGATTTATTTTACAGGTAAGTATTTAGATTTAAATAGGAATAATTTATTTAATAAGAGTTAATTTATTTCGTTAGATAAAAATTATATTTAATTTAGGGGGGTGTTAGTGTTAGGGTTAGACTTAGCTTTAGGGGTTAATACATTTATTAGAGTAGCAGTGAGCTCCGATCGGCAGATTAGGGGTTAATACTTGAAGTTAGGTGTCGGCATGTTAGGGAGGGCAGATTAGGGGTAAATACTATTTATTATAGGGTTATTGAGGCGGATTAGGGGTTAATAACTTTATTATAGTAGCGGTGCGGTCCGCTCGGCAGATTAGAGGTTAATAAGTGTAGGCAGGTGGAGGCGACGTTGAGGGGGGCAGATTAGGGGTTAATAAATATAATATAGGGGTCGGCGGTGTTAGGCGCAGCAGATTAGGGGTACATAGCTATAATGTAGGTGGCAGCGGTGTACGGAGCGGCAGATTAGGGGTTAATAATAATGTACAGGGGTCAGCGATAGTGGGGGCGGCAGATTAGGGGTTAATAAATATAATATAGGGGTCGGCGGTGTTACGGGCAGCAGATTAGGGGTTCATAGGGATAATGTAGGTGGCAGCAGCGTGCGGTCGGCAGATTAGGGGTTAAAAAATTTTAATAGAGTGGCGGCGATGTGGGGGGACCTCAGTTTAGGGGTACATAGGTAGTTTATGGGTGTTAGTGTACTTTAGAGCACAGTAGTTAAGAGCTTTATAAACCGGCGTTAGCCCAGAAGCTCTTAACTACTGACTTTTTTCTGCGGCTGGAGTTTTTTCGTTAGATTTCTAACGCTCACTTCAGCCACGACTCTAAATACCGGCGTTAGAAAGAATCCATTGAAAAGATAGGATACGCAAATGGCGTAGGGGGATCTGCAGTATGGAAAAGTCGCGGCTGTAAAGTGAACGTTAGACCCTTTAATGACTGGCTCCAAATACCAGAGGGCGGTAAAAACCAGCGTTAGGAGCCTCTAACGCTGGTTTTGACTGCTACCGGCCAACTCTAAATCTAGGCCCTAGTGTTTTCAGGCACTGTAACAACGTGCATAACGGTGACACAAATTGTTTTTCTGTGACCCCGATAGAGCATATACCCAAATCTCATTTATACAATCGATACTTTAGACTAAGACAGAGAGAAACTTATTGAATCTATGTTTTAAAATGTATGCATCCAGATGGACTCAACCTGTGTGTAGATCTAGCAGCCTTTCATTAGTTTTACTTCTCGTGTCTCACACTGAGAGTTTTTATTTTAGATACAATTTACTACTTTTTAGAAATGATTACATTTATGGGGTTACCTATAGTGGCGTTAGTATTGGTGGTAGTGGTCCTGACTACTAACCTCACTATATGACTTAGCAACCTCTGAATATGCACGGAATCTCAGGGAAACAATATTTCCCTGACTACTAACTAACCACACTATATGACTTAGCAACCTATGAAAATGCACAGACTCTCAGGGAAACAATATTTCAAGTATGATATTTGTTATCAACTGTAGTTTTATTATTTATTATTTATTATTTTTTATTTTTTTATTATTATTATTATTATTATTATTTTTATTTTTGCCAACATCAAGAGATTATTATCTACTATCATTGGTATCTTCGATATTTGAGGGCCCACGAGTTACCTTTATATAAAATTCAACTTTATATAATATTAGGTCCTATTTGATCTATTCTAGTACATTACTGGCATTCTTGATAGGTTTAGGACCCCCAATCTCTTTTTTTATATGTATTTATATGTATTTTTATGTATTTTACTCCTATATATTGTCCAATATGATTTATTATAATACATTTGATATGGTAACTTGCTTTGCCACATGCATTTTAATTTTAATGATACTTTTGCATCCGTTATTCTGACCTCTTAGTTTTTATATATCATATTACTAATTGATTATTTTATGTATTCAAGAATATTTTTATGATCAATTGTAAGGAGTGAATATATGTTTTTATTTCTAATACTCATCTTATATTAGCGGATATTGTCATTTTTATAATTATTCAGACTTGTACATTTGTTTTACACTGTTATACATATGTTAGTAATTTTAGTTTATATTGAGATGAAGTCTAATGCCCAATCCACTGCTCTAGCCCCTGAGACACACCCCAATAAGATGTTTTACCTATTACGCTAATTATACATTGGTCACTATTGGTGGAGTTGTGTGAAGGGCAGGAGCACTGGGATTGGCTCAGGTGTGTATTAAATAGAGCAGGTATTTCTTGTATTAGTATCAGCCTGATGAAATGACTCTACTGTCAAGAAACGCGTTGCTGTACGCATGTTTTTATCTGCATTGTACTCAATAAATCTCTTTGAGTATTTCACACCTGCTTGACTACTTGTTTGTTTGCCGCTGGTGATTTATTCGGTCCGCCGCCTGGACGGTTCCCTTGGTGATTCCATTGCTGAGATTCCGCATTGCCGATTGGCTCATCTGCCGGTTACGCTCTGACACTTTCCTTGGAGTGCCGTCTGGTTGGTTGTCCATGCTTGTCTGATGGGCAACTATTGGTTCCGTCCTGCTTGCTTCGGTACACGTCTGTACCGCCACCTTTGTGAGTACCCTGAAGTTGTGGGACCTGTCTGTAGTTTTCTCAACTGGGTTTTTTAGACGATACTTGTCCCATGAGGCGCCTCTCTTATCTGTCTTTACAGGTTTATCTTTGTCCACCTACCGCCTACAAGAGTGCTGCCTGATCCAATGTGACTCCGTTCACTCCTTGAACCTGCTATCATTTGCGCACTTCTATAGAGACTTGTTGCTCTTATCTAGACACTTCTTTGCTCTCCTCCTCCCATGGAGCTGTATTTTTTAGATTTATGTACTCTGAGGCCTACCTCCCTAGCTTAGTAAGTCTGCTGCCTGCTGCTGTCACTCCTGCTGATGCATTCCTGCTCTGTGGTGGTCTTCATCCAGCAATGCCAAATCTTCAGGGAACTGCTGGACACTGTGTCCAAGGGGCTCTAGACATGTGTTTGCCCATTATGTACTATGAGGCCTACCTAGTTCAGTAACTCTGCTGCTGCTGCTGACACTCCTGTACCTGCCATTCCTGCTCCATAGTTGTCATGATCCGCCAATGCCAAATCCTCTGGGAACTGCTGACCACTGTGCCCATGGGGCTCTAGTCACCTGTTTGATCTCCTCCTCCCTTAGAAGTGAATTTTTAAAGTGTATGTACTGTGAGGCCTACCTACCTAGTTCAGTAACCTTACTGAGTATTTTTCCTGCCCTTTTTGCTCCATGGTGGCCCTCATTCATTAATGCCAAATCCTCAGGGAACTGCTGTCCACTATGTCCAAGGAGCTCTAAGCACATGTTTGTCCTCCTCCTCCCCTGGAGTTGTATTTTTGAAGTTAATGTACTGTGAGGTCTACTTAGTTCAGTAACTCTGCTGCTGCCCTTCCTGCTCTGTGGTGGTCATCATCCATAAATGCCAAATCCTCAGGGAACTGCTGGACGCTGTGTCCAAGGGACTCTAGGCAAGTATTTGATCCCTTCCTCCCTTGAGGTTTATGTACTGTGAGGCATAGCTACCTAGTTCAGTAAGTCTGCTGCCACTCCTGCACCTGCCCTTAATGCTCTGTGGTGGTCATCATCTGTCAATGCGAAATCTTCAGGGAAATGCTGTATATTGTGTCTAATGGAGCTCTAGGCACATGTTTGTTTTCCTCCTCCCTCAGAGGTCTATTTTTTAGATGTATGTACTTTGAGGCCTACCTAGTTCAGTAGCTCTGTTGCTGCTACTGCCATTCCTCCTCCTGTTTTCCTGCACTGTGGTGGTCCTTATCTTTTAATGCCAAATCTTCAGGCCATTGTGTCTAAGGGGCTTTAGGTACATGTTTGCCCTAAAGTTTATTTAGTGTGAGGTCACTTTAACAACCTAGATTAGTAAGTATGTTGCCTGCTGCTGCTGCCACTCTTGCTCCCGCCCTTCCTGCTCATGGTGGTCATCCTCTATCAATGCCATATTCTATGCACTTTTTTTTCCTCCCCTGGAGTTGTATTTTTGAGATTTATATACTGTGATGCCTACCTAGTTCAGTAAATCTGCTGCCAGCTACTGCTGCTCCCTTACCTGATCTGTGGTGGTTATCATCCATAAATGCTCAAACTTAACTGCTGACCAGTGTGTCAAATAGGCTGTAGGCAGGTCTTTATCCCCCTTCTTCCTTTGGAGGTGTATATTTGAGGTTTATGTACCGTGAAGCCTACCCAGTCCGGTAATTCTTCTGCTGCTTGTACTCCTGCCCTTCCTGCTCTATAGTGTTCATCATCCGTCATTGCCAAATCCAGAGAACTGTTGTGTCCAAGAGGTTCTAGGCATGTGTTTGCCCTCCTCCTCCTATGGAGGTGTATTTTTAAGCTTTATGTACTCTGAGGGCTACCTATTTAGTTCAGTAAGTCTGCTGCCTGCTGTTACCACTACTATACCTGCCCTTCCTGCTATATGGTGACCATTATTCATCAATACTAAATCCTGAGGGAACTGCTGGCTATTGTGACCAAGGGGCTCTAGGGACATGGTTATCCTCATCCTCCCTTGGAGATGTTTATTTTAGGTTTATGCCCTGTGAGGCCTATTAGTCCACTAACTCTGCAGCGGCTGCTAAAACTTTTGCTTCTGCCCTTCCTGCTCTGTGGTGGTTATCATCAGTTAAAGGGACAGTCAACATCAGATTTTTTGTTGTTTTAAAAGATAGATAATCCCTTAATTACCCATTCCCCAGTTTTGCATAACCAACACAGTTATAATAATACACGTTTTACCTCTGCAATTACGTTGTATCTAAGCCTCTGCAGACTGCCCCCTTATTTCAGTTCCTTTGACAGACTTGCAATTTTAGCCAATATTCGTGTGCATGAGATCAATGTTTCTATATGAAACACATGAACTAACGCCCTCTAGTGGTGAAAAACTGTCAAATGCAGAGGCGGCCTTCAAGGTCTAAGAGATTCGCATATAAACCTCCTAGGTTTAGCTTTTAAATAAGAATACCAAGAGAACAAAGCAAAATTGGTGCTAAAAGTAAATTGGAAAGTTGTTTAAAATTATATGCCCTATTTGAATCATGAAAGGGTTTTTTTTGGACTTGACTGTCCCTTTAAAGTAAAAAAAAATTCTGATGAACTGTTACCCATTTTGTCCATTGACTCTAGGCACGTGTGTGTCTCCTTCCATTGTAGGAATATTTTTGGGGTTAGTATACCTAAAGCCTACCTAGTCTATTAAAGGGACAGTCTACACCTTAAAGTCTTATTTTAGATTAAGCTGTAAATAGCCTCCTGCACCCTTTCTATATCATGCAGCAGGAACAGTAAAAAAAGTTATTTTAAAATGAATATTCTGGCCAGTTCTGGACAGTTTTACATATCTGCCAAGCTCAGCCCACTTATGACATCACGATCTGGGCTGCATCTAGGCACTCTGCTGAATAGCATTGACAGTCTGTTGAATCCAACTAGTGAGCCTTTTGTGATTGGATGCCATATGCAGCCCAGATCATGATGTCATAAGTGGGCTGGTCTTGGCAGCCATTTCAAACTAGCCAGAAACAATATTAATTTTAAAATAACCTTTTTACCATTCCTGCTGCATGATATAGAAAAGGTGCAGGAGGCTATTTGCAGCTTAATCCATGGTAAGACATTAAGATGACCAAGGTTTAGACTGTCACTAACTCTACTGTCTGCTGCTGCTTCTCCTGCTCGCCCTTCCTGCTCTGTGGTGGTCATCATCAGTTAAAGTAAAAAATCATAGCAAACTGTTTGCCACTCTATTAAATGGTCTTTAAAGGAATAGTATCTTCAAAATTAAACTTTCATACATTCATACTTTGATACAGCATGGACTTTTAAGCAACTTTGTAACTGACTCCTATTATCCATTTGTCTTTGTTCTCTTGTTATCTTTATTTAAAAAAAAGCAAGAATGGCCCGTTTTTGGTTCAGCACCTGGAAAGCGCTTGCTGATAGGTGGCTACAGAAAGTGCTACCCAGGTTCTGAACCAAAAATTGGCCTGCTCCTATGCTTACATTTTTGCTTTTTCAAATAAAGATAACAAGAGAACAAAGAAAGTTTGGTAATGGGAGTAAATTAAAAAGTTGCTTCAAATTTCCTGCTCTATCGGAATCATAAAAGTTTAATTTTGACTAGACTATCCCTTTAAGTATGTCCTTGAAGTTGTATTTTTGAGGTTTGTGTACCAGAGCAGGTGTGTGAGAAAGTGAGGAATGGGGTACTTTTAAAATGGGCGTTCCATGGGAGAATATAAAATTGTCTCTCAAATCCCAACGTAAGTCTCTCAACATTTTTGCCCTTCAGATCTCACTGTTTTTACTCGCAAATTAAAAGGTGGTAAAGTTTTATCAAAATACTCAAAACACTAATTTCTCTAAAAGCAAAACCTATGCATACAAAAAATAACAATAATTTAAAGGTATAGTACACTGAAAACAGCATCATTTCTACCTGTGTACTTCATCCCCCATTGAAAATTTTTACATAACAGACAGCTCTCATTATTTCTATGGGAGACATATCACCACTCGCACGGACAGTCCCTTTATTTTTTAATAGAATTCAATGAGGGTTATGCAAGTGTCTACATGGAATACCACGACTAGACTGGCAAATTTTGTAAGAAGCTGCTCCTAATTCATGAAAAAAAATCATTTGGGACACATTCCGGATTTCATATAAACGTTTTTAAATATTTTGAGCCACTGTTGGATGAGACTCATTTTTTTTTTTTTTTTAAACAAAATTTTTTATTGAGATTGTTGGCAAATACATAATATATGTCCATTTATATCTTCCGAAAATATACATAATGCATAGTAAAGGAATATTGTAGGTGATTGAATACAGACAATACAAGCCTATAATAAAACCAGTAAGAGAGGAGATTAGTCATCAACTAAGTTGTATACAGTCGTCTCTTATGAAACAGTAAGTTGTGGTTGTGTACTGAAAGGTAATATAAACCGGGAGAGCTTCAATTAAAGATTTTCAAGTCACCTATCTGTCATTTCAGGACTCCATTGATAAGTATGTAAATTAACATAGCCTTAAGAAATCTCGTTTCTTAATAGGGCAGGAAGTTATTAAGGAGTAGAATGAAAAACTTTGGGGGGTAATCAGCAGACTAAAGCTGCTTTAATAATAAGGAGGAGGAGAAGAGGGGGGGCGGACAGGTTCAATGATATGGCCAGAAAGTTGCGTGGATCAGGGGTATGACCTAAAGGTATGACCTAAAGGATCCAATAAATTTAGGTTGGGAGTTCAATTAAAGGTGAATAAGGTAAGATGACCTTATAGAGCTGTCAAGTGAAAGAGTAACTGAGGGAATTTATAGTGAGTCATGGGTAACTATGTAGTGTATGTAGGGCTTCAGTACGTATCAGTACATTTTCAGAAGATACCTCATGTGCTGATATATGGAATGGGATGCTATCAATGTCTCTGGACAATTATAACCCAGAACTTAGGAGTTATTAAATAGAATATGGGGCCTCTATAAGATGCCCATAATATGTGTGTGTACAGAATTAAATATATGGGTGTAATAGGCATTCTGGTGTTTACATATATTTGGCTTTGTTACACCTGACTGTTTGTTCATTAAGCCTACTAAACCCAAAGTGATCACAAATGGTAAGGTACTGTGAACCAGCAAAATGATGCAGAGAAGAACCTTTATGAAATAGGAAAACTACTCTAGTAAAGACATGCAGACAATTTCATCTTTATTTGTCACATTGATACTTTTAGAGTTGTGAGGTAAGCATAATAGAACCAAGCTATTAGTATGTGACATTCCTACAAATTCTCATTAGTGATACAGCAGTCAAGTCAGTAGTGTGTCGCTATATATATGAGAAATAGAGATAGGCAATAGGAAACCCCTCTGACTATCCAAGGTTAAGCAAGAAAAAGCAGTACCTCCCACCTGTCAAGTATATAAAAGTGTAATTTCTATGTAATATAATATCATTGCTGTCTATATAAGCGCCAAAATATGAATAATATAAGAGTAACAGCAAAATGGCATTTTATGAAGTTACTCTGAAGTTTAAGGTAAATGGAAGGAAACCTGATGGAGCTATGAACAGGAAATCCCCTGGGCAAAAATATATTATAGACATTCAGGTGGGGTAGATATGGAAAACTCCGCTCCTTGCGTATAGAAGTTTAAGGTGTGGAGGAGAAATTTTTCTTGTGGGAGGTCAATAGTTTGTCGTTATCTGTAGAATAAGGAGATTGTAGTAGTGTTAGGAACCCTCTAGGTTAGAAGCATAATATAATAGATCGATCAGGCCCCACACATTGAACATAACATTATATCATTATATATGAAAACCTACAGGAAATATGACTATCACAGGGTAACGTGCTGAGTAAGGAACAACAACAAAAATAGCTCTGAAAATAGCACATAGGAGGTGCATAATATATAAGTCTATGTGGGATAGTGGATAATAATTTATACTGTATTCTGAACTATAAGTTACTGTTTATAGTATTTGCAGTAGGGGGGAATATATATCAGGGACTAAAATTATGGGGGAAGATCACACACAAAAAAAGAAAAAAAAATATAGGAAGAACCCTCTCCAAAAAACTATGAGCATATGCTTTAGATATAAAGGTATGGTAAGGGCTAAAAAAAATCATGCAAGGCAACAGTTGAAAAAAACATTCCCATCAAAATGTTGGCATCAAACCTGAACCAATTAAAGATATACTTGTTGTGCTACAGTCTCAAGGGAATAAAACTAGTTATACAACATTTTGGATGTGGGTAGTCCCTTAATTTCAGATCCTTAGACCATCATTTGGGAGATATATTATGAGTAAGTCTATGTCCTAGGGTGGTGCCGACATCCCAATAATGATAGAACCAAGTTACCCCACACCAGATCTAGCTGTGGGCACAGAAGACCATTGAGTAAGCTGGGGAAAAGCATCTCTCAGAATCCATGGAGATAACGGTAGGACTGGAGAGGACCCGGCCTTCTGAGACCAGAATCTCCCTCAATCTGTGTTATATAGGTACAGTTGTCATAGGACAGTGTAGATAGTCTGAGAAGTCTGTGTAGTTGGTCCGGCTGCTGAAAGACCCCAAGTACTGGAACAGCTTCTGCATCCATTAGTGCCTCCGTAATGCTAGTAGGAGGACAGATCTCAACGAGTACTACCACATCTTCTTTGTGAGTTATGTTAGGATCAGGCTCCCTCCATTGTGCGCCCTGGAAATTCAGAGTGCCTGCCGCCTGGGAACAACACCAGGACCCCACTGCGTCACTCCGGGTAGCAAGGGCATCGATGCTGGGATCGTGTGAAGTTGGAGGAGTAACTTCCAATGGTGAGTTGCCTCTGTTGTGCAGCACTTCTATGCAGGCCATATGGTGCCAATATAAATGGATAGACAGCTTTTCTAAAAGTAAAGCAATGAGCTCCATCTGTGTTGCAGCTCTCAAAGTTATCTAATGCGCTAAAGTAGGCCTCCGTCTTCCCCAAAGATAGTGACGTCACTTGTAGTAATGGAGGTTTTCGTGCTGTTCATTCCTTTATCTTTCAGGCCAGTCATCGATCCTGAGGAGACATGGCTCTATTCCCATATGTCACTCCTTCTGTACGTGGTTATTTGCAGGTCTGTGGTATCCTTAGGGTGTATTGAGGTCCAATAGAGCTTTGGTAATCGTTATTCACCGTCTTTGGTCTGCCCTCCTTTCAGGATGCGATCTAGCATTAGGAAGGTGGTATAAGGGTCGTAATTTATAGAAATCTTACTAGTCTTGGATCTGCTAATGTCCTAGTTACATTTGTATGACATCCTGCATCCTTGATAGCTGGTTTTTAGCTCCTAAATAATGTTATATGTGGGAGCTCTGCAGAGTTGCGTCCATTTTCTTTGCTAGTTGGCTCCGCCCCCCGATGAGACTCATTTATAAGGAAATCTTTTGCTGTATTTTTAATGAATTGGGACTTTTTTATATTATGGTTTTGAATATGGTTGGCCAACCTACAGATTTTGAGCTTAAGGTTTATATGTTCCACCCTCACTCCAGCTCTAATTCACATATTTAACCTATCCCTTACTTCTGGTTCATTCCCATCTTCCTTCAAACATGCAAAGGTCATCCCCATACTCAAAGAACCCTCATTCTACCCTAATTCTCCTGCAAACTACCGCCCAATATCACTGCTACTGCTAGCTTCAAAACTCCTTGAAAAAATAGTTTTTCATCTCCTACCCCACTTCCTGTCCGCCAACTCATTGATTGACCCCCTGCAATCTGGCTTCTATCCCCAACACTCAACTGAGACTGACCTCACCAAGGTTAATTTCTACTTTCCGCTAAAAACAATGGCTACTACGCTTATACTCATCTTACTTGATCTCTCTGCTGCCTTTGACACCATTGACCATCCTCTCCTCCTACAGACTCAGCTCTCTTTGGCTCTGTGACACTGCCCTCTCCTGGATCCACTCGTATCTCTCTAACAGGTCCTTTTCTGTCTCCTTTGCTGGTCTGGACTCCTCCTCTCCATTGCTGCAGGACTCCTCCTCTCTATTGCCTCTGTCTGTTGGAGTACCTCAAGGCTCTTTTCTGGGTCCACTACTCTTCTCTATTTACACTTCTTCACTGGGTAAACCTATCAACAGCTATGGTTTTAACTATCAGCTCTATGCAGATGATACTCAGATCTACCTATCCACCCCTTCACTCTCTCCTTCTGTCAATTCTCACATCAGTGACTGCTTATCTGGCATTTCTTCCTGGATGGTCTCTCACCTCCCACCATGTCCAAGTCCGAGCTACTTCTTATCCCCCCCCCCTCTAATTCTACTCCAGTTTCTAACTTCTTTATCAGTGTTGGAGGCACCACTATCTCCCCATCACCCCAAGTCAGCTGACTTGGAGTCAAACTTGACTCAAATCTATCCTTCATACCCCACATCCAATTGCTCTCTTCATCCTGCCACAACCACCTACACAATATCTCCAAAATGTGTCAGTTTCTGAGCACTGCAACTACTAGGCAGCTAATCCACTCCCTGCTAATTTCCCGACTTGACTACTGTAATAACCTACTAACTGGCCTTCCTCTCGCCTGCCTCTCCCCCTTCAATCCATCCTAAATTCTTCTGCCAGGCTAATCCACCTATACCGATGCTCTGTATCTGCTGCACCTCTCTGCGAGTCCCTTCACTGGCTCCCCATGTCAGACTCTCCCCTAACCTGTCCTCCTTTAAACGCTCCCTAAAGACCTTTTAGTTCAGGGAAGCTTATTACCTAACTCAATAACAATTCCACTTACCTAATTTAACTTCGCATTAAAATCATTCTCACCTTTGCTGTCCCCAGTCCACCTCCTGTTTCTAATCCTCCTACCCACCTAGAATGTAAGTACCCATGGAAATACCCCCTTTATTTATTTGTTATATTAATTTGTTATATTTTGTCTTATAATGTCTCACCATTATACTTTTATACTCATGGACAGCGCTGTGGAATCTGTTGACGCTTAATAAATAAAGATTAATAATAATAAAAATTATATTTTTTAGATTCTTTTAATTAATAATAAGTAATATTTATTAATATATGTGAATAAATTGAAAATGTGATTTTCTATGTGTACAGTATAAATATAAATTATTTTATTTAGACAGTTTTCTACTTTCAATTAGGTTTTTAGGTTCCTGTCGGGTTTTAGCTGAATTACATTTAGCGCTTCTTTTTTATCTTGTATTCTGTTTTGACTGATTTTAATTTATTTTTTTTGTTCTAGAGGGGAACATTTTACAAAAGGAAGTTTACCTTAGTGCATTATAGAATAATATCATTTTAGCCTTTGTTGAAAAGGAAAGTTCACAGCACATATATGAATCTTAAATTGGCTGATAGCTGTCATATGATGGTTTTGAATTTAAAGCCATAGGACACAAATACCTATGCTACATGTGTGGTAAGCGCTCCATTTAAAGTAATAGTAAAGAAATAAATGAAAGGCTCTTTCTATGCAACTACATCCTCATTTTAGTCAGAACAATGATTTATTTTTTCTGTATTGCATTTAAAAAATGTTATAAGAAATATATCATACCGCCTCTAAGTGTGCCCTCTACCCCTTCCTATTCCTTTCTACAGTGTAGGGACTAATACCTGGATTTGATTGTCAGCTAATAGACATGAAGAGGAATTTTGCATTCACGTCATATAACTCCAATGTAAACAGTGAATCATTTTAAATTTCTCTTTGATTTCTTATTGGGCAGTGTGGCACGGCTCTACATTGGCTGTTCTGGCTCCTGTGTATACAGGTTCGCAACTACAGGGATCTCAAAGGTCGTAATTGAGACTGGGCCCACACCTCTATGGGGACCACCTGGTTTCTGCATCATGTCTTGCTCTGTGTGCTCCCCTGAAAAACTGTCTCACTGTTTAAAGAAATTTTATAGATTTGCTTTTACAATATGGTGGAGGAGAATTCAATATGGCTACTAAAAACCTACCTTCATATTTGCACAGGATGGCTGCTCATATACTGTGGCACATAATAACCAAGGGTGAAGGATGACTAGCATTCATAGAAAAATAGCTCGCCTTTGTCAGATGTGACTGCTGGCTCAGATTTTGCTGATTGAGTCAATAGAATGTAAATATTCTTTGCAGTACAGTTATCTTTATTATCACTTTAACAAGCTGCTTCCTAACCTTAATCCGCTTGGGATGATTGACAAGCCCTGTGCTTCTGTGACTGGTTGCACAAGAGCAGGGGACGGGCTGAACAAGCTTTTACCTGTAAAATGATAAATGGTAGCTCAAGAGCATTGGGTCACAAATGCCAATGCAACATTAACCATAAGAATGTGGGCCCGCGCCAACTAAACCCCTATAGGCCTGAGGATGCTGGCACCTAGTAACCACCGGGGAGACAGTAGAGGTTAGAATAGAATAGACCCCCCAGGCGCCTACCAAACAGAGGCAAACGGGATAGAACAGTTATGGAATAGTACACTAGTGAAAAAAGTTACTTTAACACTCAAATGTAAATATTACTTTACAGTGTAAAAATATATTACTTTAATGTGCAAAAATAAAAATCATATATTCCAATGTACACACTAAATAATCATGGATCCATGTTAAAATGCAAATTCAATGATAAAAACAATGCAGATACACAATACAAAAAATGCAGATAGAATAAAAACAATGCACATAAGATAGAATAAAAACAATGTATCAGTGGTAATACAATATAGGCTATCCGGACACTAATGGGTGATGTGGCACTCAAAAAGAAAACGGTGTGCCTTGGGGAAATCAATAATAGATCGTCCGTGAAAAAATGGAAAAAATGAGGATAATAATGAGGATAAAGTGATGAAAAAATAATGAAAAAATGATGGAAGTGAGTGAATAAAAAATTAAAAAATAATCCTTAAGGTGAATAGATCCAATGAAGAGTTAGTAGTCAATAGTTTAATATAATAAAGTTCATCCTAAGGTGTATATAGTAGACGTTGAATGTGAAGAAGATAAACATTAAGTGTAGATATAGAATGATAAATCAGAAAGTCCAAGCGATTGATCAGGGAAGGTGTATATACACCTTTGAATAGGCTGTGTTAAAAAAGGGTGTAGAAAAAATATGTGTATATCGATGCGGAAAAAAACTTCAACTAGTGAAAAATAGTAAAAAATAGTGAAAAAAGTCCAAATCACAAAGTGGTGAAAAAATACAAATGACCAGAAAAGCAAAATAACGTAAAGAGCAGGGTACTCGCAGCTTTGGGATTTCGAAAACGTGCAGAGTGTGGATTTCCTGATCACTCCGAGTTCAGTATGTGGCAAAACGAACAATCTCAACCTGAGTCTCATCTGTGCAAATAATATTTCTCCTGCTCACTAACAAGTTACCAAGTACAAATGTTCTTAATGACTTAATGACTCATTAAGAACATTTGTGCTTTGTAACTTGTGAGCAGGAGAAATATTATTTGCACAGATGCAGACATCAATCTGCCCGATCCTATATGATCGGGCTGATTGACACGCCCTGCTAGCGGACGATTGACCACAAATCTGCAGGGGGCGGCATTGTACAAGCACAAGAACTACTTGTGCAATGATAAATGCAGACAGCGTATGCTGTAAGTATTCATCGATGTCTATCGGACATGATCCGCTGAGCAGATCATGTCGGACAGACCGATGATAAATCGGCCCCTTGGTGTTAAAATTAAAATCTATATGTAGTTATGAGGCACAATTACTTATGCAGCTACATCCACATAAAAACTAAACATAATGGCATTTCAGTGTGTACCTACAATTTGTATAGTCTGCGGGAAAAAAAACAGAAACATCCATTCCATATTTCATATCTACATCTTAGTACAAAACAAAAGTAGATGTTTATTCTCATAAGTGAATACAAACTACAAGTGTGATAGAAGCTGGCGGGCAAACAGAGAAGTCTCCTGTGAGCACAACATAAACAAACCTTAAACTAAATAAACTTTACCAAAATGAATTGAAATTATAAAACAAAACACCATCAGTGAAACAGAGGTTTAAAAATAAAAAGTAAAATCCATAAACTTTATGAGGAAAATATGTTATTTTGTATAATAGGATTAAAAAAAAGAAGGGGGAATGTACTAGACAAGTATGCCACTTGTCTATAATCTTTTTGAGTCATAGCACTATGAAAAAAACAAGAACAGAAATTGTGATGTTTAACACCTATTAGCACTTGTTAAAATCTAATAAAAAGAAAACGTTCTTGCAACTTTATTAAATTAAAAAGTGTTGCTTTTTTAAAACTTCATTAAAATAATATAACGTACAGCATCTGGTTGAGAAAACACGATCTTACGTGTTTTGGACATGCCGGCCGTTATCACAGATCTGAATCCCCTCTAAACAGGGCCCCCCACTAATATTTAAAACAATACAAAAAAATCAATCATTTCTCTGCCAAATAGTTACATAGATATAAAGCTCTAGGCTGGACAAAATAGTATACTACAAAACAAAATGGTTGCTTAAAGAACACACGTTATTAATAGCCAGGTACATACAATGAATACTTGCATAAGACTATATATATAAAAACATTGAAGGTAAACATTTACATACTAATTTTATACTATAGCTATATATATATATATATATATATATATATATATATATATATATATATATATATATATATATATATATATATATATATAAATACCCAGAGGAACATTACTCCTAATAATTGATGGCATTGAATTGTGAATTATAACCTTCTGGTACCAATGTTTTCAATTTATGTATCCAGTATACCTCATGGCATTCTAAAATAGTAAGCCTACTGCCACCTCTTCTTGGTGTGCGCGCAATCTCTATTGCATTCCATCTGAATGTATCAACGTTGTTATGATGTCTCTCAATAAAGTGTTGGGATAGGTCTGAACAGGGTACATCATTTGAGATAGTGGGGCCTATCTATCAAGCTCTAAATGCCCCTTGCAGGCTCGCCAGAAACAGCAGTTATGAAGCAGCGGTCACAATGACCGCTGCTCCATAACCTGTCCGCCTGCTCTGAGCAGGCAGACAGACATCGCCGGAAATCAACCGGATCGAGTTCGATCGGGTTCATTGACACCCCCTGCTGGCAGCCCATTGGCCGCGAGTCTGCAGGGGGCTCTTGTGAGCTGCTGGTGCAATGCTGAATACGGCGAGTGCAGGGGCGAAACTACAGGGGGTGCAGAGGTTGCAGGTGCGACTGGGCCCCTGAGGGTGGGGGCCCAGCTAAAAAAAATATATATATATTTTTTTTATATATATATTTTTTTTTTTAATAAAAAACATTAACCTACCACTGCCTGCACTGATATCATGTAAGTGTGACATTACTACAGGGGTTAGTAATTCTGTTTTACCCATTGGTGTTTATGTGTGTGTATGTATGTGACTGTGTGTGTATTTATGCATGTATGTGTGTGTATGTGCGTTTGTGTATGTTTGTGGAACCAGCAAATTACAGACCTTGTTACTACAGCATGGGGGGGGCAGGGGGTAAACAGTGTCACTATACAGTACCACTATATACAGTATGGGGGTTGGACCATCTCACTGACTACTGTGGTCACTTTATAAAGTACTGGGCAGGTAGGGTCAGGCCAGACATCTAACCGGCAGATTACAGACTGTGTCACTAACTTACTATATTCAGTACTGGGGGGTTAAATAGTGTCACTATATATATACAGTAATAAGGGGTCAGACCATCTCACAGATTGTGGGCACAGGGTAGCTCCTTTTGCAGACATGTAATCTGATTTCCTTTTTTTCTGTGTTAAATGTAAAAAAATTTTTTTTTATTAAATTCACCTTTTTTTGGAGGGGGGAGGGGTGGTGGGGGGCCCTTCTTAGATTCTTGCACCTGGGCCCTGTGGTTTCTAGTTACGCCTCTGGGCGAGTGTATTGCTCACCGTATTCAGCGAGGTCTGGCGGACCTGATCCACACTGTCGGATCAGGTACGCCACACTTTCTTAAATTGGGCCATAGCCTAGATGCTCTCTTATTCCGACATTCCTAGTATTTAACCCAACATACTGCTTGGAATGTCGGGAACACTCAATCAAATATATGACATTGTGTAGAGCAGTTAATACATCTTCGAGTGACAAAATTCTCCCCGTCACATATGATGAGAATCTCTCACTCAAAAATTAAGATACCCGACAACAGGAATCTCCACATCTGTATGTACCTGATACATTGAACCATGGGATTTGTTCACTAGATTTGGGCAGCAGACTAGGTGAAAGCATGTTGCCCAAAGTGAAAATTTTGAAATACACAAAATCACAACCCATTTTTTGGATATCATCTGCTTACAATATGGGTAAATACTTTTTTTATGATCTTACATATTCTAAAAATTGGTTTGAATATTTGTTACAAATCTCAAACTCTAGGTTCTCATCTATTTTCCTTTTGTTTGAAAAGTTGCTTTCTATCCAAAAGAGTAGCTGCATTATGGGCCAGATTACGAGTTTGCGCACAAGCGATTTTGGGTTTTCGCAATCATTTGTACACAGGTTAACTTCCATGGGTAATACAAGTTGAAAGTAAAGGCAATAGCTTAAGTGCAATTCAAGTTAAGCTTGTTGGGTTAGCGCGTCCTCAAAGCTATTGATAACTGTTTTGCAAAAAAAAAAAAATATGTCACAAAACACATCAATAATACTTTTAGACCGCTGCTTCATAACTGCTGTTTCCGGCGAGCCTGAAGGCTCGCACAGAAACAGGGGCATCAAGCTCCATCCGGACTTATAATAACACCATCTAAGACTTATAATAACACCATCTAATAAAACATTTTAAAAAAAAAATATTGCATACAAAAGTTACATGGGCTTAAATGGCTTTTTTCTTTTGTGATTCAGATAGAACATGCAATTTGAAGCATCTTTCCAATTTACTCCTATTATCAAATTTTCTTCATTCTCTTGCTATCTTTATTTGAAATGCAAGAATGCAAGTTTAGATGTCGGCCCATTTTTGGTGAACAACCTGGGTTGTCCTTGCTGAATGGTGGATAAACTCATCCACCAATAAAAAAGTGCTGTCCAGGGGGCGGAGTTTGCATTGGAGGGGGACAGACGTGTTTCTCAGAACTCCTGCTGGTGTTGCTAATAATTTTAATTTTACTGCAAATTTATCTAAAATCTGACATGCTGAGCTCATCCAACTCAATCTATGAAAGCTCCTGACTCCAGAGACACCAAGATTGCACAGCTGAACTGAGCGGGAGCTTTGATACAGCACTTCTACATGATGCGGCCCTGATCGTGGGAACCATCACACTGCCCTCATTGCTCTGCTATCTTATCTGGCTCAGAAGCATACTGTCGCAGTGCCTACATATTCAGCAACCGATCATGCAAGCCACAAAAGCAGACTCTCACTCGTAAATATTTTACAGCTATCCTTAGGAGGAGCACGATAGGAATAAACTTTATTGCACCCAGATATCAGGGCAGCGGTTCCCCTCCCTCGCTTTAACTAACTAGCTCACTCCTGTATTTAAGAGCTACCCTGAGAAGAAGAGAGCGTAGTAAAAAGGGGAAATTAGTTTTAAAAAAATAAACGTTACGATTTATTTGGATACCTGGGTGGCGTGACTGTGTGTGCATTTTTACACTCACTATATATCACTCTGAGGCTAAAACTGTATCAAACATGGACTACCTAGATGGATGGGAGACTAGGGTGACGCAGTTATTGGATGACCACTTTACCTCCCTAAAGCAGGAACTCTCCATTTTAATAGATCTGGCTGTGAGGGAGCCACACCATAATGAGAGCCTTCCGACATTGCTCAAAGTAAACCGGAAGCAAAGACAAGGCGGCAATATCCTGGAGGGGATTGCAGATAGAAGCCCATTAGTTCTAATGCCAAGGCAAGATCCCCATCACGCAGCAAAATTACAGCTTTGGGGTGAACCTATTACATTCTGCCCGTTAGCAGATAGCGCAGAGATCGTGACAGTGACTGGCCCTCCCCATATTCAACAGCTCAGTAACTCTGACATTAAACTCGCTAAAGGAGATACTTCAAAGTATCCGCAGAGCAAGTATGGAAATGCCAGCCTCAGTTTGTCGTCGGTGATGCTCTATCACAGGGAGGAACTAATCGTTGGCACACGATCATCAGTCAGAAGAAAGCTACAGCTCAGAGAGTCTTTGGTCCCCCTCAGGGTAGGCCTCAAACACTTGTGCAGTGATCCGGAGCTTGTTGGGAAAGGAGACACAGAGGGCTGGTATCCCTTCATTTCGATGCAGAGTGAGGATCACAATACCGGCAGATGTCTGATACCCATAGATTCATTTTCCCATCATTCAATCCTAGTGTCTTGTGTTCCCTTACATACACCCCCACGCACATGGCTTCAATGGGACACCCTAGAGCCTCAGAAAGCAGGAGTCGGCTGACTGTGTGTAAGATGGAGCGGTTATGATCAGCGACACAGCTGTATCTTGCTCTTTTTGAGCCTTAGTTCCGCCACCCTAGAGAACATTTATTGAACGCGTAGGGGACATGTAAAGTCTGGTTGTTTGATAGCCCCTACCTTATTTTTCAGTTTGAGACTCAAATGAAAGTACACCTTGGGGGTTGTTGGGAGCTTAGCTTTCTGCTTTATATCTTGTTCGTTTTGAATGATGTTAGATCATATGTTCTCTTTTCTCCCTCCCCCCCCCCCCGAAGTGCTTATCCTTGTATATGTATGACAGTTATCTGTGTGTGTCTCTGTCAGTGTTTTGGGCACTCATATAACTCCTTGCAGAGTCCACCTTTAGCTAGACATGCATGGCTGCCGCCTTTAGTCTAATTTACATAGCTCACCTCAAGAGGACTATTTACTCTACATTTCACCTATTTTTCTTCTCAGTGATTATTGGGGTGGCACCCTTAACTGTTACATCTACATCAAATTAGCCTTTCCTATTAGTTCTTAAGAGGTCCTAATCCTGCTAGCAGCCGTTTACTTGGCAAAACTGCACTATGTACCACACCTGTATTTAGCATTTAGCTAACCAAAAGAATATCTAATGTTTTCTGGCAGTATGACAGACCAGTTTGCCTTTGCACAAGAGACTATCACTAGAGTGTAGAGTGTATGTAGCGTAGTATAGTATGATATTCTGCATATCTTACTCAGCCCTAGAAGTTTGAGCATTAGATATAGTATATTTGCTTTATTACGCCCTGCTTAAACCTTCCTGTGTCAAGCAGTTTACTGTTAAGTTTTTATACTAATGCTATAATAGATATAGGCAAAGGATAATTGTGATTTACAACCAAAAACACAATTTATGCTTACCTGATACATTTATTTCTCTTGTGGTGTATCCAGTCCACGGATCATCCATTACTTGTGGGATAGTCTCATTCCCAACAGGAAGTTGCAAGAGGACACCCACAGCAGAGCTGTTATATAGCTCCTCCCCTAACTGCCATATCCAGTCATTCAACCGAAAACACGCAGAGAAAGGAGAAACCATAGGGTGCAGTGGTGACTGTAGTTTAAATGAAAAAATTACCTGCCTTAAAATGACAGGGTGGGCCATGGACTGGATACACCAGAAGAGAAATAAATTTATCAGGTAAGCATAAATTGTGTTTTCTCTTGTAAGGTGTATCCAGTCCACGGATCATCCATTACTTGTGGGATACCAATACCAAAGCTAAAGTACACGGATGAAGGGAGGGACAAGGCAGGTACTTAAACAGAAGGTACCACTGCCTGTAAAACCTTTCTCCCAAAAAGAAGCAAAAGTATCAAATTTGTAGAATTTTGAAAAAGTATGAAGCGAAGACCAAGTCGCCGCCTTGCAAATCTGTTCAACAGAAGCCTCATTTTTAAAGGCCCAAGTGGAAGCCACAGCTTTAGTAGAATGAACTTTAATCCTTTCAGGAGGCTGCTGGCCAGCAGTCTCATAGGGTAAGCGGATTATGCTTCTTAGTCAAAAAGAAAGAGAGGTTGCCGAAGCCTTTTGACCTCTCCTCTGTCCAGAGTAGACAACAAACAAAGCAGATGTTTGACAAAAATCTTTAGTAGCTTGTAAGTAAAACTTTAAAGCATGAACCAAGTCCAGATTGTGTAATAGACGTTCCTTCTTTGAAGAAGGATTAGGACACAAGGATGGAACAACAATCTCTTGATTGATATTCTTGTTAGATACCACCTTAGGTAAAAACCCAGGTTTGGTACGCAGGACTACCTTATCCATATGGAAGGTCAGATAAGGAAAATCACATTGTAAAGCAGATAACTCGGAGACTCTACGAGCCGAGGAAATAGCTACCAAAAACAGAACTTTCCAAGATAAAAGTTTGATATCTATGGAATGAAGAGGTTCAAATGGAACTCCTTGAAGAACCTTAAGAACCAAATTTAAGCTCCATGGGGGAGCAACAGGTTTAAACACAGGCTTGATTCTAACCAAAGCCTGACAAAATGCCTGAACATCTGGAACATCTGCCAGACGCTTGTGCAAAAGAATAGACAGAGCAGAACTCTATCCTTTTAAGGAACTAGCTGACAATCCTTTTTCCAAACCATCTTGGAGAAAAGATAATATCCTGGGAATCCTAACCCTTGGATTCACACCAATAAAGATATGTACGCCATATTTTATGGTAAATTTTCCTGGAGACAGGCTTTCGTGCCTGTATTAAGGTATCAATGACTGACTCGGAGAAGCCACGATTTGATAAAATCAAGCGTTCAATCTCCAGGCAGTCAGTCTCAGAGAAATTAGATTTGGATGGTTGAAAGGACCCTAAAGTAGAAGGTCCTGTCTCAGAGACAGAGTCCATGGTGGAAAGGATGACATGTCCACCAGATCTGCATACCAGGTCCTCCGTGGCCACGCCGGCGCTATCAAAATCACTGATGCTCTCTCCTGCTTGACCTTGGCAATCAGTCGAGGGAGCAGAGGAAACGGTGGAAACACATAAGCCAGGTTGAAAGACCAGGGCGCTGCTAGAGCATCTATTAGCGTCGCCTTAGGATCCCTGGACCTGGATCCGTAACAAGGAAGCTTGGCGTTCTAGCGAGACGCCATGAGATCCAGTTCTGGTTTGCCCCAACGATGAATCAATTTTGCAAACACCTCCGGATGGAGTTCCCACTCTCCCGGATGAAAAGTCTGAGGACTTAAAAAATCCGCCTCCCAGTTCTCTACACCTGGGATATGGATAGGTGATAGGTGGCAAGAGTGAGTCTCTGCCCAGCGAATTATCTTTGAGACTTCTAACATCGCTAGGGAATTTCTTGTTCCCCCTTGATGGTTGATGTAAGCCACAGTCGTGATGTTGTCCGACTGAAATCTGATGTACCTCAGAGTTGCTAACTGAGGCCAAGCCTGAAGAGCATTGAATATCGCTCTTCCAGAATATTTATTGGAAGGAGTGTCTCCTCCTGAGTCCACGATCCCTGAGCCTTCAGGGAGTTCCAGACTGCACCTCAAAATAGAAGGCTGGCATCTGTTGTTACAATTGTCCAATCTGGCCTGCGAAAGGTCATACCTTTAGACAGATGGACCCGAGATAGCCACCAGAGAAGAGAATCCCTGGTCTCTTGATCCAGATTTAGTAGAGGGAACAAATCTGTGTAATCCCATTCCACTGACTGAGCATGCATAGTTGCAGCGGTCTGAGATGTAGGCGTGCAAACGGCACTATGTCCATTGCCGCTACCATTAAGCCGATTACTTCCATGCACTGAGCCACCAAAGGGCGCGGAATGGAATGAAGAACATAGCAGGAATTTAGAAGCTTTGATAACCTGGACTCCGTCAGGTAAATTTTCATTTCTACAGAATCTATCAGAGTCCCTAGGAAGGAAACTCTTGTGAGTGGGGATAGAGAACTCTTTTCCTCGTTCACTTTACACCCATGCGATCTCAGAAATGCCAGTACTACGTCCATATGAGACTTGGCAATTTGGAAGTTTGCCTGTATCAGGATGTCGTTTAAATTAGGGGCCACTGCTATGCCCCGTGGCCTTAGGACCGCCAGAATCGACACTAAAACCTTCATAAAGATTCTTGGGGCTGTAGCTAATCCAAAGGGAAGAGCTACAAACTGGTAATGCCTGTCTAGAAAGGCAAACCTGAGAAGCCGATGATGATCTTTGTTATCGGAATGTGAAGATAAGCATCCTTTAAATCCACTGTAGTCATATATTGACCCTCCTGGATCATAGGTAGGATGGTACGAATAGTTTCCATTTTGAATGATGGAACTCTGAGGAATTTGTTTAAGATCTTTAGATCCAAAATTGGTCTGAAGGTTCCCTCTTTTTTGGGAACCACAAACAGATTTGAGTAAAAAGCCTGTCCTTGTTCCTCCTTTGGAACTGGATGGATCACTCCCATAACTAGGAGGTCTCGTACACAGTGTAAGAATGCCTCTCTCTTTATCTGGTTTGCAGATAATTGTGAAAGGTGAAATCTCCCTTTTGGGGGGGAAGCTTTGAAGTCCAGAAGATATCACTGGGATATAATTTCCAACACCCAGGGATCCTGGACATCTCTTGCCCACGCCTGGGCGAAGAGCGAAAGTCTGCCCCCTACTAGATCCATTACCGGATAGGGGGCGTTCCTTCATGCTGTCTTAGAGGCAGGAGCAGGCTTTTTGGCCTGCTTACCTTTGTCCCAGGTCTGATTTGGTCTCCAGACCGTCTTGGACTGAGCAAAAGTTCCCTCTTGTTTGCATTAGAGGAAGTTGATGCCGCACTTGCCTTGAAATTTTGAAAGGCACGAAAATTAGACTGTTTGGCCCTGTCCTGAGGAAGGGCATGACCTTTTCCTCCAGTGATATCAGCAATAATCTCCTTCAAACCAGGCCCGAATAGGGTCTGCCCCTTGAAGGGAATGTTAAGCAGCTTAGATTTTGTCAGCTGACCATGATTTAAGCCATAGCGCCCTGCGCGCCTGTATAGCAAAACCAGAATTCTTAGCCGTTAGTTTAGTCAAATGAACAATGGCATCAGAAAACAAAGGAATTGGCTCGCTTAAGTGCTCTAAGCTTGCCAAGTATGTCATTCAATGGAGTCGCTACCTGTAAAGCCTCTTCCAGAGACTCAAACCAGAACGCCGCAGCAGCAGTGACAGGAGCAATGCATGCAAGGGCTGTAGGATAAAACCTTATTGAATAAACATTTTCTTAAGGTCACCTTCTAATTTTTTATCCATTGGATCTAAAAAAGCACAACTGTCCTCGACAGGGATAGTAGTACGCTTTGCTAAAGTAGAAACTGCTCCCTCCACCTTAGGAACTGTGTGTCATAAGTCCCGTGTGGTGGCGTCTATTGGAAACATTTTTCTAAAAATAGGAGGGGAAGAGAACGTCACACCTGGTCTATCCCATTCCTTATTAATAATTTCTGTAAACCTTTTAGGTATTGGAAAAACATCAGTACACACCGGCACTGCATAGTATTTATCCAGTCTACACAATTTCTCTGGCACTGCAATTGTATCACAGTCATTCAGAGCAGCTAAAACCTCCCTGAGAAACACACAGAGGTGTTCAAGCTTAAATTTAAATGTAGAAATATCAGAATTGGGTTGCATCATCTTTCCTGAGTCAGAAAATCACCGACAGACTGAAGCTCTCCTTCCTCAGCTTCTGCATATTGTGTGGCAGTATCAGACATGGTTCTTAAAGCGTCAGTATGCTCTGCATTTCGTCTAACCCCAGAGCTATCTCGCTTACCTCTAAATTCAGGTAGTATGGTTAATACCGCTGACAGTGTATTATCCATGACTGCCGCCATGTCTTGTAAAGTAATCGCTATGGGCGCCCTAGATGTACTTGGCGCCATTTGAGAGTGAGTCCCTTGAGCGGGAATCAAAGGATCTGACACGTGGGGAGAGTTAGTCGGCATAACTTCCCCCTCATCAGATTCCTCTGGTGATAATTTTTTTTTAAAGACAGAATATGATCTTTATTGCTTAAAGTGAAATCAGTACATTTGGTACACATTCTAAGAGGGGGTTCCACCATGGCTTTTAAACATAATGAACAAGGAGTTTCCTCTATGTCAGACATGTTTGTACAGACTAGCAATGAGACTAGCAAGCTTGGAAAACACTTTAAATCAAGTTAACAAGCAAATATAAAAAATGGTACTGGGCCTTTAAGAGAAACAAATTTTGTCAAAATTTGAAAAACAGTGAAAAAAGGCAGTAAATCAAACGAAATCTTTACAGTGTATGTAATAAGTTAACAGAGCATTGCACCCACTTGCAAATGGATGATTAACCCCTTAATTCAAAAAACGGATAAAAAAAACGATATAGACGTTTTTTAACAGACACAAAAAACTGCCACAGCCTGCTGTGGCCCTACCTTCCCCAATAAACGACTTTGGAAAGCCTTTGAGCCCTTTAGAGATGTCCTATAGCATACAGGGGACTCCTGAGGGAAGCTGGATGTCACAGTTTGTAATTTTAACTGCAACAACTGTAACTTTTATACTACAACAGTGGAAAGCCTCAGGAAACTGTTTCTAGGCAAAATTTAAGCCAGCCATGTGGAACAAACTAGGCCCCAATAAAGTTTTATCACCAAAGCATATATAAAAATGATTAAACATGCCAGCAAACATTTTATATTGCAATTTTATAAGGGTATTACCCCTGAGAGTAAGCATGATACCAGTCGCTATTAAATCACTGTATTCAGGCTTAACTTACATTAATCCGGTATCAGCAGCATTTTCTAGCATTTTCCATTTATAGAAAAAATTGTAACTGCACATACCTAATAGCAGAGTAACCTGCACGCCATTCTCCCGCTGAAGTTACCTCTCTCCTCAGACATATGTGAGAACAGCAATGGATCTTAGTTACAACCTGCTAAGATCATAGAAAACTCAGGCAGAGTCTTCTTCTATTTACTGCCTGGGATAAAATAGTACAACTCCGGTACTATTTAAAATAACAAACTTTTGATTGAAGATAAAAAACTATCTATATTTCACCACTCTCTCTTACTACCTCCATGCGTGTTGAGAGTTGCAAGAGAATGACTGGATATGGCAGTCAGGGGAGGAGCTATATAACAGCTCTGCTGTGGGTGTCCTCTTGCAACTTCCTGTTGGGAATGAGAATATCCCACAAGTAATGGATGATCCGTGGACTGGATACACCTTACAAGAGAAATAGTAAATTTTTGTGGCAGTGTATTATTATGACGAAGGTACGTTAACAGAGTCATCAACTTATCTAGTGTGTTGTACTTATTATTTTCTCATTGGTTTCCATTTATACCTATATACACTGTGTATGGGATTATGTCAACACGTGAGGGCTCCTAGATCATTTCATTCACCACCCCTTCTCAAGGTCTGTCCTAGAGCGGATCTCGCTCACCACCATTATACATATGATATTAGTGCTATACGCTATTACTATAAATATTTCATAGGCTACTATACTTCTCGATTGATATGATATCACCCACATATTTGTCATCTACATTTAGAACTAATATATACTATTTTCAGCATGCTATGTTATATTATTTTATCATGATGACATTAGTACCTTTTGGGGCGCCTATATCTTTACCTTTTGAATAATACATTATCCCAAGGCCCAAGCATTGTGCGTTTCATAATTATTAACCCTTCAATTATTGTAATACTATGGTAATTAGTGGTGTATATTACATAGACTAGTCAATATCATACCATCTATGGTCTAACAGAGACAACTTGTCTTACTTTTCAATTTTTATGTTATTCCTATTTATGACTCCTATCTTTTATATACCAAAGCTACCTGTGAGGAATTCATTACAAGTTTTACTATACTTATGTTTCTAGACAATTGTATTCCCTAGTCTGCATTTTTCATTAGGACAAATCACCTGTTCCTGTTGGGCCCCTCTCCTCCCCTTCCCGTCGGTACTGGTTGCCTGCGGGTCTAATTTGTATTATGCTAACTTCAGTAAGTCAGATTATTTTCACTCTCTATGCAACAGAATAGTGAGGGCATTGGTGTGCCATATAGTCCCCAGCTCCGTACATTTTATTTCTTTATTTTTCCTTTACTATAATATCTCAAGGGTTAAGCATAATGCTACTCATAAGATCTATCCTCCTCAATTGTTTCCCACTCAACAATTCTAACTAGCTCCGCCCCCTCCCCCCCCCCTGTCTCATTCAGAGCGGCTCTTGCCCGCTGAAATTCCCTCCCCCAAAAAATAAAAAGCCGGTCCAAATGTGACCATTTCCAATGCCAATTTCCTCTCTGTGTCCATAAGCTTTGTTGGGTTCAAAAGTAACCCTCCTTTTTAATAGAGGAACCCATTTCAGACAATAACATAAAACGGAGGTTCAGGATGACTACCTATACAGATTCAATGTAATACTTTTGCTTTATTCAATATGTATCTGTTTGTTATATAATTTGTCATTTATATTTCATGGTATTTCATTTATGTTGTATTATCTTCGTAACCTCAATAAAAAATATTATAAAAAAAAAAAAAAAGTGCTGTCCAGAGGTCTAAACCAAACAAAAGCTTAGGTGCCTTCTTTTCCAAATAAAGATAGCAAGAGAACGAAGAAAAATTGATAATCGGAAAAAATTAGAAAGTTGCTTAAAATTGCATGCTCTAACTGAATCATGAAAGAAAAAATTTGGGTTCAGTGTCCCATTAAAGATATGAGATAGGCAAAGGGCTTTAAAGGGACATTACACCCACATTTTTTCTTTCATGATTTAGAAAGAGAATGCAATTTTAAACATCTTTCTAATTTACTTCTGTTATCTAATTTGTTTTATTCTCTTGATATTCTTTGCTGAAAAGCATATCTAGATATGCTCAGTAGCTGCTGATTGGTTGCTGCACATAGAAGTCTCGTGTGATTGGCTCACCCATGTGCATTGCTTTTTCTTCAACTAAGGATATCTAAAAAATTAAGCAAAATAAATAATAGAAGTAAATTGAAATGTTGTTTAAATTTGTATGTTCTATCTGAATCATGAAAGAAAGATTTTGGGTTTAGTGGCCCTTTAACATTGAGATACATACAGTACATATACATGTCTAAAAATGGATATGTATGTATTTATATATGTCTATATATGTGTACAGATGTATTTCTATGTGTATATATGTATTTACAGACATATATACACATATAAACACATAAATATATATGTGCACATACATAGATGTATATATAAGGGCATTAGAGCCCTTTGCAGTTAAGTAGAGGAAAATGTTTTAAAGCATATTTATGCAATATTCATATTTACTAAAGTGTTATACCTTGTTTGTATTGTAAATATTTGACATTCCAATGTTCAGTACATAGCAGAATATGTTCTATGTATTTATAAATAGATATCTATAACTATATATAATCTTAATAGATTTATATTTACCAAAAAACTATCATATATATGTAGAAATATTTATTTATGAATAAATATAATGTCTTCTTCTACTTGAAGAACATTGGAATGTGTGCCTGAGTAGGTTTATTTCCCAGTTTTTTTTTGTTCCATTAACGTCTATGGGGGAACGCGAAAATGTGCCTGCGATATGCTAACAGTTTACTTTCAATTCATAATAATACAAGTGCAACTTGATGAGCACAAAAAACTGAACTAGCGCAGTTAACGCTTGAGCAGGAGCGTTAATTAGCACTCCACTTGTAATCTGGCCCATTGTCTTCAAAGGAAATAGAAAAAGTAGAGAGGAAGCCCTCATCTGTGGTCTCTGGTTCTGTGTCAGAGAAGGCAACCCTCCGTCACTTCCTAGATTTCCTACGTCTCCTGTGACCTCTCCTAGATTAATTGTCACTTTGTCAGCTGTGTGGACTTATATTTACCCAAAAGCATCATGAGGTGTTTGGAGCATGCAGAGAGTATATCATTCCACTCCTTAATAAATGTTGTGGCCCCAAGTTATCAAGGTCTGTCTGACCTGATCCGACAGTGCGGATCAGGTCCGACAGACCTCGCTGAATACGGTGAGCAATACGCTCGCCATATTCAGCATTGCACCAGCAGCTCACAAGAGCTGCTGGTGCAACGCCGCCCCTTGCAGACTCGTGCCAATAGGCTGCCAGCAGGGGGTGTCAATCAACCCGATCGTACTCGATCGGGTTGATTTCCGGCGATGTCTGTCCACCTGCTCAAAGCAGGCAGACAGGTTATGGAGCAGGTATCTAATTTGAGTTTCTGTTCTCTTAATCTCAGGTGTCCCATCTGTAGAAAAGTTAATTCAACTGTGTGTTGGGGCTATCTAGACCAAACATATCCTCCAATTCTAAACCCTGTATGTCTAAGTTGTCCACTTTAGACAGAGAGAACAAGTTACCATTACTGGAAAATGTTACTACCACTGTAAATTGTATTTGTGACATCACCAAATAATTTATACTAAAATCCCAAGGCAGCAAAGGACTTAAACAGTCTAAAGTCCAGGGGATTTTCACAATTAAAGGGACATTAAACCCAAATGTTTTCTTTCATGATTCAGATAGAGAATACCATTTTAAACAACTTTCTAATTTACTTCTATTATCTAATTTGCTTCATTCTCTTCATATTCTTTCCTGAAAAGCATATCTAGAAGCTCAGTAGCTTCTGATTGGTGGCTGCACATATTTGTCTCATGTGATTGGCTCACCCATGTGCATTGCTATTTCTTTAACAAAGGATATCTAAAGAATGAATCAAATGAGATAATATAAGTAAATTGGAATGTTGTTTAAAATTGTATTTTCTATCTGAATCACAAAAGAAAATGTTGGGTTTAAGGACCCTTTAAGCAGAAAAGGGGCACAGCATCCCAAATAACTCTGTAGTGTCCATTTACATAATAAACACACAAATCTAATAAAATGTTCGGATAGTCCTTCGTTCATAGTCTCACAAAAGCTAGAAGGAAGTATTAAACATGGAAGGCACTCACCGTTGCAAAGATTTTTGGAAGAGTTTACAATACTGTTTCAAGATAAATCTATTACACATTCAAATCTGTCTAGACGAGAGAAAGAGGCTATAAGGTCTTTACAATCTAACAAATCATTTCTCAGTAAGAATTCAGATAAGGGAGGAAGTGTTGTAATGGATAGGAGTGATTATGTAGCTGAGGCTTTACGTCAGTTATAGGGACAGTCTAGTCAGAATTAAACTTTCATGATTCAGATAGGACATGTCATTTTAAACAAACTTTCCAATTTACTTTTATCATCAAATGTGATTTGCTCTCTTGGTATTCTTAGTTGAAAGCTAAACCTGGGTAGGCTCATATGCTAATTTCTAAGCCCTTGAAGGCCGCCTCCTATCTGAAAAAGTTTATTAATATAACCATGTTGGTTATGCAAAACTGGGGAATGTGTAATAAAGGGATTATTAATGTTTATGGACGATGTGAGTTGGAATGAAGGGTACTGTTGGCTCACTATAGATGTTGTCTCCTTGTACTTCTCCATACCCCACAAATTGGGTTTGAAAGCCTACTCTTTCCTTTCAGATTCTGAAAATTACCTGATTAGAGTTGTAGAGTTCCTTTTAAGCATAACTTCTTTGTGTTTGTGGGGAGTTTTTATTTGCAGAGGTGAGGGATGGTGATGGGTGGGAGGGAGATGTCCCACATCTAAGCAGATGGAAATCCCTTTAGTGATGGAATAAGCTTCTATAGGAAATTTATCAATGACCTCCTGTTTATTTGGAGATGAATTCTCCGCAACACAATTTGTTACATTCTTGAATATGAATGACAAGGGCATTGAATTTATTTACAAATGGAACAACACAGAGATTGTCGTTTTGGATCTCCTCCTTATCTCCAATACTGGTAAAATGAGAGTAGGCACACATTTGTATCATGAACATATATCTGACAATAGTCTCTTACATGTAGAAAAAAAAAAAAAAAAAAAAAACATGAGTTCTGTGCCCTCAATAACAGGAGATCTTTAGACACCCCCAACATGTGTTTAAAGGGATATTAAAAAGTACAGTTTTTGCGAGTAAGAAGAAACTGTACAAACAAGTTTGTATTTTTGGAAGAAGGTGTAGTTTCGAAGAAACTATTTAAAGATAGAGATTATAGGGGATAATATATATGACATAACTTTTTTAAGTATTAAACATGTCCGTGACGTTTGTGCAAAGGGGCTGAACACCCCGGTGTGAAAACAATGATTAGTGGATTGCAGATGAGTCATCTGTTGATCAACTGAGCACTATGGCGGGCGGAGGAACGATGCTTATCATTTCGGCATTAAAATGTAAATATCTGCAATGCCGCCCCCCCGAACACATTCAGATACATACAGATGTGGAAAATCACGTTGTAGCACATGTTCATTTTTGAGACAGACATTTTTGAGACAGGGTGAGAGTTTCTCAGCTTATGTGACGAGAATTTTGTCACTCAAGGATGTATAAATTGCTCTACACAATATGTCATATATTTAATTGAGTGTTCTTAACATTCCAAGCAGTATGTAGGGCTAAATACTAGGGATATACAAACTCTAATAAGAGAGCATCTAGGCTATATCTCAAATGATTTTAATACATTCAGATGGAATGCAATAAAGGTTGTGCACACACCATGTAGAGGTGGCAGTAGGCTCTCTATTTTAGAACGCCAGGAAATATACTGGATACATAAATTGAAAACTTTGGTACCGGAAAGGTTCTAACTCACAAGTGACTCACAATTATGTGTCATCAATGATTGGGAGTAATATATATATATATATATATATATATATATATATATATATATATATATATATATATATATATATTCTTATGCAAGTATTCATTGTATATACCTGGCTATAATATCTTGTGTGTTCTTTAAGGGATGATTTTATACTTTTTATACTATTTTGTCCAGGCGCATACAGTACCTAGAATTTTATATATATTTAACTGTTTGGCAGAAAGGGTTAATTGTTTTGGTATTGTTTTAATTATTAAAGGGGTGGAGATTTACCCTAAAAACATGCCCCTGTTTAGAGGGAATTCAGATCTTTGATAACGGCCGTCATTGCCAAAACATTTTGTGTTTTCTCAACCAGATGCTGTACGCTTTATTATTTTAATGAAGTCTCAATAAAGCAACACTTTTTAATTTATTAAGGATGCCAGAACTTTTCCTCTTTATTGCATGGTTACTTTTGAGCTCAGGGGCTCCATCATTAGTGACGTATCCCAATGAAGTCACTGGCCCCTATGTATCAAGCTATCTACTTACCTACATTCGACGGCCCCAATACGCTCGCCTAAGCTCGCCTAACATCGACGCCCCGGACCTGAATATGTTCGCCAAAGTTATCAAAAAAGCTGTCAAGAAGCCGCGCACCAAGTACGGTGCGATGAGCAGTGGACTGTTGTTAACTAACAGTCATCGATCTCGCTGCTCATCGGCTTCTTCGCAGCTTTCTTGCTAGCCTGTCACTTAGCACCCACACTATACTATACAGTTTAACCCCCTAAACCGCCGCTCCGGGAGCCCTCCGCACCTAAATAAACTTATTACCCCCAAAACCGTCGCTCCCGGACCCCGCTGCCACTATAATAAACTTATTAACCCCTAAACCCCCGCTCCCGGACCCCGCCGCAACAATAATAAACTTATTAACCCCTAAACCGCCACTCCCTGACCCCACCGCCACCTACATTATACTTATTAACCCCTAATCTGCCGCCCCCTATACCGCCGCCACCTACATAAAGTTATTAACCCCTATCCTGCCGATCCCGGACCTTGCCACAAATAAATTAATTGTTTTACCCCTAACCCGCCGCACCTGGAGCCCTCCACCACCTACATTACATTTATTAACCCCTATCCTGCCCCCCCCTACACCACCGCCACCTACAGTACATTGAGTAACAAATAATCTACCTCCCCCTACACCGCCGCCACTATATTAAATTAATTAACCCCAAAGCCGCTCATCGCCGGGAGGATGAAGATAGAAGATGCCGCTTGGTTGAAGACTTCTGCTGGTTGGAGGACCTCTTCTGCCTTGATCGGATGAAGACTTCTGCCCAGCTGGAGGACCACTTGTGCCCGGATCGGATGAAAACTTCAAGGTAGGGTGATATTCAATGGGGTAGGGTTAGTTTTTTTTAAGGGGGGATCGGGTGGGTTTTAGAGTAGGGGTGTGTGGGTGGTGGGTTGTAATGTTGGGGGGGTATTGTATTTTTTTTTTTTACAGGTAAAAGAGCTGATTACTTTGGGGCAATGCCCCGCAAAAGGCCCTTTTAAGGGCTATTTTTAATTTAGTTTAGGGTAGGAAATTTTATTATTTTGGGGGGCTTTTTATTTTATTAGGGGGCTTAGATTAGGTGTAATTAGATTAAACTTCTTGTAATATTTTTTTATTTTTTATAATGTAGTGTTTTGTTTTGTAATATAGTTTAGTTTATTTAATTGTATTTTATTTTAGATCATTGTAGTTAATTTATTTAATTAATTTATTGATAGTGTAGTGTTAGGTGTATTTTTAACTTCGGTTAGGATTTATTTTACAGGTAATTTTGTAATTATTTTATCTAGGTAGTTATTAAATAGTTAATAACTATTTAATAACTATTGTACCTAGTTAAAATAAATACAAAGTTGCCTGTAAAATAAAAATAAACCCTAAAATAGCTATAATGTAATTATTAATTATATTGTAGCTATCTTAGGGTTTATTTTATAGGTAAATATTTATTTGTAAATAGGATTAATTTATTTAATTATAGGAATATTTATTTAGATTAATTTAAATAATATTTAAGTTAGGGGGGTGTTAGGGTTAGACTTAGGATTTGGGGTTAATTCATTTAATATAGTGGCGGCGGTGTAGGGGGGTAGATTAGGGGTTAATCAATGTACTGTAGGTGGCGGCAGTGTAGGGGGGTCAGGATAGGGGTTAATAAATGTAATATAGGTGGTGGAGGGCTCGGGGTGCAGCGGTTTAGGGGTTAAATAATAAATTTATTTGCGGCAGGGTCCGGGATCGGCAGGATAGGGGTTAATAACTTTATGTAGGTGGCGGCGGTATAGGGTGCTGCAGATTAGGGGTTAATAGGTATAATATAGGTGGCGGTGGGGTCCGGGAGCGGCGGTTTAGGGGGTTCATATATTTATTATAGTTGCGGCGGGGTCCAGGAACGGCGGTTTAGGGGTTAATAAGTATAAAGTAGGTGGCGGCGGTGTAGGGGGGCAGATTAGGGGTGTTTAGACTCAGGTACATGTTAGGGTGTTAGGTGCAGTCACTTCCCATAGAAATCAATGAGATATCGGGCAGCAGCGAACATGAGCTCTCGCTGCTGTCAGACTCCCATTGATTCCTATGGGATCCGTCGCCTCCAGGGCGGCGGATTGAAAAAGTATTCAGATTGTGCCGAACTTGCGTTCGGAACATCTGTAGTGACGTAACCATCTGTGTCGGACTGAGTCCGGCGGATCGTATGTTACGTTACTAAATTCTACTTTTGCCGGGCTGTAGGAATTCTAGCGTATTTGCGGTTGACGGCTTGATAACTAGAGGCCATTGACTGAGAATGGATTGGCTGTGTGTTCATTGCCTGACCACGTGGTTGGAACCAGACAGGTAGTATTCCGAGATTTATGGAGTGGAGGGTTAGCTGGGGTGCAGAGGACCAAAAGGGAATAGTAGGGTGAGCAAGGTCTGAATTCTCAGCAACAAGCATTTTTTAAATAAATCGGAGTTAAGGCTAAAGTTTGAACATGTGACCATAAGCAGAGAAGACTCGTAAGGTTATGTGAATACAAATTTGCACAGGTGAGTACCCTCAATGTTTAATACTCCTTTCTATCTTATGTGAGACTGTTGTTATGAATGAACAGCTATCCGAACGTTTTATAAGCTTTGAATAAATATTATGTAAATGGAACTACAGAGATAATGGGGACGCTGTGCCCCTTTTCTGCTCACATTCATGCATGAAGCGAGAGATTTAATAATGATGTTTTCCAATAGGTTAACATTTCATTATTTGGCAATAAAATTTAACAATTTACCTTTCTAAGAACAATACA